>NC_056666.1:140158505-140517255 GCF_018350195.1 Panthera tigris
GGGGAGGGCCCAGCCTGGAGGGGAGGAGGCCCTCCGGGAGAGTGGGCGCAGGCCCAGAGGTGCAGGACCAAATGCAGTAGCATCACAAATTAATGAAACTTTTTAAGTCTCATAAAAATTAACCACTTATGAATTTGAAACAACAAAACTCAAGGGGAAAATGAAATATCCAAACAAAAAAGGGAAGTCTACTTAGACACTCAGGAGAGTGAGAACACCCTACAACACTAACAAGATGGGGGTTGCAGCGAGCACCATCTTTGGAGGAAATTTCATAGACTTAAGGCTTTTATTGTACAAGAAAGACTGGAAATAAATAGGCGTAGCATTAAAGTCAGAGCCAAGGGGGTAAAAAATCCCTCACAGGAAATTGGAAAACTGCAACCTAAGGTTGGTTCTCTGCAAGCACAATTAATATTTAAAAACCTTGAAAATCTGTTTTTAAAAAAGAACACACAGTATTCACCATTAGGAATAAAGAGAACACAGTCATAGCTACAACACAAAATGAGGTGCAAAACCTGAGCCCATCGGACAAAAACCACAGACAAAAGTTACAGGCGTTAAGGACGTGTCTCCAACAGAGACGGGTGCTCACAGGTGAGTTTTAAAAAATAACCAAGTGACAGGAGTTCCACTGTTGTTTGACATGGAAGTCCTCAAGCTGTCCTAGCAGCTGGCACATTGGGAGAGGTGATATAAAAAAAGAAACTCCAGCTCAGTTTAACTTCGGAACATCCTAGTTAATGCGCAAAGCTCGGAACCCAGGCGTGAAGACCAGTGTCATGGAGCCGTCTGCCCTGCTTCGAGCCTGCAGCGGCACACCTGCGCACCTGCGCACCTGCACCTGAGCACCTGTGCACCTGCACACCTGCACCTGAGCACTTGCCCTGTGCACCT
Organism: Panthera tigris; assembly: GCF_018350195.1. Taxonomy (NCBI): domain Eukaryota; kingdom Metazoa; phylum Chordata; class Mammalia; order Carnivora; family Felidae; genus Panthera; species Panthera tigris. Next base: position 140,159,406 of record NC_056666.1, read on the forward strand.
TCACCGTGCACCTGAGCACCCGCACCTGCGTGCTCGTACCTGAGCACCTGTGCACCTGCACACCTGCACCATGCACCTGTGCACTTGTGCACCTGCACCTGAACACTTGGCCTGTGCACCTGCACCTGCGCCCTGAGCACCTGCACCCGTGAACCTGCATCTGTGCACCTGCACACTTGTACCTGAGCACCTGTGCACCTGCACACCTGCACCATGCACCTGCACCCCTGAGCACCTTCACCCGCACACCTGCACCTGGCGCACCGTGTTCTGGGGGCGGCAGTTGGCCGCTCGCGGCCCCCAGCCTCCACTCACCTCGGCCGCGGGACTTGGCTGCGGGCTTGATGATCCAGATGTTCCGAAGCCCGTCGATCTCCGTCTGAGGGTTCACAGACGTGATTTTGTTCAGCAGGGCCTGGCACTGCGAAAAGTGATTTCTCGAATTGGAGATGAAAGCACCACCGCTACAAGGCAAGATCCAGAGAGTCCGTGAGGTTCGTGAGACCTCTGTCACGTATGCATGTGGTCAGCATATTCCTCCACTTTGTGACATGTCTGTCCATTCTCTTTGCAGTGTTTCTTGATAAACAGCATTTTTCGTGTCAACAAAATGCAATTTATCAACTTTCTCTATTACGATTAGTGCTCTTGGTGAACTATTTAAGAAACCTTTGCTTCCTTGTGGTCATGAAAATATACTCCAATGTTTTTTTTTTTAACTTTCACATATCACATGATACATCTCAAATTAATCTTTGCGTATTTATGAGACAGGACTCAAGATACACTTTTTTTGTTTGTAAGGATGCTCATTGCTCCAGTGCCATTTGGTGGAAGGACTGACTCTTCCTTGTGGATCTGCAGGTGGCACCTTGATCTTAAGTGACCATGTGCACGAGGATCTGCTTCCAGACTCTGTTCAGTTACACTGGTCTGTTAGTGCAGGCAGCCCAATGCCACCCTGTCGTGATTACTGTAGATTTATAGTAAGTCTTGAAATATGGGTAGAAGTCCTCTAATTTTGTTTTTCTTGATCAAGGTTTTCTGGCTTTTCTTAAATCATTTATATTTCCAAATAAATTTCGGAATCAGTTTGTCAATTCCTTCTACCTCAGCCCTCAAGGAAAATCCCTGCATAGATTTTGACTAGGATTACACTGAATCCACAGATTGGAAAATCTATAGTTTGGGAAGAAAACAATCTCTATACCACTGAGTTTTCTAATTCGCAAACATGGTTTTATACACACACACACACACACACACACACACACACACACTTGTTAGGACATTAATTTCTCTGTTTAATTTTATAATGTGTTTAGGGTCTTCAATATATTTTATTATATTTTTTCTGGATATTTGCTGTTATTGTAGGTTGTATTTTAAAATCCCATTTCATGGTTGTTGTTTATGCATACAAACGCAATGGAATTCTGTATATTGACTTGGCAAAACTCACATAATTATGAACTTTCTGCGTGAGTTTTAAATTTTTCTATGCACATAATCAGGTCATCAGTATTTGCTTCTTTCTGATCTTAAGCCTCTTATTTCTTTTTTCTGTACTAAACAGAAACATTATTTAAACTAAACAGACCAGCCAATACTGAGGAGTCGTGATAGTGGACATCTCATTCTGATTTCCAGGGACACTTTCATTTAAGTGTGCTAACAATTTCATTATGAAAGATATTAACTTCAGGATTTTTGTAGATAACCTTGTCAAGTTAAGGAAGTTTCTTTCTTTTTCCAGTTTGTTAAAAAAACAAGGTATTTCACAGGTATTGAATTTCATCAATGTTTTGCATCTATGGGAATTATTATATGGTTTTCTTCTTCTGTAAATGTAATAAAATCTACCAATTGACTTTTTTCAAAAATTTTTCATTATGGAAAAATACATATAAAATTTACCATCTTAACCATTTTTTTTTTAATTTTTTTTTCAACGTTTTTTTATTTATTTTTGGGACAGAGAGAGACAGAGCATGAACGGGGGAGGGGCAGAGAGAGAGGGAGACACAGAATCGGAAACAGGCTCCAGGCTCCGAGCCATCAGCCCAGAGCCTGACGCGGGGCTCGAACTCACGGACCGCGAGATCGTGACCTGGCTGAAGTCGGACGCTTAACCGACTGCGCCACCCAGGCGCCCCCCATCTTAACCATTTTAAGGGTACAGTTCAATAGTATTAAGAATATGTATGTTGTTGCGCAATCATCACCCCCATGCGTCTCCAGGAGTCTTCTGTCTTCCCAAACTGAAACTGTGTCCCCATTAAATACTCACTCCCGGTCTCCCTCCCCGAGACCCCAGTAACCACCATCTACCTTCTGTCTCTATGATTCTGGCTTCTCTAACTACTTCAAACAAGTGAAATCACACCATATTTGTATTTTTTGACTGGCTTATTTCACTTATAATGTCCTCAAGATTCATTCATATTGTAGCAGAAACCGGAACTTCGTTAAACCCATTTTGAGTTCCTGGAACTTAAGTTGGATATAAAGAAATAAAACTGCTTTTATTCACAGATGACATATCCTTCCCATATGTAGGAAATCCTAAGGAATACACACACACACACACACACACACACACACACACACACACAGTACAAACTACTAGAAATAATAAATGGGTTCAGCAAAGTCATAGTTACAAGACCAATATAAAAAATCGATTGTATTTTTATATTCTGCCAATAAAAAAATTCTAGAACAAAATTAAGAAAACAGTTCCATTCATAAGAGTATCAAAAAGAATAAAATACATAGGCATGCATTTAACAAAAGAAATGCACAATTTGAAAACCACAAAACATTGTTGACATCCATGTTAAAAAACCTAAACAAGAGGAGAAAAAAATTTGTGGAAATTCACAGATTCCTTTTTTTTTAATGTTTATTTTTGTGAGAGTGAGAGAGAGTGCACAGGCATGCATGAGCAGGGAAGGGGCAGAGAGAGAGGTGCACAGAGGAGCTCTGACAGCAGACAGCCCGACATGGGGCTTGATCTCACAAATCATGAGATCATGACTTGAGCCAAAGTCGGACACTTAACCAACTGAGCACCCAGGAGCTCCTTAACGCATTCTTAAATAACCAATGGGTACAAATCACAAGGAAATTAGAAAATACTTAGAGGGGCACGTGGGTGGCTTAGTTGGTTAAGCATCTGACTCTTTGATTTCAGCTCAGGTCATGATGTCAAGATTCACGGGATGAAGCCCTGCATCGGGCTCTACACTGATAGTGTGGAGCCTGCTTGGGACTCTCTCTCTCTCCCTCTCTCTCTCTCTCTGCCCCTCCACAGCTAGTGTTCTCTCTCTCCCTCTCTCTCAAAATTAATAAACATTTTTTTAGAAGAGAGAAACTAGACAAAGAAACTAGACCCAAAGCTAGCATAATGAAGTAATCAATAAAGATTAGAGCAGAATTAACGAAAAAAGAGAAAATTAGACTAAAAGTTGACTCTTTGAAAAGATCAACAAAATGGACAAACTTTTAGCTCGATGGACTTAGAAAAGAAAGAAGACACAAACTGCCAAAATAAAAAAATGATATTGGGGACATTACTACTGATTTTACAGGAATAAAAAAGATTATAAGGGAGTACTATGAAGAGTTGTACACCAACGAATGGAATAATCTAGATGAAATGGGCAAATCCCCAAGAAATACAAAACCTACCAAGATTCAATCATGAAGAACAGAAAACATGAATAGATTTGTAACTACTAACGGGACTGAATCAGTAATCAAAAATCTCCCAACAAAGAAAAGCCCAGGACCTGATGGCTTTGCTGGTGAATTCTATCAAACATTTAGAGAAGCCCCATACCATCCCTTCTCAAATTTTCCCTAAAAACTGAAGAGGAGGGAACACTTTCTCTAAATCATTCCATGAGGGAGGCCACCAGCACTGCCTTGATACCAAAGCCAGACAAAGACACTATAAGAAAAGTACACACCAATACCCCTTATGAGCACTGATGCAAAAACACTTTAACAAAATGCTAGCAAACCAAACTCGGCAGCATATTAAAAGATTATACACCACGACCAAGTGGGATTCATTCCTGGAACGTAAGGATGGTTCGACATGTGAACACTGATTGACTTAATATATCAACTTAACAGGAGAAGGGGAGGGGCACCTGAGTGGCTTAATTGGTTGAGCGCCTGACTCTTGAATTCGGCTCAGGTCATGATCCCAGGGTTGTGGGACTGAGCCCCACACTGGGCTCTGTGCTGAGTGTAGAGCCTGCTTAAGATTCTCTTGCTCTCTCTCCTCCTCTACCCCACCCTGCCTGTACACTCTCTCTCTAAAAATAAAATAAAATAAAATAAAGTAAAATAAAATAACATAATTAAAAAACAGGCGAAGGGAAAAAACCTACATGATCATGTTGATGCAGAAAAAGTATTTGACAAAATTTAACAGCCTTTCCTAATAAAAACACTCAACAGACTAGGAATAGAAGGAAACTACCTCAATGTAGTAAAGGCTGTGTATGAGAACGTCAGCAATCATTACCCTCAGTGGTGACAGACTGGAAGCTTTCCTTTAAGACTGAGAATAGGGCAAGAACGCCTACTTTCAACATTCGACACACTGATGGAAGTGTTAGCACGAGCAGCCAGGCAAGGAAAAGAAATAAATGGCATTCAAACGGCACAAGGAGAGGTAAAATGACCTGTTTGCAGGTGATATGATTGCACATGCAGAAAATCCTAAAAAGTCCACCACAAAAAAAACCCTGTTACAGCTAATAAATGAAATGCAAAGTAGTAAGATACAACGTCAACAGCAACAACGCAATCAGCTGTGTATCTATACACCAGCAAGGAACAATCTGGAAAGGAAAAAAGGAAACTACGTATGGGGCGCCTGGGTGGCGCAGTCGGCTAAGCGTCCGACTTCAGCCAGGTCACGATCTCGCGGTCTGTGAGTTCGAGCCCCGCGTCAGGCTCTGGGCTGATGGCTCGGAGCCTGGAGCCTGTTTCCGATTCTGTGTCTCCCTCTCTCTCCGCCCCTCCCCCGTTCATGCTCTGTCTCTCTCTGTGCCAAAAATAAAAAAAAAAAAAAAAAAAAGTTGAAAAAAAAAAAGGAAACTACGTAAACAATTCCACTTATAACCACATCAAGAAGAATAACACACAGTGTGTAGGAACCAACCAAGGAAGTGAAAGGCACAACGAAACAAAAAATTGCTGGAAGACTTGAAAGAAGACAGAAATAAATGGAAACACATCCCTGTTTATGGATTAAAAGATTTAATTTTGTTTAAGGTGTTAACAGTTTCCAAAATGATCTACAAATTCCATACAATATCAAAATACCAGTGGTATTTTTCACAGAAATTAAAAAAAAAAAAACCCATCCTAAAATTCAAACAGAATCTCAAGGGACCCAAATAGCCAAAAATAATCTTGAAACAGAAGAGCAAAGGTGGGTGACACACACTTTTTGATATCAAAACTTACTACAAAGCTACAGGAATCAAGATAGTGCGTTACTGGCATAAAGACAGACATAAGACCAATGAAATAGAACAGAGAGCCCAGTGACAGGGGAGCCAAGACTATTCAACGGGGAAGGGACAGACTCTTTAACGACGGTGCTGGGAAAACTGGATATCCAGGTGCAAAAGAATGACTTTGGGCCCTTACCTAAAACCATATGAAAAAATTAATTCAAAATGGATCAAAGACCTAAATGTAAGATCAAAAAAACTATGAAAGTCTTAGAAAAAAACGCAGGGCAAAATCTTCAAAACATTGAATTTCACAGTGATTTCTCTGACATCATTTGACAGCAGTTTCTATGACAGCAAAGCACAGGCGACGACGAGAGAAAAAACAGACAAATTGGACCCCATGAAAAGTTTTAAATGTGTGCATTAAAGATATGATCAACAGAATAAAAAGGCAACCCATGAAATGAAAGTGTTTGCAAGTCATGTATCTGATAGGGGCTATTAGATGCATCTCTGTATGTCCATAACAGAGAACTCAACAACTAAACAAACTGATTCACAAATGGGCAAAGGGCTTGAACAGACACTTCTCCAAAGAAGACCTACAAATGGCCAATAAGAGGGGCACCCGGGTGGCTCAGTCTGTTGAGCGTCTGACTTCGGCTCAGGTCATGATCTCGTGGTTTGTGAGTTCGAGCCCCACGTCGGGCTCTGTGCTGACAGCTCGGAGTCTGGAGCCTGCTTCCGATTCTGTGTCTCCCTCTCTCCCTGCCCCTCCCCCTCTCTCTGTCTCTCCAAATAAGTAACTAAACATAAAAAAAATTAGTCAGTGGGGGTGCCTGGGTGGTTCAGCCCGGGGAGTGTCTGACTTTGGCTCAGGTCATGATCTGACGGTTCGTGGGTTCAAGCCCCGCGTCGGGCTCTGTGCTGATGGCTTGGAGCCTGGAGCTGCTTTGGATTCTGTGTCTCCCTCTCTCTCTGCCCCTCCTCTGCTCATGCTCTGTCTCTCTCTGTCTCTCCAAAACAAATAAGCGTTTAAAAAACAACAATCATGGGGCTTTCCATTCCTTTCTGCGATTATGTGATTCTCTCTGAGATGATTTCTTTCAGGGTGACAAAATTCCTTTAGTATTTGTTACAGTCATGTTCTGCTGCTGAAGAACCCTCCGGTTTTAGTTTGTCTTCATTTTCAAAGGTCCTTCCGCTGGTGTAGAGTTGTAGCTGCAGCTCCCCACTCCCCCACCCCCGCCCCTCCCCCCAGCACTCTGGAGATGATATTCCATCGTCTTTGAGCGTTCATGGTTTCTGTTGAAAATTAGCTGTCGCCCTCAGTCTTACCACCGCTGCTCTGAAACACTGATTTTATCCCCTCAAGCTGCCTTTTAAGATGTCTTTTGTTTCTTTTTTCTTTTTTTAGAAGTCTGACTTTACGGTGCCTCAATGTGGTTTTCTTTGTATGTCCTCTGCCTAGAGTTTTCAGAGTTTTTCAATCTGTGTGTTGGGGTCTTTTATCAATTTGGAAAAGTTCTCAGCCATTATCTTCAACTGTTCCTTCTGTAACGAGGAAAAGGTCCGACCACAGGAAGACAAAACAGTCCTGAGTTGGATGTAGTGAATAATCACACAGCTAAAAGCAGAAATGCAAGAACATCAAACGTATTTGGAGATTTTAATTCTGTTCTCTCAGTAACTCAGAGAACAAGCAGGCAACATTATCAGCGAAGATACAGATTTTAGAAACTTGACTCAATTGACTTTTCAGAACACACTACTAGTCCTCAAGTCTGCATGAGAGGTTTGCTAAAACACATCACATGCTGGGCCAAAAGCAAGTTTCAACAAAACTCATGTTTCTCCTTCTTCTAAGTGATGGGCCCGAGGCCACACTTCAATAGAACTAGGGTTTGAATTCAGGCCTACTGCCCCGGAAACCCATGTCCATTTAATTATGCTAATGGCCTCTCATGTTTATTGTTTATCAGTGGTGGATGTCTGTATATAGAAAACAGAACATTGATCTTTATCCCTTACCATACACAAAACTTAATTTAAGATTAATTAATCGTAAAAGGCTAAAAGTGAAAGAAAAAACACTAAAGCATCTAGAAGAACTCAGAGGAGAACAGTTTCATGACATTGGATAAGTAAAGGTTTCTTAAATAGGACTCTTAAAAGCCCTACCATAATAGAAAAACTCAAAACACTGGGCTTCATAAAAAAAAAAAAAAAAAAATCATTGAGAGGTAAAAAGACAAGGCATACACTAAGAGGGGGTATTCTTTTTTTATATAGTATAGTTAATCAATCTTTATTTTATTTATTTATCTTAATGTTTAGTTTTGAGAGAGAGAGAGAGAGACAAAACATGAGTCGGGGTGGGGCAGAGACAGAAGGAGACACAGACTCCAAAGCAGGCTCCAGACTGAGCTGTCAGCACAGAGCCCGACGCAGGGCTTGAACCCATGAACTGTGAGATCATGACCTGAGCCGAAGTCAGATGCTCAACTGACTGAGACACCCAGGCACCCTGGGAGAGTATTCTTTATTTTATTTTGTTTTTTTTAAATTTTTTTAAATATTAAATTTATTGTCAAATTGGTTTCCCATACAACACCCAGTGCTCATCCCAAAAGGTGCCCTCCTCAATACCCATCACCCACCCTCCCCTCCTTCCCACCCCCCAACAATCCCTGAAAGGGTATTCTTAATGCACATATCCAACAAAGCACTCAATGAGGAATGCTTAGAGTACTCTTAGAAATCCATTTAAAGATGTGACGACCACTCTTGAGGCCAGGAAAATGGAAGCAAAAATAAACTACTGGGACCACATCAAATAAAAAGCTCCTGCACAGTGAAGGAAACCACCAAAAAAACTAAAAGGCAACCTTTGGAATGGGAGAAGGTATTTGCAAGTGACATATCCAATAAAGGATCCATATCCAAAATATATAAAGAAATTATACAACTCAACACCCAAAAAAACAAATAATCCAATTTAAAAATGGGCAGAAGACATGAACAGACATTTCCCCATAGAAGACACCCAGATGGCCAACAGACACATGAAAAGATGCTCCACATCACTCATCATGGCGGAAATACAAACCAAAACCATGATGGGATACCACCTCACACCTGTCAGAATAGCTACAAGAAGTAACAGGTGTTGGTGAGGATGTGGAGAAAGGGGAACCACCTTGCACTGCCGGCGGGAACGTAACCTGGCGAAGCCACTCTGGAAAACAGTGTGGAGGTTCCTCCGAAAGTTAAAAATGGTAATTGCACTACTGAGTATTTACCCAAGGAATACAAAAACACTAATGCGAAAGGATACGTGCATCCCTATGTTTACTGCAGCATTTTCTACAATAGCCAAATCATGGAAACAGCCCAAGTGTTCGTTGACAGATGAGTGGATAAAGAAGATGCTGTATGTATACATATACACGGTGGAATACTACTCAGTGATGAAAAAGAATGAAATCTCGCCATTTGCGATAACATGGATGGAGCTAGAGAGTATAATGCTAAGCAAAATAAGTCAGAAAAAGACAAATACCACGTGATTTCACTCAACAAACAAAACAAATGAGCAAAGGGGAAAAAATGAGGGAAACAAACCAAGAAACAGACTCAACTACAGAGAAGACACCGATGGTCACCGGAGAGGAGGCGGGGGATGGGAGAAACAGGTGATCAGGATTAAGGGGTGCACCTGTTGGGCTGAGCGCTGGGTGACGGATAGAAGCGTTGAGTCACCAGATTGCCCACCTGAACTAATATCACACTGTATGCCAACTATACTGGACTTTAAAAAGGACACAGAGAACATTTTAAAAAGACTGCCAAGCTAATAGGAAAGTGACGGTGATAATACAAACATTAACAACGACAAGAAAATAATCAATAAACATTGTTTAGTTAATACGATTTAAAAAGACACAACCAACCTGATTTTTAAATACACGAGAGACGCGGACAAGCACCTCCCAAAAGAAGATACTCAAATGACTGACAAGCATCTGAAGCGATATCCAACCGCCCGGTCGTCAGAGGAGTGCAAGCGAAGAACAAGAAGAGAGAACTGAAAAGACTCGTGGTGACAAGGCTGCCTGCCACGTGCAGGAAGCGTAGCCCACGCTCAATGCTGCTGGCATCTGGATACGTGGAACCACTCTGGAAAATGTTCAAACACCGGGGGTAACCCAGCTGCTCACCCACGTCAGGAGGGAAAGTTCTGTGCCCTGTGGATGGCAGAAAACCCGGCTGCGCGCACAGTGTGGATGGACCCCACAGATTCCGTGTCAAGCGAAAGTCACAAAGCAGAGAGCACAGCCTGCGTGAGTCCGTGACCGTGAAATCCCGCAACGAAACTGGTTACGGCGGTAGCAGTCGGGTGCGACCTCTGTGGGGTCTCTGCCTGGGAAGGTGCCTAGGGGGCCTGATGGGGGCTGCAAATGGTTTTCATCCCGAGCTGGGTGGTGGTCTCGCCGGGTGGGTACACGTGCAGAAGTACATCCGGCTGGACAGACAGCAGCACACGCAGCTGTACTCGATCCAAAGGAAAAGAAGATACTCGACTGATCCAAAAGAAGTAAAGAAGGAAGGAAAGAACAACAGTGTCCCCGGGGGTGGTGGGGGCGGGGGGCTCTGGGCAGACCCTCCTCACAGTCCTGCTCCTGCTGCAGGGGCGCCTGGGTCACCTCTGCCCCAGCTCCTCTGTTGGCCGCTGTTCAGGGGGTGCTGGGTCTCCCCCCGCCCCCCGGGAAGGACTCGGCCTTCCCTTCGGGAGACGGGGAGGAGAGCCAAGCTCGGCCTCTGGATTCCCATGTGGCAGGGAGCCCTGAAGGCCGTGGAGAGTCAGCTGGGCTGGGCCGAGCAAGCGTTCTGCTCTGTCCAGAGCCCACTCGTGGGGTTCGAATGAGGTAAAAGACAAGAACCGTGTGGAAGATGCTTTAGGCGACGTTACCCAAAGGAGTCCCCAAGGGAGGGTCATCCTTTTATGAGCCAACAGGGACTTGGTGGGATCTGCGTACCCCAGCACCCTGACAGGAGCCCCAACCCCGGACAGGCGCTCCAGGTGTCCCAGGGCGGGACTTCCCTGGACAGCTCCTGAAGCCCCCGCCCCCCCCAGACACCCCCGCCCCCCCATGTAGGTGAGCCTTGCTGCCCAGCGCATCTTACTGAACGGGGGACACGGGGCGCGTCTTACTCAACGAGGGAGTAGTATTGCTGCGTCAGGTCCTTCCACTCGTCCTCCGTGAGGTCCTGGGCGGCGTCCTTGGAGATGTCGATGTCCTCGTGCTCCAGCTGACCCAGGTAGGCCTGGCACACCTTGCATGCGGTGTCCACGAGCTCCCCCGAGAGGCCCACGGGCTTGGATTCCGCATTCTCGGGAACTGAAACCCAAACACAGGCTCGTGGAGGGGGGACCACCTGGGGCACCGGACACAGGCCGCCCCAGCCCGGCCAACCTGGGCACCACGCCTGCGTCTGGCCTTCCCGCTGCTCTGCCCTCCGGCCACACTCAGCACCCACGAACGCGACACTACTTCCTGACTTGCTACAAAAGCCCGGCTTTCCTGAGCCCACGCTGGTGGGCCGGTAAGTACTTGGTGAGCAGTCCTGCCTGACGCCCACAAGCCACTGTGAGCTTACCCACTCTTACCCAGCATCTCACTCTCCTGGAACCCCAGAGTCAAGCTGGACCCCTGGGTCTCAGGAAGCATGGGGAGCTCCCCCGGCAAGGCGAAAGCGACCCTCGAGAGGCCGAGCTCCCACGCGAGGCAGCCCGGGCCTGGGCCCCCCCACCCCCAAGCTACTGAGGGAGAGGGAGCTCACAGCCAGCATCTGTCTGCGCGCACTTATGGGGAAGGAGCCTGAAGAAAGGTAAACCCAGGGACCAGGAGGCTTGTTGGGATGAAAACAACTCCACAAACTGGGGCAGGGTGGGCATGGGGGTCAGGCCCTGCATGGGCGGAGGCCTCACAGACCCTGGCAGTGCTGGGCCCGGGAGAAAGAGCTGCATTCACACGGCTGTTGTAGACATTACAATGTGCGTTTTGAAGCTGTATTGTGGTGAAATTCACAGAACATAAAAATAAGCATTTTCAAGGGGAAAACTGCACTTCTGTTTTCTGATCAGGCACACAAGGGACCTGGAAGTTGTCAACCTGGCCTGACAACAGGTAAAAAGAATCAACAACTCTTCTTCGCTGCTTCAGAGCTGAGGTCGCCGGACAAACCATCGTCCCCGAAATTTGCAGAGACAGTCAGGTGGATACAGCGAACCGCACCTCACCAGGTCAGAACCCCCCAGACGCCAACACCCGGACAGGAAACCTGAACTGTAATTGATGAAGGCTCCGTGTGGACAGATCTGAGGGTTAAAAGTTCCAGGACAGTCTGGCTCAGGGGGCCCCCATGCTTTCGTCAGCCTTACCTCTGGCAACTTGACCTGGTTTTCACAGTGAGTATGGGAGAAAAATCCCCTCCTGCTTCTGGCAAGGAAAGGGAAAAGGGGCCATCTTGCAAATTGCCAGAGCATTCTGTTCTTCAGGAGGCCCGCCCTCAGGAGAAAGAGTTGCCCAGAGCCTGACCTGCTGGGAGAAGGCAAAGACCCAACTCCAGCCCCCGCTAGCCCTCTGTCCCGCCAAAGGGGGTAAAAACTGAGAAGCACAGTGACGTTCACAGTCCGGGGGCACAGGTTCACTAAAGACTGAGACCTAATCATGAGATTATAGAACACTCTTTCAGACAAAATTTTTAAAAAAAATTGAGGAAATTTTTTTTGCCAGTAGACCTGCCAAGAAATGTCAAGTTTTTCAAAGAGAAGGAAAATAACGTAGGTCGGTTCCACAAGAAAGGAAGAGTGTTAGGAAAGGAATGAATGAAGGTAAAGTGCAAACTTTTACTTTTCTTATTCTTGATATTTTATTTTTCTTATTCTTATTTTTGATAAGAATATTTTTATTGTTCTTGGGGTGCCTGGGTGGCTCAGTCACTTAGGCGTCAGACTCGATTTCGGCTCAGGTCGTGATCCCATGCTCATGGGATAGATCCCCTCATCAGGCTCTGCACTGAAGGTGAGGAGCCCGCTTCAGGTTCTGTGTCTCCCCATCTCTCTGCTCCTCCCCGCTCGCTCTCTGTCTCTCTCCCTCAAAATAAGTACATTTTTTTAAAAAAGAGAAGACATCATTATAGATCTCATGGACATCGAAAAGATAGTAAAGAAATACGATGAACTCTCTGCACACACATTTGATAATCTAGATGAAATGGACCAATTTATTGAAAGACACGACCTGTCAAAATTCACACAAAAAGAAATAGATGATCTGAAGAGACCTGTATCTATTAAATAAACTGAATCAGCAATTAATAACCTTCTAAAACAGAAAGCACCAGGTCCAAATGGGTTCACTGCTGAATTCTACCATTTAAAGAAGAAATTATAGCAATTTTCCACCATCTCAGTAGATAGAAACAGGGAATACTTCCTTCCTTGTTCTATGAAGCCAGCATTACCCTATCACCAAAACCAGAGAAAGACATGAGAAAAGAAAACTAAAGACTAAAATCTCTCATGAATAACGATACAGAAATCCTCACTAAAATATTAGCAAGTCAAATCCACAATGTATAAAAAGAATCATACACCATAATCAAATCTTATTTGATAATCAAATAAGATTTATCTTAGGTATGCAAAACTGGTTCAACATTTGAAAATCAATTAATGTAATCTATTACACATCAAAAGGCTAAAGAAGAAAAATTACGTGATCGTATCGATACAGAAAAACATTTGACAAAATTCAACTCACATTCATGATAGAAGCTCTCAGCAAGCTAGGAATAGAGAGGAACTTCCTCAACTTGATAAAGAATATATACAAAAACCCCCTATAGCTAACATTATACTTAATGGTGAGATATGAGAAATTTACACTCTAAAATCAAGTGCAAGGCAGGGACCTCCTCCCTCTCACCACTGTTTTTCCAACATCATACTGGAAATCCTAGCTAATGCAATGAGACAAGAAAATAAGAGGCACACAAATTGAGCAGGAAATAAAACTGTCTTTATTCATAGATAACATGATTATCTATGTAGAAAATCTGAAAGAATTGACAAAAAACTCCTAGAACTAATAAGTGATTAATCACTTTCCCACACACCAGAAATGAATTATTGGAATTTGAAATTAAAAACACAACACCATTTACATTAGCACCCAAAAACTTAAATATATATATAAATAAATAAATCTAACAAAATACGTTCAAGATCTATATGAGGAAAACTACAAAACTCTGATAAATGAAATCAAAGAAGAATGAAATTAATAGTGAGATATCCCATGTTCACGAATAGGAAAGATTTATTGTCAAGATGTCAGTTCTTGGGGTGCCTGGGTGGCTTGGTTAGTCGAGCATCAGACTTTTGATTTCGGTTCAGGTCATAATCTCACAGTTTGTGGGATCAGACCCCACGTCGGGCTCCATGCTGACAGCATAAAGCCTGCTTGGCATTCTCTCTCTCTCCCCTCTCTCTGCCCCTCCTCCCCTTGTACTGTCTTTGTCTCTCTCAAAATAAATAAACTTAAAAAAAAAAGATGTCAGTTCTTCCCTACTCAGCCTATAAATTCAATGCAATCCCAATCAAAATCCCACAAGGCATCTTATGGATATTGACGAGTTGATTCTAAAATTTACATGGAGAGGCAAAGGATACAGAATAGCCAACCCAATATTGAAGGAGAAGGATAAATTGGAGAATTGATACTATTCAACTTCAAGTCTTACCACAAGTCTATGTAATCGAGATAGTGTGGTACTGGTGAAATAACTGACAAATAGATCCCTGGACCTGAATAAAGAGCCCAGAAATAGACCCACAAAAATATGGTCAACTGATCCATGACAAAGGCGCAAAGGCTATACAACAGAAAAAAGGTGGTCTTTTCAACAAATCATGCTGAAACAGGTGCAAAAAAATGCACACAAAAAAGAATTTAGATACAGACTTTACACCCTTCATAGAAATTAACTCAAAATGGATCATACACCCAAGTGTGAAACACGAAAGTACAGAACTCCTAGAAGACAGCATGGGAAACCACCAAGATGAACCTGGGTGCAGCGATAAGTTTTTAGACACATTCCCAAAGGCACAGTCTATGAAAGAAATATTGATAAGCTGGACTCAATACTGTCAGGAGGATGAGAAGATAAGTCATGGACTTGGAGAAAATATTTGCAAAAGACACACCTGGTAAAGGGCTGTTATCCGAAATACACACACACACACACACACACACACACACACACACACACACACATACATCACACACACAAAACCCCTCTTAAACCTCAACCATAAACATTTTCAAATGGTAGGGAAGCTGAACAGATTTCTCATCAAAGACTATATTTACAGATGGCAAAGAAGTATATTAAAAGATACACAGGGCGCCTGGGTGGCTCAGTCGGTTGAGAGTCTGACTCTTGATTTCAGCTCAGGTCATGATCCCAGGGTCGTGGGCTAGAGCCCCACATCAGGCTCCACACGGAGCATGGAGCCTGCTTAAGATTCTCTCTCTCTCCCTCTGCCCATCTTTCCTGCTTTCTCTAAGAAATAAAAAACTTAAAAAAAAAATTCTCTCTCTCTCTCTCTCTCTCCCTCTGTCCCTCTCCCCAATTCACACACTCTCTCTCTAAAAAACATATAAATAAATAAGTAAACAAATGAATAAGTAAATAAATAAAAATAGTGTATTTTAAAAAGCAAAAAAAGATGCTCAATGCCACGTGTCATTGGGGAACTTTACGTGAAAACAACAAGGGACACTACACACCTGCCACAACGGCCCAAATCCGGACCACGGACGCCACGCGCGCTGGGAGGACGCGAAGCACTCATTGCTGGTGGGGTGCAAAATGGTGTGGCCACTGTGGAGGACAGCTTGGTGGTGTCTTCCCAAACTAAGCACACTCTTTTTTTTTTTTTTTTAACGTTTATTTGTTTTTGAGACAGAGAGAGAGAGCATGAACGGGGGAGGGTCAGAGAGAGAGGGAGACACAGAATCCGAAGTAGCTCCAGGTTTCGAGCTGTCAGCACAGAGCCCGACGCGGGGCTCAAACTCACGGACCGCGAGATCATGACCTGAGCCGAAGTCGGACGCTTCACCGACTGAGCCACCCAGGCGCCCCAAAGCACACTCTTACCATCGTGTCCAGCGATCAGGCTCTGTGGTAGTCAAACGAGTTGAAAACTTACGGTTGTACAAAAACCTGCACCCAGATCATAACTGCCCAAACTTGGAAGCAGCCAACATGCCCTTCAGTAGGTGATGGAGAAGTCAGCCACACGGTGGGCCATCCACACAATGGAGTGTGATGTGGCACTAAAAGGAAATGAGCTACCAAGCCATGACAAGGTTGGAGGGACCTTAGCTGCACATCACTGAGTGAAAGAGGCCAGAAAAGGCCACGTCTGGGGGCGCCCGGGGGGCTCAGTCGTTAAGCGTCCAGCTCTGGATTTCAGCTCGGGTCGTGATCTCACGGTTTGAGCGTTCGAGCCCCACGGCGGGCTCTGTGCTGACAGCGTGGAGCCCGCTTGGGATTCTCTCTCCCTCTCCGTCTGCCCTCCCCCACTCTCCCTCTCCTCCTCCTCCTCCCCTGCTCATGTGGGAGCCCCCTCTCTCTCTGTCTCTCTCAAAATAAGTAAATAAACTTAAAAAGGAAAAGAAAAGGAAGGCTACATATGTATGCTTTCAGCCATAGGACATCTGCAAAAGGCGGAATGACCGCGACAGCGAAAGGACCAGTGGTGGCCAGGGGCGGGGCCAGGGGCCCGTCCCCAGGCGGGGACGTCAGGGCACCGGAAGCACTGTGTCTGGTACGTGACGGCGGGCCCGCGCCCTGACGCAGCTGTCCCAACCCACCCCGCGTGCAAGACCGCAGCTCGCTACAAACGCCGTGAGAACGACGTGTCCACACGGGGGCATCCGTCACAGCAAAGGCACCAGCCGGTGGGGACGCTGACGGCGGAGGGGGCTCTGGGGGCCCATGGGAAATCCCTCCACCTTCTGCGCAAGTGCGCTGCGAACCGAAAGCTGCTTTATCAAAATCAACAACAACAACTTCTTTGGGTTTCGTAGGCCTAACGCCACGGTGGCTCTGCACCACGTGGGAAAGCCACCCCGTCTCCCTCTTCTGCAGGGAGGGAGGACGCCTGGACGCACGGCCCGCTGCCCCTCCTGCACTGTTCTCCCCGCACGGTGCAGCCTCGGGCCCCACACACCTTTCTTGCTGCCGGGGCCGCGGTCGCCGGCCTCCCCGCTGCTGCCGCACTTGTGGTGCCTGACCACCCACTTGAGGATGCTGGAGGCCACCGTCCGCCGGAAGTCGTCTGAAAGGACACCCAGGCCTCGCCCCCTCTCCGGCCGGGGACCAGGGACCTCGGCCAGCACCAGCTGTCCTCGGCCCAGGCGCCCCACAGGCCTCACCTGCCCCTCGCTGCCTTCGAGGGGGCCGTTCCCTCTACCCCGGCCCCTCGTGGGCCCTGTCAACAGGCCAGAAGCAGAACCCGCGCACCCCCTCCCTGCCTCTCTCCTGCTCGCCCCACCCCCCTGGGGCCACAGTGCATGGACGCCCTCACCACCTCCCCCTGCTCCTGTGCCCTCAGCCCCGCACAGAGGACAGAAGACCCCCGCAGACACACCAGGACCCTGCCCACCCCAGGAGCCCGTCCGCACCTCCCTGGACATGCTGGCTCCCACAGCTCCTGGCGTGCATGGACCGAGGGGCTGGGCACAGAGGACAGCTCTGGGGATGCAGAGCTGGGGGCTGGCCTGGCTCGGAGCGCTGGCTCGTGCCCGGAGAGGCGGCCGGCACCCCCGTGAGCCAGCCCATACTCACCTCCCACCCGTGCCCTCGGGGAGGTCCGCAAGAGACTCCCACACCTTCTCACCAAAACTTGCCCTTCCTCATTGCAGAGGAAGCTGCCCCCCACCCCAACCCCACCCGCCCACCCGGCAGCTGCTGCCACATGGGCAACATCCGGAACCTGAGCTCCCTTCCCCAGCTTCCCCAGGACCTCAGAGCTTCTCTCCTGAGCCTCCTCTGTCCACCGGAACGAAGACCCTGAGCTCACCTGCTGACCCGTAGCCCCTCTGCCCGTCACACTCAAGCACACTGCCCGCTGCGGCCCGGTCCCTTCCGAGCTCCTGCCCTCTGGGTCTCTCTGAGAGGCCCCTGCTCACCACTCTCTCCTCCCCTGCACCTCTCACCTCCAGCCCGCACAGACCCCACCTTGTCCTGCCTGTAGCCATCTGCTCCTGGGAGCTCCAGGGTGGGGTCAGATCACACGGCAGGGCAATGCCGTATCTCCATGGCCCCAGGCCCGTGCTCAGGAAACACAAGTTACCCCCAAAAGGGCAGTGCTCACCTGCCCTGACCTTCCCCTTCTCTCTCCTCCCTTGGCGGGTCAATCCAAGAGTCCTCCCTCTGTCCCCAGGCCAGAGCCTGTCACCCACAGGACCAGCCCCACGCCAGCCTCTCCCAGAAGCCCAGTCAGAACCAAGCTGCTGACGCTCGGCTCCACAGCCCCCGTCAGCCTCCTGCTCCCATCCTGCAGCTGCGGCCCGTGGAAACGTCTGGACCGGCCCTCACCACGTGAGACGGAGCTGAGCCCCCAGGCCTTGGGACGGGACCGGTCCAGCCCTGCAGCTGCGGCCCAGCCCCCCCTCCCTTCCAAAGGCTTCCGCAGCCACCTCAGCGAGAAAGTGGGCCACAGAGGGGCCCTGGCCGCCTGACGCCCGGTGGCCTCGCCTCCAGCCACGGACTCACCCAGGAATTCTTGCTTCTCGTTCTCGGTGCAGAGGCCGTAGCAACGTGGGAAGAAGGAGTCAGGGTCGGCCTGGACGTACCACGGTAGGTTCCTCATGTTCACACACAGCCCGATCTCCAGAGACAGCGGCACGTCAGGCCCCCGCGGGCCGTGTGCTGGTCCACTCAGACCAGCCTGAACGCCCACCGGCCGGCAGCACCAGCTCCAAGGGGCTCTCGGGAGGCGGGGGTGCCCCCCCCCCCGGCCTCCCAGTCCCTCCTGCCCCCCGGTCAGCTGGTTGTGCTGGCCGACGTGCAGGCCAGGAGGAGACAGGGGTGGTAGGTCCTGTGCTCCCCTCCCAGGTGCCTAGATGGTGCTGGGCCCAGGCCCCAGGAAGGAGGGAGTGGGCTCGCTCATGGGCACACTCACGGCTGCCCCACAAAGGTAACACTGGCTGTTACACAGGCTTGGCAGTTTTGCACCCCACGGTCCGGCTCATTGCCCCACTTGGAAAAGAGTGCCAAGGGGCCGGGAAATGCAGCGCCCACTGGCTGCTGGGCACACTGGTGGCTACTCTGCCAGGGGGTCTTTGTGGGGTTTCTGGCCTGACTGTGCCACCTGCGGGCACGGCCCACACCCCAGAGGAGGTCACCAGGAGGCCTGGCGAGGGTGTGTAGGGGCCAGACCCCCACGGGGAGCACTGGTGGCAGTGTCAGCCTCACCCCTGAGCCTCCGGGTTATCCCTGTTGCCAGGAAGCCCCTCTACCCAGCCTCTCCCGAGAGGATACATGCAGGCCTGTCCACCCTGGGTGGACCTCAGGCCCCTGAAGTAGCAGGGAGGGGGCCGTGGGACTGAAAGGGGGTGACAGGAGGGGCCGGAAGCCCCAGGGCAGGGGCGGTGGCCTGGCTCTCCCTCAGACCCAGAGCCCCTCCGGGGTGCAAAGCCCAGGTGGGGCTGTGCCGGTAACCCCCACCGCCCTGCCTGGGGTTTGGCCTGCGTGCCCAGAGGACAGTCACAGGCCAAAGGGCACTTGGGGCCCTGGGAGCAGCAGTGGGGCTGCTGAGGTGCTGAGGGACTCTGGACACCGAGACTGCATGGTGTGGCCTCTGACCAGGCAGCGGTCCCAGGGAGGAGCCCGGAGGTGACCAGTCCACGTGTCGTCCTCCCAGCCTCAGGGCCCTGGTGCCTGGGGCTCCTGTCCCGCCAGCCCTCCCACTCACCTTGGTGGTGAAGGAAGCCGTCTTCCCATAGTGATTCAGCATCTGGTCACAGCTCAAGCTGTGATAGTCAACGACATCCCTTTTGATGGTCCAGAGGAAGTACGGCATTTCGTTTTTGACCAACCTGGACTGGCAAGAAAAAAAAACCCTCATCAAAACCCAACATCCAAGGTTCATATCTTTGGGTGTTGGGGTGTCAGTAAGAGTGAAGGAAATCAGATTTTAAATGACACTTAAAGTGTGTATTCTGTGATTCTCGTCTGGAAAGGTAGAGACACCTGTTCCCTGAGGGCCTACTATGTGCTGTGCTGGGAGCAACCAGCACACAGGGGCCCTGCTCTCAAGAAACAAGTGCGGGGCTCTGGCTGGCAGCTGCAGGGGCACCAAAAGTGTGCGGCTGAGTGAGGTGTGAGCTGCCTGCCCGTGGATGCCCACGTGAGGTTTGGGGACATGCCACACGTGGGCACGGGGTGAACTCTCTGCTTCGTGGCCTGGGTGACCATGGGAGACGGCCTCCCCCCCTCCTCCCCACTCCTGCCGAGCAAGAGGCAGGGCCACTGAGCTAGACCCAGGGTGGCCTTGGCGGCTATGCTTTTGTTCACAAGTAGAAGCACCTGTTTGGTCAAAATATCTCACCAACGAGATACAAGGAAAGGAAAACATTGTCCAAAATTCTGACACCCTCAAGACCCTTCAGGGTCATTCCGAGCAGACCAGCATTTGAGGGCACACCTAATGTTCTGCAACGCAGCCTGGCCTACCTGGACCCCATGTGAGGGCAGGACCGGGCTCCCCCCACCCCAATGCCAACACGAGCGCCCAGAGGGAGCCTGGAGCTGGCCAGCAGCATCAGTTCCTAAAACCCATCCCAGTGCTGGACGCATGGCCTTCCCTCCTACTCCAGAGTGACGGCTAGCTTTTGTTGCCACTTTCTGGTGCAAGTCCCATTTGTTGTTCAAATGTGGGACGGACTGTCTTAGCAGGGTGTGGACCTTCAGCCCCCTGACTCCACACGGCGCCTCCTCAGGGTTCCCCGAGTCAACTCTGGAGCTTAGTGTCTGCATCCGGGGCTGGGCCCACTTCCCCGCGTGTCTGTTCACTGCTCCTCTGTGAGCCCTGCACACGTTCTAGACCTTAGATCGCCCCAGGTCCGTGGAGTGCCCCACTCTGGCTGGCCTCCCGGCTGCCCTCAGGGGTCTTCCGGGGACCCAGAAGACCTGTCCTCCTTCCAACCATCAGAGGTATCAGCTGTCTTCCTTGTGGAGCTGTTGGGCAGGGTTTTACGTTTCTCCCCTCCCCCACATCAGGCAACTTGCAACGTCCCCCCCTCACCCCCCACCCCGGCAGGTGCACGGTCTCCCAGTGCTGTCTCCAGAAGCCGCTGCTTCCTCAGCGCCGACCTTGCTCGTTGACCTGGGTGAGGCCCCACAAGCCCGGCCCTGCTCTGCACCTGACTCCGCCTCCCGCCTGCGCACCCCTGTCCGCACCATCGCGGCCTCACCAAGTGGCCTGTGTGCCCTCCTGCCTGCTCTGGTCCTTTCCCACGGCTTCCACAGAGTTGTAGCCACAGCTTGTCTCCTTGCACGCATGCGCACACATGGACACACGCAAGCACGTGCACGGGGCACACACAAGCACATGAACAAGGGCATGTACAGACAAACACGAGCACGCACACAGGTACACACATACACACGGGAGAGCAGGAGCATACGGACACGCAGGAGAACGCGCGCACATGCCCCCCCCCCCCCCCCCCCCCCCCGCAATGAGCCCGTGCACGGATGCACACCAGCAAGCGCACGCATATGTGTCCTGCAGCCTGGCCTGCCTGGCCTTGTCGCCTGTCCCCAGGACACCCGGAAGGTGACAGTGTGAGGAGGCGGGGGGACCTACCATCACATCATGGATGTCATCTGTCTTCTCCGGAGCCGCTTCTTGGTTTTCTCTGCCTTCCGCACGTTTCTGTTCTGCAAACACGACACCCGGAGAGTCGTCAGCACGGCAGGGCCCCGCGGCCACAGCGCACTCGCGACTCCTCAGCAACCTTCCGGGGCTCGGGCCACTTCCGCCCGTCTGAGCTGAGCGTCAGCCGCACAAACCCTCCACCGGGGGCTCAGCGCCAGGGTCGCGGACCGGCGTGGGGCGGGGCGGCCTTCGGGCGTGCGTCGTGCGTGGCGCAGAGGGGCTCGGGGAGCGGGCAGGGGGGCTGGGCTTTGATGTGCAGAGCGGGCCTGCGCAGGCCCCAGGGACTGAGGGTGCACCTGCCGTCTGCGGAGCGGAGCGGGAGGCGGGGCCTCGGGCAGGGCGAGCCGGGGAGAGGCCAGAGGAGGGCCGGGCGGGGGGCGGGTGCTGAAGGAGCCTGGCAACTGGGCAGACCCGGGAGGACGACGCCTGGCATGGGCAGTGGGACACTGAGAAGCAAGCAGACCAGGGCGTGAGAGCACACGCGCAGTGCGTGGTCACCTGCGGAAGGCAGGCCAGGAGGGTGACGGGGACACATGGGGCGGAGGCCCAGGACACAGGCCCTGCGGCCAGAACAGCATCTCCGGGGCAGTGTGACTCATCTGGTCCTCTGACAGACACACACGTGCCTTACTCCGAGAGACATGACGCCTTCGATACTCTACCTGTCACCCCCACACCGTCATCGTCCACATTCAGGAGGACCTTGGGCAGAAAGTGGTACTTCTTCTCCACCCAGCCCTTTCTTCGGAGGGCGGCCCGTATCACTGGGTAGTGCCCGTAGATGGAGAAAATCTTCTTTTCCTCAAATTGCAAGAGCATATTTTAAATGAAAGAATTGAAAGACAAGGCAGCTAATTCTCTGAGAGGAGCCTTCAGAGCAGGAGGGACAGACAGACTGCACCAGCAGGTGGGATGACACTCACGTCCTGCTCCAAGGAAACACCCGGAAACACCCAGAACGCACACACACGGGCATGGGGCTGGGTCCTCCTCTGTGGTGTGTGTCCACTTCGTGGGCCTTGCACACATGGGCCTCACACGCACAAAGGCTCAGAGGTGCAGCGCAAGCAGGACCAGGGGTGTAGCCTCAGCTCAGGGCAGGTCTGGGTCTGGAAGGTGGGCCTGGGGCGGCAGAACCTGGAGGGGGTGCGATCTACACTCTCTCTTCTCGACGAAGGCAACAGTCCCTCATGCTTGGGGGTGAGAGGATGGGTGCCCGAGGTTTAAGGAGGGATGAGGGGGAGGAGTCGTTCATCCACCCAGGAAGAGCCTGAGGGGCAGGAGTGCCAGCACCAGGACGGCTGGGGACTCCTCCAGTCACTGTGGGAATGAACGCAGATGCCTGGGCACCAGGCAGGCAGCTGGCAGCTGGTGGAGTGTACCTAGGCTTTCGCAGCTGGGGGATGGGAGAGTAATGGTCATGCTGGAACCCCTGGGTCTCATGCTGCTGAGGGCACAGCCTGGACACATTCACCTGCGTTAGGGTCACAGAGGGTGACAGCTGCAGGGCAGTCAGGAAACAGGTGCGTAGTCAGCAGTGAGCTTAGGGCCTTGCGAGTTTGTGGGAGCAGGCAGAGAGGGCAAGTGGCTCAAGCTCACTGGTGTCCCTGATTAGCTGACTGAATTGACCAGAAGACAGACCATCCTGGGTGGGCCTGACCTAATCAGATGCACCTCTTAAAAGGGGGTCCAGGGCTTCCCTGAAGTTGGAGATTCAAAGCAGGAGAGACCTTGCCCCATTGCTAGCTCTGAAAAAGCCAGTTCTACGGCCACAAGGGAATGAATCCTGCCAACAAGCCCAGGGAGCCTGGAGGTAGGTCCTTCTCCAGTTGAGACTCCGGATGAGACCCCGGCCCAGCTGATGCCTCGTTTCAGCCTTGAGAGACCCCAAGCGGAGGACCCCACAGAAGCTGTGAGATAACAAATGTTTAAGCGGCTAAGTTCACAGTGATTTGTTACACAGCCCTGATAGCTAACACATGCTAGGATGTGTCCACACCCGGGAACACATACGATAAAGCGTGTGCCTGGGACTAGAAGCCGTGAGTTCAAGTTCCAGCACCCACGTGACAGACCCAGCAGGTCAGAGGGCCTCTCCGAGCCTCCTTCCACTCAGAAAATCTGTCCAAAGTCTGTCCTCGCCGCCCACAGGACTGTGCACCAGGACAGAGGGATGTGGACAAACTTGGCCACAGAGGGGCTGCCCTGATGGAGAGGTGGGCAGGGAACATGACCACTGACCACCTGCGAGAGTGTCAGCACCCTGTGCCCCAGCAAGACCTCCTGGCCACCCCAACACCTGGCTTGCTTATAGTTAAATTGAACAACTTTAGGAAAGCTAATTAATTTTAATCGACAGAATACAGTTCCTCGGGGAACTACAGAGTATAAGACCTGTAACATGTAAGAGAGGGGAAATGGAATTTTAAAAGTCATCGGTCCACAAGGAGGCACACAATGAGGGGGAAGCCGGGCAGCCAGGAAAAACTGAGTGGGTCAAGGAGACGGGACACATGGGGATGCCTGAGGACAGCAGGACGCACTTACAGATACACGCAGCAAAGGCTCCGTGTTTAAGGAGTTTTAAAAATCTCAATCAATGCTGTTTACAAGAGAAAATCAAAAGCCTGAGCCTACAGACAGGTAGAACATAAAAGGATCTAAATATGAGACAAAATATCCTTTGGGACAAATAAACCACTAAAGAAAATCATCCCGTAATTTACCAAAAGAGTCACCTCACCAGGAAGGTACTTCTGTACGCAGCCACTCAGAGGGCTGTAACGGCATAAAGCCAAAACTGACATTCCCACAAAGTGAAGGAATCCACGGTTATCACCGGGCGTTGACCAGCTTCTCTCCCGGACCAAAGATTGCAACAAGACTCCAAGACCTGAGCACATAACCATCTCGGCCCTGACGACTCTGAATGGAGAACCCGCACCGGCCTTCACGTGAACGCACACGATGCCGGGCATACAGCGAGTCGGAACCCACGTCAACGGAATAGCACTATGCAGATGACATTCTCACCCACCGCGCGCCCGTGCTAGAAATCAGCAACAAAATACATAGAAAAGCCTCACAAGGAGGGACATTAACTATGCTTTTAAGTAACCCACAATCAAGGGAAAGGAATCTATGAATTATAGAATACTTTGAACTACATCTCAACAAGAGTACTATGAAAACTTGAGAAATCAGGGGCGCCTGATTGATTGAGCGTCTGACTTGGGCTCAGGTCACGATCTTGAGGTTCGTGAGCTCCAGCGCCACATCGGGCTCCCTGCTGTCAGCATGGTGCCTGGAGCCCGCTTCTAAGATCCTCTGTCTCCCTCTCTCTCTCTCTCACTGTCTCAAAAATAAATATGAAAAAAAAAAAAAAGCTTGTGAAATCAGCTAACGCAATACTTAAAGGGATATTTGTAGCCCAAATGTTCACATGTTTTTAGGTTTCGGTAGAAAACCTGAAAATTAATGAGCTGGCATGGTTCCATTGGCATGAAACCCCAGAGAGCACGCCAGGCGGCCACCAGGACCAGGCCGGTGGCGGCAGGCGCCCCGTCACAGTGCAGTGGCTGTGGTCTGGCTGCGCACACTCGGTGCACCCAGCCGGTCACACGTGGGCCGTGCGTTCACACTTTGGAAGCACATTTTGTGTGTGATGTGCTGAGCTCCTCCGAGCTCCTGTGTGCCCAGCCTTCTGAGCTGGGCAGGGTAAAGCCAGAGAACGCGGGCTTTTCCCCAGCGAGGGCAGCCCTCTGCCCCCACAAAAGATCACCAGCAGTTTCCTCAATCCCAGCCACCTGGGGGCTGGCACTGGGGAGCCAGGGCAGAACCAAGGCTGGTGGAGGCGAGGGCAGCAGGGGAGCCGAGGGCCTCAAAGGCGACCCAGTCCCTCTCCAAATTCCTAAGTAAATCTCCGTGTTTAAGAAGTACCCCCGCCTTGGGGCGCCCGGCTGGCTCAGTCCGAAGAGCATGGGACTCTTGATCTCAGGGTGGTGAGTTCGAGCCCCTCTCCGGGTGTAGAGCTTACTTACATCAATGAAACTTTACAAAAAGGTGCTCCCCACCCCCAGCCCCCCCAGCCCCAAAGCGCAGTTTACCTTGATGGCCTTTTCTGTTAATTGTCTTGCTATTTTGTATCTGTCTGATTTAGGGGAAGATGTCAAGTCTTGGGAAATTCCTCGTTTTAATTCTGCAGAAGAGAAACAGGCATCAAGGCAAAGGTAAAAGCACACAGGTGACACTTGGGAAGGAGCCCTAATCATAGAAGCCCCACCCCCACCCCCGTGGCCCTCCTCCCAGCCCGCCTCCCCGGCCCCCACACCCTCCTCCTGCAACTCCTCAGCCCCTCCCCAGGCTGCATTGTGGGCAGCTCTGGCTGGGGCACCCTCTCTCCTTCTGGAGACCATGACCCCAACTCACCCTAACCCCACCCCCACCCCCCACCTGTCCAGGTCAGCCCTTCCTTCCACCAGCCCCTCCCTGCTCCTGTCCCTGACTCTGGCCACCAGACTCCCATCAGCACACACCCAGTTTTAGCGCAAACGCCTTAAAAATTCAAATGAAAACCTTCCTCTCTGCAGGCCACCGTCCTGCACACTCCTGCCTTCAGCCTCCCTCCACACCCTCACCTTCTGGGCTCCACCATGGACACGGCTCGTGCGAAAGTCACACACACACAAGCTGGTCCCATGGTCACTCCCCTGGGCCCCCCTTCCCCTCCTCACTGTGGCCCCTCCTCTCTCTCCACACCCTAACCTTGGAGGTGCCCAGGCCTGGGCCTCAGACTCCATGCTGTGCTGTCCCTACCCACTCCCTGGGCCATCTCATCCTGTCTGGTGGCTTTAAATTCCAGTGTCCCCAGGCCCCTGGAATGTGTGCCTTCCATGCAGACCACCCGGCCTCCTGACCCTCCTGGACGCCTGGTGCCTGGATATCCCAGGAGCATCGGAGGCGGGGCTAGCCAGCAGCAGACATCCCCCCACCCCCCACCCCCCATCCTTCGCCCTGTGGAGCCACGCGGCCCATCAATACAGACAAAAGCAGCAGAGCCATTCGGTGGGGATGCTGTTCTAACAACTACACGTCCACGTGGAGAAAGCAAATCCCGCCCCCACCTGACAACACACACAATTAATTTGAAGTCGATCACGGGCCTCAGTGTGAATGCTGGGCACAAAGCGTCCGGCAGAAAGCACCGCCCTGGGTCAGGCAAAAATCCCTGAGAGGTACACAGAAAGCACTAACTGTAAAAGTTGAAATTGGTGAAGTGAAAACGTTCGGCTGACTTAAGGAAGTGGAAAGATAGAAAGCACGGATCGGGGGAAAAATATTCACAATGTGTCTATCAGACGAAGCCCGACACAAAAGGCGACAATGAGTGGTTCCGTCTACGTGAGGTTCCGGAGCAAGATTAACCCATGGAGACAAAAGCCAGAACAGGGGAGGGAGTGGGGGGGAGGGGGAGGGCACGAGGAAACTGCCCATGGCACCAACAGTCCAACAGCATCGCCTTGGAACGCGCGACGCCAGGCTCAGCGGAACGACAGGCAAGAAACGGAAGCCACGGAAGCCACGGAAGCCACAGGCACACGTCGTGCAGGCACAGCCACCAGGAACTGACAGAAACTCAAGCCAGGGGCAGTGAGGACTAAGATCTTCAGGACAGCGCCTCGTGAACACACGCGGGGCCCCCGCTCAACAGCTGACACGCACGCGACCTCCAGGACGCAGGGAGCGTGGGTTAAAATAGACCGTAGAGAGGCTCTGGTTTGTCCTCTGGCCACAGAGCAATGAACTGAGGAGTCAGCGACAGAACAGAATGTCTCAGAAAACTCCTGCGCGTTTAATACACAGATCCTAATACACACGTGTCAGGGAGGCAGAGGGGAAAGGGCTGCATAGTTGTCGCCCAAATGATAATTAAGACACCAAGTATCAAACCTCGTGGGCTGAAGTTAAGTTGTATTTACAGACGTTTTTAGCTGCAGATGCATATATTCAAAAATAATAAAAGCTAAAAGTAATGAGTTAAAAGCATCCATCTGAAGACCTTAGAAAGAATGCTAAATTTAAGCCCAAAGATATTACAAGAAAATGAATAGAAAGGAGACGTTAATAAATTATTTTTTTAAATCCAATAAAGAGGATGGGGGCGACTGGGTGGCTCAGCTGGTTAAGCATCCGACTTGGGCTCAGGTCATGATCTCGTGGTTCGTAAGTTCGAGCCCCACATCAGGCTCTGTGCTGACAGCTCGGAGCCTGGAGCCTGCTTCGGATTCTGGGTCTCCCTCTCTCTCTGCCCCTCCCCTGTTCACACTCTGTCTCTCTCTCTCTCTCTCTCTCTCTCTCAAATAAGGATTAAAAAATATTTTTTTAAACCAATAAAGAGGCTTAATCAAGCCAAAGGTTTAAAACTAACAAAATTAATAAACAATTGGTGAGATCAACTAATAAAAAAGAGAAAAGGCATAAAAATGTAATTAAAAACCTTCCCATAAGTAAAACTCCAGGGCTAATGGCTTCATGGGTGAATGCTACCCAACACTTAATCTTGTACAACTCGTTTCGAGAGGAGAAAAAGTGTGGCCATGCCTTACTTGTTTTGTGAGGCCAGCATGTTACAGGCCAGTGTGACTGAAACCACAGATGATAGAATCATACACAAACGAGGAGCAAACTGCACCCAGCGATGCAGAGCACAGTCACTACGTCACGGCCACGGCCATGCAGTCTCAAGGCTGCATGAGAAAAGCAAACCCTGATTCACTAAGTGAAGAGAGGAAGAAAAATCATAAATCCCATCCCAACAGACACGGAAAGGTCTTCATAGGCCCTGATTTCCCTTCAGGCTGCAAGCTCTTGGTGGACTAAGACACCCACAATCGGCCTGGCAGTGACCCTCGTGGCACCGGCCTTTGGTTTCTAAGCGCGCCCGGCCCTGAACCCGAGGGCCCGGGCCCCAGGAGAGCTGGGATTCCCGGTCGGGGACACCGGACGCCCCAGGTGATACAGGGCATCTTGACGCACTTACAGCCTGGATGGAGGGACAGCAAAGAGATGTAGAAGGGGAACACAGAGGCAGGGGGCTGAGTGTGGACCGCCGAAGTATCACAAAACGTGATGGTGACTGGCCAGACATGGTGCAGACGTCCGGAAAGATTCTCAGAGGTGAGAAAGCCACAACAGAACCCTCACCTGAGGCCGTCAGGGAGGCCTGGCATTCCAGCGGCTTCCCTGGGAACCCATAACTGCCGGGCACAAACAGGCACCGAAGCAGACCTTCTGGAAGGACATGGACTTCGCAGAGGCCAAGGAGGCCTGCCCGTGAGGGAAGCACTTCTCACAGACCGCAGCTCATCACCTCCTCGGTGCGGAGAAACGGCCATTCACGCGAGGGCCACCAAGGGCAGCTGGAGCCAGGGGGAAGGTGAGCGGGTGCCAGAGCTGGGGCCGGGGCCGCCACAGCCTACAGCATCGTCATGGTGCCCCTCCTACCCCCTGCCCAGGCCTCCTTCCCTCAGGACTTTGCAGGCACTGATCCAGGAGACCTCGGCCCAGTCCCACCTCAGAGGGATTCGCTAGGGAACCCCCCCACCCCCACCCCCACCCCACACAGGGGACGTGGACAGTCACCAGGTGCCATAGCACCACCCTTCCTGTGGCCTCGCGGAAGGCTGCTCTACGAGGGAGGCGTGCGGACGGCACTGCTCCAGTGACTGGTAGGGGCACTGCTGACGGGGCAGCCAGACACGGTGGGCAAATCAGGGGCACAGCGCCACCCCCAAAGGAGCCTTGACAAAATACTCAACCCATATCTCATCAAGCCTCCGGAGCTCATCTCCAGATCACAAGGGTCATGCCGGCGACAGAGGAGGAGAGGAGACCACCATGCGGCAACAGCCGGACAAGTCCCAAAGGTAGGACTGTCTACACAACAAGAGGCTATTCTATTCAGTGAGTCTAGCTCTTGAAAGCACAAGGCAAGAGAAGGGTAAAAGATAGTTGAGAGACAGGACTGCCTAATGCAGTGGGTGGCCCTTGACCAGATCCTGATTTGAACAAACCAGCTCTGGGCCTTGCTGGGGAAATACAAATATATTCTGGGCATTGGATTTTATTAAGGAATTATTGTCCCTCTTATCAAATGGGAAAAAAGAGTTTAGTTATGTAAAAAATGTCATTTCTAGAGACACTTAGTGAATATTTAGATACATACTAATGTTTACTTATCAATAATAAGAAAACTTAATAAAATCATTATTAAAGACAAAAGAGAGACGGTCTCTAATATCAAGAGGATCAATTTGTCAGGAAGAAATAAAAGTTCCAAATGGGCATAAACTTCACTGTATATAAAAATATAAGTAGGCAAGGCTAAAAAAAAAGACATAGAAAATCCACAATCATATTGATATTGGACCTACTTCTCAGTAAATGAAAGATTAAACAAAGAATCAGTAGACTGTAGCAGGTTTGAACATCATGATCAACCAGCTGCACTTAAATGATGTACATAGACACCATGTTCCACAACTTGAGACACATATTTTCTTCCCTTAACGTGTCTTCCAATATAGATTGCATCCTAGACCATAGAGTCTCAATAAATTTCAAAGGATTGAAATGATATAGATTAAGTTCTCTGAAAACTCTTAAATCAAACTAGAAATTAATAACAAAACATAACCAGAATTTTCTCAAATGTTCAAGTTAAATGGTACACTTTAAAAATTAAACATAGACCAAAGGAGAAATCAAGTGAAAACTCAAAAATGACTTGAGTTGAATGATAATAAAAATATGACATTTCAAAGCACTATAATGCAGCTAAAACAGGGATTAGAGAGAAATTTATAAATTTAAACTCATATATTAGAAAACAAATTGAAAACTATCTAATCTACCATCCCAAGAGGCTAGCAAGAACAATTAAACAAAAAGAACGAAGACAGAAACAATGAAGAACAGAATTCAATTAAACAAAAAACCTAAGTGCCCTAGAGAAAATTATTAATAAACCAAAAGTTGGATCTTTGAAACAATTTTTAAATTGACAAATATCTAAATAGCTCAAGAAAAAAGAAAACACAAATTATCAATATCAAGAATTAAAAAGGGGACATCATTACTTATTGTACAGATATTAAAATGATAATAAGATATTATAAACATCCCCATGCCAATAATTTGACAGTTCATATGAAATAAACATTTTCCTTGAAAAATACAGCTTTATCAAAACTGACATAAAACGGGAAATCCAGGTAAGCTTATTTCTGATAAAGAAATTAATTCCATAATTAAAAAGTTTCCTACAATGAGAACTCCAGGTCTATATGGCATCACAGATCAATCTTTCCAAACATTGGGAGGTGAAATACCTTATATAAGCCATTTCATTGACTAGGGAAATAAGAAACCCTTTCAACTCTTTTTAGGTGGTCATAAATTTAACACCAAAACCTAACAAGGACATTACAAGAAAAGAATAGTACAGCCAATCTCATTAATAAAAATAGGAGTATAAGTCTTAAAAATTTGTACATCAAATCCAGTGACATATAAAATACATGACCACGTGAAGTTTATTCCAGGAATACAAAGTTGGTTTATATTTGAAAATTCATGAACATAATCCACCACATTAACAGACTAAAAGAAAAAAAACATATATCATCATCTAAACAGATGAAGAAATCATGTGATAAAATGTAATAACTATTCATTTTATCACATGTAATAATTCTTCATTTTAAAATTCTCAGTAAGCCAGGAATAAAAGGGAAATTCCTTTAAAGTTTGTAGCAACATCATACTTCGTGGTGAAATACTGAGCACTTTTCCCCTCAGTGTGGGAACAAAAAAAAGACGTCCAGTATATTACTTCTATTCAACATCATACTGAAAGTACTAGCCAATGCAATAATGCAAGAAAAGGAAATAAAAGGTATAAAGACTGAAAAGATTTGTAGATGATTGTATACCTAAGAAATCTAAATGAATCTACTACCTATTAGAATTAGTAAGCAAAGTCACCAAATGCCAAGTCCGTATATCAGAGTTAATTGTGTTCCTATATACTGGGAACAATTAGAAAATGAAACTCAATAATGTGATCTCTAAAAAAACATCAAGTATCTAGGAGTAAATTTAACACAAGAGGTCTTCCATTCCTGTACCCTGACGACTACAAAATACTATTGATAAGAATTAAAGAACTAAATGTTCTTGGGTTGGAAGACTCAATATTGATAAAATGTTAATTTTCACCCATATTGATCCATAGATTCATTGTAACCAAAATTAAATCCTAGCAGGATGTGTGTGTGTGTGTGTGTGTGTGTGTGTGTGTGTGTATAGGGGGTGGGGGTTAAATTAACAATTTAATTCTAAAACTTACATGGTGATGCCAAGTCTAAGAAAACCTTAACAAGTCTTGAATGATGAAGTCATACTATGAAATATTATGACTTATTATGAAGCTACTGGAATTAAAACAGGGTAGTATGGACTCAGGATAGGCAGAGAGATCAATGAAACAGAATGGAGAACAAAAAGTAGGACTATGTCTGATTTTCCACAAAGATGACATTGTTTACAGGGCACAAACTGGGTCAATTAGATAGTCATATGGGGGAAGAGTGAACATTTGCCCTCTGACCCTTACCTCACTCCATACAATATAGTGAATCCCTATGAATTGTGGAGGTAGAGGTGAAATGTAACATTATAAAGTTTCTAAAGGAAAACATGGGATGCTATTTTCTGGACAATGGAGTGAGTACAGATTTCCTAGTAAGATTCAAAAACCACTAACTATAGAAGAAAAGATCGACAGTTACACTTCCTTACAATTAAGAGGTTCTGATTCTCAAAAGTAATCAAGTGGCTGAAAACACCAGCCACGGGCTACCAGAAAGTATTTATGTCTAGCTGAGAAAGAACTGGTATCCTGAATAGACGAGGCATTCCTACAACTCAGTAAGACCCACAACCCAATCTAATAATGGTCAAAAAACTGGAAAAGGCACTCCACAAAAGAGCCCCACATGGCGAGCAAGCACATGAAAAGAGCTTGACATCTCTTTGGGAGATGTAAAATTGAGCTTGACCCTCTTTGGGAGGGTAAAATTGAAACCACGGTGAGGTGAGGTGCCATTACACACCCACCCGATGTCCAAAATGAACAGGACAATATCTATTACTGGCCTGGATGTGGAGCCACTTGGCCTCTTCTCCCCCGCGGGTTAACATAAAGCTACACACGGGCCTGGACGCAGGGGTTCCACCCCGAGGCATTTACCAACAGGAACGAGCACATGCACAGGGATTCACTCGGGCCCAGGAAAGGGCTCGCCACTACTCAGTCCTCCAGGATAGCGCCTCAACGTGAGCGTTGGACTTTGCACCAGTTTCCCAAGAGGAGCTCTGAGGTCGGCCAGTTTGGAGGGCAGCAAGGTGGAGGGCAGGGGGCTGGAAAATGAGGGGGCGTCTGGAGCAGGGGTGGAGGGGGCAGGGAGGCGGAGGAGTGGTCCGGGGAAGGTGGGTCCTCAGCACACTCTCTGCGGCCCGTCTCCCCGACCGCCCTCGCGGAGCTTCATGCCCCTGGACGCCCTTAGTCCACACAGCGCCCTGCGCTTTGCGCCTGAGCCCTTTGCCCCCACCCCGTTCGCGCCTTAAACCGCGGGCGGCCAGAAGGGGGAGAGCACGACACTGACTATTTTCTTCTCTCAGGTCTCCTTCCAGGGAGGCAGATGAGAGCCTCCTCCTTTCGCCGGGCTCCATTCCGGCCTCCGGCAGCTCGCCCCTCCTCGCGTCCGCTCGCGCCCCTGCAAGGAGAGGGGGCGTCAGGGAGGGCATCCCCGCGGGGCGGGGCGGGCCTGGGCCTGGGCTCGGAAGCCAGGTTGAGGGGAGGGAAGGTGTAGCGTCGGGCCGGTCTTGGGGGGAGAGGGGGACGGGGTAAGTCTAGATTTGTAAGGGCAGGTCGGGGTCGGGGGAGGGGGGCAAGTCTAGACTTCCGGGGTGGGTCTGGGCTCCCGAGGACTGAAAGGGTGGGCAAGGCTGGAGCTCCAAGGGGAGCGGGAGGGCGGGCCGAGGGGTTGGGAATCAGGTCTGGGCTCCCGAGGGTAGCGTGGACAGGTGGAGGGGTGGTGGGTAGGTCTGGGGTGGGGTGGAAGGTCTAGCGTTCCACGGCAGAGTCGTTCTGGGGTTCCGACGGGGGTGTCTAGAATCCTGGGGGCGGGGGTGGGGTGGGGGGGATGGTCTGGAGTCCCGGGACGGGGGAGGGCGGGTCAGGGATTGCAAGGGCAAGAGGGGCGGGGCACGGGGTCCTGTCTGGCATCCGCGGGGGCACAGGTCGGGATTCCGCGCGGAGGGGGCCGCGTGCTCACCCGGGACCGACCCGGTGGCGCAAGCCGCGCCCCCGCCCCCCGCCGCGCCGCCCGGCGTCCCGCGGTTGCCCGGGGCAACGGGTCGGGGCGGTGCGGCGCATTGTGCAACCCCGGCGCTTAGGGTGCTCGGCCCGCGGGGCCCTGGGGGCGCGGCGCGGCGGCCGGCGCGGGGCGTGGGGCTGCGCGGGCGCGCGGGCGGCGGGGGGCGCCGGGAGCAGCTGCGGCGGCGTTGGCGCGGACGGCGGCGCGCGGGGGGCGCTGATCCCCGCGGGCCGCGGTCAGTGGCGCGCGCGCTGGGACCGAGGCCCGGGCTGCGGTCCGAGACGCGGGGGCGGGGGCCGGGGCTCCGGGCCATGGTGTCCACGGGGAGGAGTGGCCGCGCCGCCCCCGCTCGGGGTCACGCGGCCCCGCCCGGCGCGGGTTGTCGGGGTCACACAGACCCGCCCTAGCAATCAGAGGCCCCCCAAGTCATAAAGACTCGAAAGAGTCACAACCGGCTCTGGACCCCACCCCAGGTCTCCCTCGGACCCTCACTCCGGTTGGGCCTAGAGGCCCGCGCTTGGGGAGCAGAGGTGGAGATCATAGTCCCCAGGGTGGACACGCAGGGCTGGGGGGCTGCACACTGGCTGTCCCTTCCTGGGCTGTGGGGAATCGGGGTGGTCAGGACGGCTTCTCCATCCCGCAGAAGAACCTGAGGTGGCCTTGGTGTCCCCAGGTTCACTCGTGGGGGCCTGTGCCGTCACCCCACGTGTTCCAAGTGTGCCCAGTATCCCACGCCACCCAATGCCTCCACAGCCTTCTGTGTCCTCCTTCCTCCCGCCTTTATGGAGGGAGGGGGGAGTAGGAAAGACCCACCCATCCAATCAATGGTCTTTGCTGGCAGGAAATTTCTGAAACATCATCTTTTTTTGGTTTTAAAGCTTATTTTGCACTTAACTTCCCAGGATAACCCAAAAGTGAGGTTCTGCTCCCATTTTGCATGAGCTCTGGCCAACTCAGTGCCGGCAGGCAGTTCCCCTGGGTGGGGAGGGGTCTTTGTGCCCCTTCCCAGTCTTCACCACTCAAGCCACTAGGCTCTCAGGGGTCCCCACCTCCACCTGGCCTCAGGGATTACATAAATCACGGACAAATTAAAAAGTGGCCCTTACCTCCACCAGCCCTCCTATACTTTCCTCTCAGTTCAAGCCCTGGACAAAGAGATCCCTAAGGGACTCAAAATAACATAGGCCACGTTTACATGTTAGCATTTATTCAGGAGTCATTAAACTGTATCAAACAAATGTAAATTGACAGAAAAAGAGTCGTACATTTTTAAAACCCCATTTGTCTGGATTTCTCAAGCTCTATCTGAAATAAAGTGCAAGCCAGTACCAAGCCCTAGGTGCCTAATTCCAGCTCTAAGACTCAGACTTCTGGGACATCCAAGGAAATATCAGAGTGGCCTGTGCTGTCTCTGTGGCTCCCGTCCCAGGCTCCTGAGCAGATCCCCCTGCTGGCCTCCTTGCCTGGGAGCTGTGGGAAGGGGAGGTGACCTCGACTGCGGCTGGGGGGCCTGCATGTGTGCAGGAAAGAGCCATCTCCCCTGCTCTTGCTTATTTGGGGACATGGCCAAGGACAGCAGACAGGGGCTGGCTGGCTGAGGACAATGCCTCCTCGGCTGGCACTCTCCCCCTTTCCCATGTCTCTTCTGCCTTCTTCCCGACCCAACCTGCCGTGAATGCTGTGAAGACACCCTGGCAGCCAGTCACTCGTGCTGAGCAATGAGAAACCAGGGAGGATCCCTGAATCCCCCCCCCCCCCAGGTCTATACCCAGTCAGCCCGCCAATCCTCACTAACAAGCTACAGGAAAGAGCAAACGTCAGCACCTTCCCGCACAACGCCGCTGAGCTCCTCACGTGAAGCAGACAGACACAACCACTTGCACGTGCAGCCCTGTGAATGCAGATACTGGCCCCAAGACAGTTCCTGAAACCATGAAGGTTTCCATTTTCAGAAGGTGCTCCCCGCCCACTGGAGACTTACCAGTGCCCATGTCAACTGAGAAAAGCTAATCGTTCTTCCAGAAAATTCCAGGTATACTCAGGGGACAAGGAGACAGCACACAATTCTTGGCGGTGATTCTAACTGAAGCAAATGTTATCCTCACACCCAAACCGTCTTCGCTGTCTGGCAGGAGGGGCAGTGACAGATGGGAGAGACCCGTGGCCTGGGCTGGACCTCAGGTAACTGAGGTCAGGAAATGGAGGGAGCCGGAGAATGCCCAGTGATGACCCCCATGAGGGTTCTGGGGGGCATCTGTCTCGCGTCTTGAGAATGGTAATGGGAGTGCCAGCAGAACCCATGAGAGGAGGTAGGGGGCCCAGCCCCACCTGCATCACCAAAGCCAACGAGACCCAGAAATGTGGCCCAAGTTTCTACCTTTGGCCCCACCCCAAAGAACACTGAGCTGTCACAGTGGCCAGGGTCACTCTTAGTGTGGGTGTTGACAAAAGGGCTCAGGAGCTGGGTACCACCCAGCACAAGTGCAGACAGCCCCTGCTGACCTGGGCTCTGCATACCACGCATGACACGGACAACACCGGCACCAGTGAGCGGGCAGGGTCCTTCTGGAACGGCTCGGTCTAAGACAGAGGGCAGAAGTTCGGGCACGTGAGCGCCACACAGGCACAGCCGTGGGTGTGGGGGCTGCCTGCGACCACGGTCCTGCAGAGAAGGGGCTCCCCACACAGCTCTGCTCCGTGGTCAGAGACGGTGCTTGGCAGACACGTCTCCAGAGAGAAACGCCCGAGTCGTTAAGACCCACGTGGAGCCGTCCACAGCCCGGCTGTCGTCTGCTTAAGGCAAGTGCTCGACAAGAATGGGCCCGGGAAGCCAGCGAGGTGCAGGAGGAGCAGATGGGCGGCTGGCCGCACGTGCAAGGCCTGCCTAGGTGTCGGTGCCGGGAGGGTCTGGCTCCAGCACGAGCCCCTTCCTCACCCGAGAGCCCCGCACCACGGTGTGTGCGGTGGCGCCTTGGGGGTGAGGAACTGAAAGACTCCTAAGCACAAAATGGTCAACACTTGCCTATTTAACAACTAAAATGCTAAAAGAAATGAAGACTCCACCTTGCAGCCTGGCCTGGACGAAAGTGAAGGGCACGTTAGAAAGTGGTAGCTTCAAGACAACTAGCCAGGCAGGGGCCCTGCTCCTGCCTCGGTCTCCCCGCCCCACGGTCACTGGGCCATCTGCACCACGACGGCCCTCCACGCTTTCTCCTTGTCGAACTCCTTCAGGGGGCTTCTGGACACCTGTGGCCAAACAGGCAAAGTGTTATTTCTTCCGGGGGCCACCCGAGTGCAGGAGGCAGGTGGGAAAGCTCTGTTAACTCGAGAGCTTTTCTCAGCCTGTGAAAAAAGGACAGGAAACAGCCCTGGAGCCCCGAGGGGACACGGAGGTCCCCGTTCCTCCACCCTCCCACAGACCAGCCCCTCTGTCCCGGTCCCCGCAGAAACACAGCCTGGGCAGGGGTGGGCTGTGGGGGGGGGGGGCGGGGGGGCAGGCTGCCATGGGGGGAGCACCTGCCTGACAGCTGACGGGACGTGGCCTGCATCCCAGCATCGGGCAGAGCAAGCAACTACATACAGGGGGTGCCCAAAACATACCCACAGATGGTGCCATCGATCTAAGGGACGGGTGCCCCCACACAGAAGGCCCCGGGTCCGGCCGTGCGTGTATGCAGGCACCATCGGGGGTGGGATACCCAGGGAAGGAGGGCACTTGAGGCAAAGGTGACCAAACACCTCCAGAAACAGGGAGGGCAGCTGCAGTCCCCAGAGCCTCTAGAACCTTCTGTTCTGGAACCCGGTGGGAGCACGCATTCACCAGACTTGGTGCCCCCACAAAGAACCAGGTGGGTCTCTCAAAGGGCCTGGGGGCCAAGCCATCCCCACAGGAGACCCAGCCTAACTGGTAAAAACAAGGAAATGACCCCATCTGCAGGTTTCAATGAAGGAAAGCACAGGAGAGGATGAAGGCCAGGGTTGCTGAGGAAGAGCTGACGGCGGGAACACAGGCACACTCGCACAAAGGCCCCGTGGTCGGTAGTACCAGGTGGGAGGAGGGTCTGGTCCACCCACGGCGTCCCTGGTGGACCCTGTGGCAGCCTCCCCAGTACACAGCGTAAACACCTCTGGGCCAGCAGCTCCTGGGGAGGAGACACTGGCCCCCTCAGCCCTCCAACTGTGGGGGGTGGGCAAGACCCGGTGGCCTGGAGACTGGCAGAGGGGCTTGCATGACCCTCCAGAGCCTGCCGGACAGAGGTCACTGAGGCCACATCTATAGGGAGCTCAGTGGGCACCCCTTCCCATCAGAGCCGCGCCCCTGAGAGGGGCCAGAGAAGGGACTTCTGTGGCTTCTGTGGATCCTGGCCAGCTTCCTATCCATGTTTGCAGGAGTAAAACTGAAGGCATTCAGTCTATACCGTTTTCAGGACTGGATCTGTGTTTAGGGCCACCCCACAAGGACGGGGAGATCACCGTGTTGAAGGCCACTCACCTCCCCTGCTGGGCGCTCCTGCTGGCCGGTCTGCGCCGCATCCCAGGACGCGCCCAGCTTGAAGCTCACGCACTGGATGACGGTGCCGGTGTTGAGGCCGGCTTGCAGCAGCAGCTGCAGCATCAGAAGCAACCGCAGGACGTCGTAGGATTGCTGGTGGGAGACAAGGCGGTGAGCTCACGGCCTGCCCCGGGCCGCCACCTGCACCGGAGACGCCACGCCCTCCAGCCCAGGCAGCCGTGCAGGCAGCTCCCGCCCTCCCACACACCCCCCTCCTCCCCAGGACCTTCCCAGAGCACTTGAGTGAGTTGGTGTGAATCGACTTCAGGTTTTCAGGTACGTACACTTCTGCTGATTTCAGGAACCTGAGCAGTGATCATTCTGTCTCGTGAGTGGGAGTCAAAGAAATCAATTCTGTAAGTTGTCATCCTGGGTTTAACAGATGCCATAAAAATGGCCCACAAGCAGCGGAGCCCTGTGGGTAGCCCGGGGGCTCACAGTCAAGTCTCCCACATCCTGTAACCACCACCAATAGAGCCGGTGACACAGAGGGTGTCCGTATGGGGTGAAGTGACCGGTTACGAGGGCTCTGAGCCGGAGACGGGGCCCCTGGGCACCGGTGCACAGACACCATCAGCAGATTCTCTTGGAGCTCAGGCTGGCAGCTGTTGGAGGGAAGGGGGCTGAGGAGTGCCTGGGGTCAGAGGGGGTGATGGGGGCGTGGGGGAGCCTTGGCGAGCAAAGGGTCCAGTGAGCACCCAGCCCTCCCAGGCGCAGGCATCCTTCGGCAGAGACACAAAGCAACCACGTGATAACACAAAACCCCCAGCTCCATACTGTGTCACTGTTGAGAGAGAGGGAGGGAGGGAGGGAACAGAAACACCTCTCCTCAAGCTAATGTAGAAGTTTAGCCACAAGCCCCATTTGAAAAAAAAAAAAAACAACACTGTTTCCTGGAGCCAGGGAAGTTGATTCTAAAACTTACATAAAAAACACGCAACAAAAGTGAGGTAACCCTGAAGAGCAGAGTGATCAGGAACTGGGCATCCAGCCCGCCAGCTGGCGAAGCCTGTTCGAAAGCTTCCATAATCAGGACAGGGCGGCACCAGACAGCAGATGTAGGAGAACGACAGGTGCAGACACAGACAGAAGCTTAACGTGTGATACGGGCAGCATCTCAGATGACCGAGGAAAACGATGGGTGTTTGAAGCCCCGAAGAGGAAAGGGGAGTTCCTTATGCTCCAGGATAAACTCCCACTGGACACACAAGTAGTCGTCTTTCTTTTTCTTTTTTAACATTTATTTATTTTGAGACAGAGAGTGAGAGAGAGCAGGGGAGGGGCAGAGAGAGGGAGACAGACTCC
The DNA here is from genome assembly GCF_018350195.1 of Panthera tigris. Taxonomy (NCBI): domain Eukaryota; kingdom Metazoa; phylum Chordata; class Mammalia; order Carnivora; family Felidae; genus Panthera; species Panthera tigris. The sequence goes on from NC_056666.1 coordinate 140,199,213, forward strand.
CAAGTGGGCTCTGCACTGAGGCTCAATCCCGCCAACCGTGAGATCATGACCTGAGCCAAAATCAAGTAGTAGCCTTTCTAGTTGCGGCTTAAAATCCCAAAACAACAAATGAGTATGTTGATAAATTTGACCACAAAGAACAAAAAACTTCCTCACGACAAAAATCACGAGTGGAACGAAAGCCAGCTGGCCCGTGGGAGCCACTATCCACATCTTCCGTTACAGAGGAGACACCCAAATACTGGTGAAGCTCAGAGTCCACTAGACAGTGAGCAAAAGACAGGACAGAGCTTACTGGAAAAGAAATGCCAAAACCACCAGGCACAAAAGCCCAGAGTCTCGTGTCCAGACCAGAGACACGCACACTGCAGCCCCACCACGCACGCTGGCTCACCCACGTGACAACCCTGGGTGACAACACTCTGTGCTGGGCTGGTGCTCGTACCAGTGGTGGGACGGAAAATAGGGCCTCCCGTGAGGGGGACTCGTCACCATTTCCCCAGACCAGAGATGTGTCTGCCCTCTGGCCCAGCAACCCCTCTCCGAGCTCACTGTCCTAATGTCGCACCACACAGACTCCAAACCAGGCGTGGGCACTGAGTAATTCGTAACAACAGCAGAAACCGGGAGCAATCTGTCTCCACCCTTTGGGGACAGGCTGGGAAAACTGTGTGGCGTCACAATGTGCGTGTATAATTAAAGGACACAGAAAAGCTCCTGTCCTCGATGTGAACAATGCAAACAGAAAATATTGAAGTCGACCACGTATCAAATCAATACTACAAACACACGCAGAAAGGGGGCTATTTCTCTCCTGAGTGGGGTGAAAGCGAGCTGTAATCTCTCTCGGCAGGTGTGCTGCTGGTGGTAACATTGGTGGTGCAATTGTGACAATTTTCACATACAAGATAAAATAATACCTACCCTCAGTATTATCAGGAAACAAGATTTTGGAGTAAAAAGAATACTAACACAAAACAACAGAAGTTAACAACAACAACAAAAAATCCAGCGTGTAATTCTCAACTGGAAATACAATATAAACTCAGGATCTTGACGGAGGCTGAGAAGCAATGATGCCCCCGTATGAATGAGCACACGCAGCCCTCAGATCTTGAGGTCTATGTACGCCTCCCTCTGAGGGGCCTGCGTGGGTCTGGGGCGAGGCGGGATGAGGTGAGCCTGGGTCACCCCCCACGTCTGCAAGGAGAGGCTGACGGGTTACTGCAGGGAGCACCGGGCTGCAAGGTGCTCCCTCCGGCCACAGCTGGGCCAACATGAGCATCAGAGAATAATGACAGCAGCACTGTGCAGATAACAAAAACCCGTGAGTCCCTGGCGGTGCTCGGAAGGGAAGAGGGACAGGAGAGCTGGGCGTCTATCACCTCTCTTCACCCCTAGGTGTGACACAAGCGCTCAGGCTGGGGCCGGCCGCCAGGGCCGGCCCCGCACAAGGTGTCGGGACAAGGCACCCGCAGGTGTCTGGCTGACACCATGGCTGTCTCCCTCCTGTGAAAGCCCCACCCACCGCCACCACCAAGAACACTCTGGCGGCTGCCGCCCAACCAGGCGGGGGGTGACAGCACGTGCTCTTGACCTCACTCCCACTGGTGTCACAGGAAACAGATCCACAAGTGGGACCTTCTCCCAGACCACTGGCCAGGACTCCAAAGTATCAGGGCCACAGGTGGGGACTGTCTGGACTCGAGGGAGACTCGACGGCAAGTTGTGCCCCTCAGCGGGTCCTGCTCTGCGAGCTTCAGCCTATGAGGCACATTCTTGGGACGGTCTGTGAACACTGAACGTGACATTGCATGATTTTGGGCCTCTCACATGCCTTGGTGGGATTGCGCGTGTGTAAGAGGCAGTCCTTCTAGAAAAGTTAAAGTATTTAAGGTAAAGGGTCCTGCTGTCCCACACCCGCCACTCACTTTCAGATGCTCCCGAGAAATGGTCCCACCCATCGGTATGAACACACATGTACACACAACACATAAAGCACTTAGAATCTTGGTGTTTACTGCGGTGTTCTTTCAACTTTTCTGTACATTGGAAATGGCCCACGAAAAACACCTGGGAGCAAATACCACGCATGCTGGTGACAACGTAAGGCATCTAGGAAACCAGCCTAGTGACGTGTGTCTGAGCCTGTGGAGACAATGAAGTGCTGAGAGACCCCAGCCAAGTTCTAGTTAGAGGCACATTGTATGTGCAAAGAGACCCAACTCTCCTCACGTTTATCTATAAACTTGTGATTCCAACGGAAATTCCAACAAGGTCTCTCGTACAACTGGATGAAGGATAGCTTCCAAAGTGACAACGGAAGGAAGGAGGGCTGAGAAAATCCAACAGCATCGTGAAGGAGGGGTGTCTAGGTGGGACGCAGGGCCGCCTGAGAGCAGGCAGAATCGCCCGAAGTTAGAAGAAGAGGCAGCCTGCACGGAACAAGACTGCATGGGCATCAGAGAAGGGAGTGCAGACACCTGGCTGCCCACGCAGAGAAGCAAATTAGACGTGGCCTCGTGCCACATGCAGAAGCAGCTGCATGCAGGTCAGACGCTCACACGGGCCACCTGTCCCTTGGGACTCTCCTCCCACACAGCCTCTGGCAGCAACACCAGGTTCCCACAGGGTTCTGACAGAGCAACGCATACCTTGATGGCTGGCGGGTAGTCTTTGAAGATCTCCAGGATTCTCATGATGCTGAACGACAGGTACCCAGAGGCAGTGAACAGCAGCGGGGACGTGAGGCTGCAGATGGCAATCAGCACCTCCACCTGACGGGAAGGAGGTGAGAACGCGGGTCTGGCCGGCCCGAGGGGCCCGGGAGCTGCTGTCTGCACAGGCAGGGGTGGACGTCTGCCACAATGTGCAGGGAGGGTGGACGTGGCCCTGGGCTCAGCACGAGGCCCTCGCCAGGCTCTCTGCACTTGGTCACCATGAGCTCCACGCGTGGCCTGTGTCCCACCAGATCCCCTGCCTCGCGCACAACTAACCACTCTGTTCAAAGAGCAACACAAACGAACAGCCGGCCTTCCTGCTGCCCTAAACCCTGTTCTTTTAAAACCCCACCCACATCGGAGGACGATGCCTGGGTTGTCTCGGAGGCCGCACAGCCGCGTGCAGGTGCTGATAAAGCACGAACTCAGGTGTCACTGTCAAACAACAGACCTGGCAAGACTCAGGATGGGCCGGAAGGACCAGGTGTCGTCCTTCCTATGCTGAGTCACAGGACTCTCCTGACTTTCACACCAGATGCGCTCACTTCCAGCCCTCAGAGTGCCACACAGCCCTCGCCAGGCCGCCCCTGGCTCGGCACCCTCTCAGGCTCAGCCCTGCAGCCCTATCACCGTGGGGGAGAGCCCTGTCACATGGCAGCCCGGGAAGGGGTGAGCCAGGCCCTAGCAGTGCACAGCAGGTCCCTGGCACCTGGGGACAGGGCCTCACTTACCAGACACTTGCTTGGACACTCAGCTGTGACGTGACTGGCAATGGCGCTTGGAAAACACTAAGAGAAAACAAAACACAAAGATTTCAGAGGTGACAGTCAAGGAAGTTAATTCCAATCACGTGCTCCTGTTTCGAGGGGCACATCCTTGTGGCCAGTAGAGCCGAAGCCTGCCTTCCTGGCTAGGGGGCTGGCAGGGCTGGAAAGGGCCGGGGGGAAGTGGGGTGGCCTCTCCGAGGCCTCGTGTGCTCTGTTCCATGGCTGCAACGCACGTCTGCAAAGAAGCTGCAAGAGCCACACCAGGAGTGGCCTGGACGTCCCGGAATTGCTGCCTGTGACATTTTGCCACCTCGGCTGAGACCGGGGACACCTGCCCTGAGTATGCGTGCGTGTGCCTGCTGAAACTGAGGCCATTCTCCTGAACCATCTCAATTCAGCATCACACTGAGGAAATGTCATACGGATTATGTGTGTCACCTGTGTTCAGATTCTCCCAACTACCCCAGTAATGTCCTGTCGTAGGTGTTCTTTGTTCCTGGTTTAGGATGCAATCAGTGATCACAATGTGCTTATGAGTCCCCTTGACCAGGGAGACCTAGATCATTGTCAGATGCAGAGATCCTGAAGAGCACACAAGCTAGCTGCAGACGGGCATTAGCTGGGGCCAGTCTGGTGCTTCCTCATCATCAGACTCAGGGAGCCCCAGGAGACATGGCTCCCCTCCAGGCCACCCACCACACTATGACCTAGCGGTTAGGTGGGCTCTTCGGTGGCTCTCCTCCACTGAGAGGGCCCTTTCCTCTTTATACTCAATAAACGTCTTTTTCCACTTATTTTAAGAAGCTTGACTTAGTTTCATGCCATTCCAGCAGAGAGGGAAGCATAGCAGGGCACGTCCTTCCCAAGGTGCCGAGTGCTGAGCCTATTAAACCCACTGAGCCCATGGGCCCAGGTGCATCCAAGGTCTAGTTACCTGGCCACACGCACAGCAAAGGAAATGACCACACGCTGGGTGGCAGCAGACTCCTCCCCTTCGTGGGAGTATCTCAGCACCCTGGACACTGGGGGGACATCTATACTTGTTCAGGAATCTGGCCTGAGGGTGAGTGGGACAGAGGCAGGCTTGAGGCCACGAGATCCCCGGCAGCAGCCAGAGGGCTGAGAGGGGAGCAGGCCAAGGATGGCGGGGAGAGCAGCACTTTGGAGGCCCTGGTGTGGGTGCGACAGATAAGCTTGTTATGGACAGGGGTGTGGGCATGGCTGCAGGGGTGGGTGGGCCTGGCCCAGGGAGTCTGCTCGCTCTAAGGAATGCGAGAGGTGAAGGTGTCCATGCAAGAACCTCCCCCCAGATTGGTGTTTCCATCAGGGCTCTATGGCTGTAAGCAGAGGAGGGGCTGCGGATGTGGAACAGCCACTCAGGAAGTGACTGGAGTGGCCCCAACAAACGTGGCGGGGTGGGGGCACAAGGTTGCTTACCACCCCCTGGACTGGCAGGAAACTGGCCCATGGGGAGGAGGGCAGGTGATACACACCCGCTCGTATACAGATACATACCAGGCCTAGGGAGGCTGCAGGGACAGGCTCTCGGCCAGGCCCCAAGCCCTGGACCCCCGCCTGGTCTACGTCCTTGGCCTCTCCACGGTCTCCTCCAACCGGGACTGGGGCAGGTAGAGCTGTCTGACCCTCCCACCGCGGGGCAGAGAGAGAGGAGCATCTGCAGACAAAGGGCTAGGGAGGCCGGGTGTGGGGGAGACGGCCACAGCCTCTGTGGTGGATGTTCAGGCAAGTAGCTCTGCACTATAAGCTTTAGGGCAATATTGGGTCTCCGTCCTCAGTAACTCAAGGACATAATTCCAAGTGCTTCCACGTCACCTAAGAAGTTAAACATGCAGACGCGCCTTTTTCACAGCCTCACTCACTGGGGCAGGCACAGAGGCAAGCGCCCTGTAAGTCCCACCTGCGCACTGGCAGCGGGTGACCAGGTGCGTGACCCCATCCCACGGCCTCCCTGCCTGCTCTCTCTCCCCAGGCTCCAGTCCTCGGGGAGTACCTAGGGCTCGGCAAGGTTGGGCACGGGCACCCCCAGTGTTGCTGAGCCCCAGGACGCAGCAGGAGTCCAGCCCCAGCACCCGACACGGGCTGCTGCGGCCCAGCCACGCCAGTCTCGGCCTTCCCGCAGCTGAATGCACATGTGGTCGGGACAAAGACCACCCTCTCGAGGCAGCATCAGGAAGAAGAGCATGTGGACGAGCTGCATATGCTGTGTCTCAGTCGTTCATCCAGGATGACCCCGGACAGCAGGGTGGGACAAACCAGGCCCTTCCCTCAGGCATCACCATGTGACACAGTGACACTGCAAAATAGTCATGGGATGACGATGTCCGGGAAGCACAGGGTGCAGGTGTTTGGGATGTGTCACTTGACTGTAGGATTTCAGGCACGCAGGGGTTGATTTGAACTGTTCCATGCAGATGGGAGGAGCCCACACCAGCCAAGGCCCCTACCCAAATGGGAGGCACTGGGTCAGATGCTCCACGGGCTGCGTTTCCGTTAAACGCTAAACGACATTAACTTGTGTAAACAAACTTAGTCGCTCATAAAATGATGAACGAGCCATATGTAACACAGTGACCCCATATATCAGGCACTTATCATGCACGCACGAAGCGTTGTGCTGGGAGTTTACCACAGCAGTATTTAACATAACATAATAGCATAAATATATTACATTTTACAAAACACACATTGGGAAACAACATGTTACGTATTCTAGACCTGATGTAAAATAATGTAAAATAATCATTCTTCGTTCTTCAAGAAAAAGTAACATAAAAACATGAAATAGTATCGATTCACATAAAAACAATTAACAGGGGTGCCTGGGTGGCTCAGTTGGTTGAGCATCTAACTTCAGCTCAGGTCATGATCTCACGGTCTGTGAGTTCAAGCCCGCATCGGGCTCTGTGCTGAGAGCTCAGAGCCTGGAGCCTGCTTCAGATTCTGTGTCCCTCTCTCGCTCTGCCCCTCCCCAGCTCATTCTCATTCTCTCAAAAATAAATAAACATTAAAAAAAAAAAAAGTTAAGCTTCTGACCCATTTTATCTTTGATTCTCAAATTCCTCCAATTGTGGGGCCAGCAAGGACCCTGGCACGGCAGCCAAGAAGCGTCCTGCCTTGCCTGCCAGCAGCCACCTTCCATCCTCTTCTCTTCCAGCTGCTCCCTTGCCTGAAATCCACCAAAGCTGAGCTCCAAGACTGGCAGTGACTGTCTTGGGGACAGTAGCCAGGGCTCGGCCAGTGGCGGGGTGACCCGCGCACATATGAGGGCCACAAGGGTGTACTCACGGCCACTAAGATCCAAAAGAACGTCACGGAGAGGTGTGGTCCCGAGACAGCATCATCCACGTTCAGAGCGATGACCCCACCCAGGACGGCAGAGACGCCAGCAATCACCTCGATGACCTGGAGGGACAGAGCACATAGGCAGGGCCACGAGGGAGTGTCTCTCATGCTGCAGGTGGGCAGGGGGACATGAAGAGGATGTTCTAAAGAGCTCAGGGCAAAGAAGCCATAGGCCCTATGTTGAAATGTTGAGGATGATCTCTAAAAGAACACCAAAAAATGCGTAGCTCCCAACTCAAAATTACTGGAAAAGGAAAAAAGTGGGAGAAGAAAGGACGAAGCTCCCACCAATTCAAAGGAAGGCGGGAAAAGTAAGAGAAGGCATGGAAACTAGGAAACAGAAAGGTGGCAAAACGAAGTACAGACGTGGCAGTGCAGGACACAGACTCACAGGTGAGGCCACCGAGAGGGTGACAGATGGGGGAAGGATGAGACGCAGTCCCATGCTGTGACAGCAGCATCCCGAACACAAGGACGAGACAAGCTGATAGTCAGGGCAGGAAGACACAGCCCGCCCGTGCTAACCAAAAGAGAGCTGTGCACTTGACCAGTCAACACAGACTTTATGGCAAAAGCCATCAGCAAGGGCAGATGTGCTAAGTAATCGTGAGAATAGGAAACAACTGTGAACTTGTACATGACAAAGCCCCCAAAACCCATGGCAAACAGCTACGGAACCACACACAGAAATCACGAGCACTATGCTCAGAGCAGGGGGCTTAACACATCTTCCACAGTATTAGGACAAGTGAACTAAAGAAACAAGCTAGAAACACATAAAAGACTTGCAATACAGTTTACAAGAGAGGGCAGCCACATGATCTATCCTTCAAACCAGGACAATTCCGAGTGACAGGGTGACCTTAAGAATTCCTTGTGGATGGCAGATGTCACTCAGGACAGTGTGTCACCATGGACCTTTCCCAAATAAAATAAAATAAAATAAAACAAAGTAAGAAGGAAAAATTTAAAGTTTATCTTACTGAATAGGATTTCAGGACCCGAGCAGGAAATGCCACTTCATACAAAATGTTGGTGCTATCTGACATGGAACCCTAAAGAGAGACAGACAAAATGTTTGGCCCGGTGACTTTACATGTGCTGTGGCAGGGGGTGGGGGGGTGGGGTGGGGTGGGGAGGGAGAGGTGCACCCTCGCAGCCCACTGCCCAGGCTGTTGGCACTGGCTGGCCACGTCCAGGCTGTCACTTTGGCCGGGTTCTAAACTACTAGCGTGTGGGAGCCACTGGTGGCTCTTTAGACTTGAGATATTCCTTGCATGTGAAAACAGAATCAGCTGCTGTGACCCCAGTTTCCAAGGTGACACTTTTCGCAGACCTGGTCTCTCGACGGGAAATGATGGGGCACCGGTACTTGACCAGAATCACACCATGGGGAAGTTGTGTGGCATCTTCTACGTTGCCTTCCTGAGGCCATCGGCCTCATGAGACCCTGGCGGGCTGGGGCTGCATGCGGTGCCCTGGGGCAGCCTACCCTCGTGTGCATGGGTGAGTGTTCTGGGGGGCCTGCTGCATGCCCCGTGCGGCGCAGGGCTGGACCCACCTTCTGCTTACAATACGCCTCGCTCGACCGTGCCGAGATGATCACCGTGGCTGCCATGAAAAGCTCCAACAGAAGGAGAAGAATCAGATTAAAATTTATCTGCCAAAAAAGAACACATAGGTCTGTAAGACTAGTTCTCTTCACTTTTCCTTCTGTAAATGTAGGCAAAGGCTTAGACACCTATTTAAAGCTCTGGGCATCTTTTTCTGTCAAAGGCCAGATGCTAGACACAGGGGCCATACATCCCCTCTGACTCATGTGTGTCTGTTTTGTTTTGTTTAAACCACTCTTAGCTCAAGGGCTTGCTGTGGCCATCGAGCTGGAGGCTACTCACCCGATCTAAACCTTCCTTAGTGGTTTGCCCCCTGGGTGTTTAAGGACGTTTCGAAAACCCGCACACCTTTACATAGCCCTATGCATAACTGCCAAAAACTGAACAGGGCCTTAGAGGTGACAAAACTGTTCCATGTCTTAATTGTGTTGGCAATTAAAGGAATCCATCTCTGTATTCATAACCAATGAATAAAAAACTAAAAAAAGTAAATTTAACTATAGGATTTGCAAACCAGCCAATATGGAGCCCTGGCCCAGCACCCCCTCTGTGGGGCTCCCACACTCAGGGCCTCCCTCACCTGCCCCCACCACCCCGGGCAGGTGCCCGACAACTAGGGGATCCCTGGGGCCCAGGGACGTGATTCACACGAGCCAGTTCTAAACCTGCACCTGCCTCACCCACAGGAAAGGCTCCCTCTCTCGTTCCCATTCTGCCTCCTGACTGCCTGGTGCTTCCCCCTGTGGCCCCCAGCCTGGGCACGTCGTGCCCCCTCCCCTTGGGACCTGTGAGTGATGAGCTGTCTTTCCAATGGCAGTTGTCCCCTGATCTGTTGGCCTCCCCAGACCACAGTGATAATAAAACCTATGTTTAAAATCAAATGAAATTCATTATTCGATCTATAGAACTCTACCTGCAAAATTGAAAACAGAGAATCATCATTCTTTTATAGTATTTGGTGGAACACTAACAAAAACTGACCGTCTATCAGGCCACAAAACAAGCCTTGGTAAATTCCAAAGAACCTACACTACAGGTTGGGCATTCTGACTGTAACATAATCAGAAAAACCACCACCAATGGAAGACTGTGAAAGATAGTCCTGTATGTCTGTTTTATCAGGGTCCTGGTGAGAAAGAGAGGGACACCCAAGAGGAGGGGCTAGAGGAGATTTAATCAGAGGATAGCTCTCAAGTCTGGGCCAGGGTGAAGGGAAACCTGGAAGGGTAGTGGTGACTACTGAGGACAAGAGCAGTGAAGGAGTGGCCGAGAGACAGGACCCAGCCTCCATCCAACTACACCCCCAAAAGGCTCAGAGCCAGGGGAAGGGACAGCCTAAGCACTCTCAAATGTCCCATCTGAATGAGTCTCTCATGGGCTGACCCCAAAGGAGGCCAGAAGGCAAAATGCTAGGGGAACCAGCCCACATATGCCACCTCCTGGACAGTCAGGGAGACAGTGGGTGGGAAGTAGGTTTGGAGGGACCAAAAGGGAAATCTGCAAACACGTAGGACCAAACAACGATGAAAATCCATGTCATGTCAAATCTGGGATGCACCTAAGCTGGAGCTGAGAGACAGGGCCAGAGGCACCCCCGCTGGGCTGGGCTTTCAGCTCATGACAGGTATAGCACACTGACCGACCCACCGACCGACCGACCAAGGAGCAGCCCCAAAAACACAGGGAGCAAGGACATGACAGACACCAGGAAAGAGAAAATGGCAACCAGAAACAAACCAAAGGAGGTTCCACAAGAGCTAGTTCTTGGAAAAGAATGAGATACAATAAAGACACAAATTAAATTCGGGGCGGGGGGGGGGGAGAGAGAAGGAAAGAACTAAAAACGGAGCACATTTAAAATAGGGGGCTATTGGGGCACCTGGGTGGCTCAGTCGGTTAAGCGTCTGACTTCGGCTCAGGTCATGATCTCGTGGTCTGTGAGTTCGAGCCCCGCATCGGGCTCTGTGCTGACGGCTCAGAGCCTGGAGCCTGTTTCGGATTCTGTGACTCCCTCTCTCTGACCCTTCCCCGTTCATGCTCTGTCTCTATCTCAAGAATAAATAAACGTTAAAAAAATAAAATAAAATAAAATAAAATAAAATAAAATAAAATAAAATAAAATAAAATAGGGAGCTATATCACTATCTACTACGTGCCAGTAATTTTGAAAAACTGGATGATATTGGAGAAACTTTTAATAAAATAGAAAATCTGACACAAGACAACACAGAACACGTCGATACTAATAATGAAGCCCTCCCTCAGCAGCAGCTCTGGGTGGAGAGGACTTCACAGGCAAGTTCTACCCAACTCTCAAGAAGCAGTTCATTCTATCAAGTCGTTCTGAAACACAAGAAATCAGTGCTGCTTCGCTTACTTTATGAGGCCAGTGTAGCCTTGACTCTAAAACCAGATGAAGGAAATCTAGGCCCATTTCACCCAGGAGATGCAGAAAACCTGAACACAATACCAGCTAGTCACCCTGTCAAGACTATCTAAAATAATACTGTTGTGTTTGAGTAAGGTTTATTCCAGGAAAGAAAGGCTCAACACCAGAAAAATCTGTCAATCTAATAAAGCGAGGAAAGGTCATCTTAACATATGCAAAAACAAACTATTAAAATTCAACACATAATTATATTTTTAAAATGAAAAACTCATGACAAACCAGGACTTGAAGAGAACATTTTAACTTGGCAAAAGTTACATATCAAGAACTTAACAGAGACTCTTTCGATGCAACTCATTTAAAGTCAGGAATAGGACAGAGATGCCCCACTGGTTCCCACTGCGGTGGGAACCCTGCCACAGCTACAGAGAAAGAGAAAGATGGCAGGACTGAAGTGGAAGTTCGCATGGTCATTGTTTGCGGAGGATGTAATCACCTGCACAGAAGAACCAATACAAAACTATGAAGAATAAGGGAGTTCAGCAAGGTTTCCAAACACAAAATCTACTGACAAAATCCCTTTTTTATTTAAAAACTGGTACAGTCTGAATAGGTTTGTACTTAAGTGAATATATAGCAGCGACGTCAATCTCCTGGTTTTGACATATTCTGATTATGTAAGATGCTGTCATTTGGGGAAGCTGGGTGAAGGGCACACAGGAACTCTCTGTATTTGTGCAAATTATTGAGTCTTAAAATATTGCAAAATAAAGAATTAAATCAATACCCTCTCTCTGCATTCTGATAATTCATCTGAAAACATAACTTAAAAAATAAGCACCATTCATACTGGCAACAAAATCTGTAAATGATCTAGGGATTACTTAACCAAGAATAAACAGAACATTAAGACCCTAATACAGGACACAGAAGATGATTTGAGTGAGTACAGACCATCTATGCTCCTGGGTAGAATGATTTAACATAACGAAGATGTCAAGTTTCACAAAATTACTATATCAACTTAAAATCATCATAGCATAATCCCAGGTGCAGCTGTTGAGGAACTCAATAAACCTATTCTAAAACCTATTTAAAGTCAGAGACGCCAGCTGTGAAGGGGGGGGGGGGGTGTGGCTCTCCCACAGGACATTAAGGCCCGCCCAGGGCATCCTCATAAAAAGCATGGTGTTGCCCAGTAACAGACAAACTGGTGACAAACAGTGGCAAGATCACTTCTGCGTGGGAATTTGACACAGTGTGTGTGGGGGGGGAAGCAAGTTCTGTGACTCAAGGAGAGAAAGACAACCTCCATCTTCAGATGAGCCGATGTTAAGGGCAGGCAACTAGCAGCAAAGGAAGCTAGGAGATAAAAGCAGAGGAAGGGGTGCTCAGAAGCATCAGTGATGAGAAAACATGAAGGGAAGTAACAAGCAGCTCCCGCTGTAGTCATCTGACTGGACACAGTAGAAAATCGGTGACACCAAACGTAGGGAAGGTTTGGGCCCTGAGAAGCCTGCGCACGCAGTGAGGGTGAGAACAGGGCCCCGTTCTTGAACAAGTGAGTCCAGGGAGACGGCACCTCTTGGTATATGAGACCCCTGCAGACACGTGTCTGCACCTGCTCCTGGCAGTGGGGCATCAGAGGTGACCCTCTGGATCTACCCCTAAAGAATGCTGGGTAGATGGGGGAACCCACAGTGGATGTGGCACAGTGTTAACGGTGAGCAGCCTCATCGTGAGCTGGATGGACCCCCAAGTGCAGGCAGAACGGCAGGAACAGATAAGCTCCCCCGTGTACATCGTGTGGGGGAGGAGGGCTCCCCTACATACATCGTGTGGGGAAGCTGGGTGGAGGCTGAAGATCCAGGGCCCAGCACGAGCAGGGAGAAGGGGTGTGGGAGCCACAGTCCCAAGTGTCCCATCCTATGTATGGTTTTCTATTTCCCCATGTGTACGTGCACACGCGCCCCCAGACACCGGTGGTTCGGACGTTGGAGCCACGCGTCCTTAGTGCCACAAACAGCACTTTCAGTGCTGTGTGGCTTGACCTTCATGTGACAGGAACTATCTGAGGGCCTGGTTACCCATGGATTCTGGCACAGTGGCCTGGGCAGGGTGGGGACTGGAGTTCTAGCTTCAGGAGAGGTGGCGCTGTGGCCACGGCCACACTTGAGAAGGCCGGGTGGCATGCAGCTTCACCGACCTTTCAGCATTTATTTACCTGTTTGCGGTCTTCGGGGGCACTGCCCTAGGCAACGTGCACATTCGACTGTGTGTTCTGGTTTGGGGTTTTTGCCACGATGCCCAGTGTTGCTAGGAGCCACACTTTCTGGCCGAGCATGCAAGTGTTACCTCCAAGGCCTGCACTGTCGGGGGTGTGTACACGGAGTCACAGCGCGTGTGCTTCTTCGGAACGTACCTGCAGATGCCGGACTGTTTCCAAAGGGTGTAAAAGCTGCCCCAGACGGGAGGCAAGCACCTGGGGCTTCTGCCCATCTGATGCTTGAAATGGCAACTCTTTACGGTTTTCATTTACCTCCTCTTGATTATAGTGAGGCTGAGAGTCACTCCAGCTGCCTGGTGGCACTGGGCTTTCCTCCTCGGCGAGTGCCCGAGGCAGCCCGGTGCCCTAAATCTGCAGCGGGAGCTCCCCACACACCCTGAGACAGGTCCTCCTTCCAGCGTGTGCCCCTGCGTCTCCCCTGGCTAGGCTCCAACACGAGGGCGCAGTACCACTACGCCGCAAGTCCAGGACTATGGTTGGCGCACGCAGGGTGGCTTCAGGCTAGCCTGGTCCAGGAGAGCTCCCCTGCCTTCCTGGACCGCTGTTTAGTAACCCCTGGCTGCGGGCTGAGTTCCCAGCCTGCTGTCAAGGGGCTGCCTTCCCTGGCCCTTGGTCACTAAACGTGTCGGGTCCTGCTGACAGGTGCTATTGCTCTGGACCCACTGAGAGGTGCCCTCACTGGCCCTCGGCTGGGACTTTAACGAAGTCCTGGCTTAACGAAGGTTTAATGAAGAAGTACCGGTTCTCAGTAAGGCTTCATGATTTTCTACAAAACAGCCTCACAAAACTTTTGCTTCATTTATTCCCAGGAACTTCACAGGCTTGTCTCTATAAAATAATGTCTGTATTTAAATTACATTTCCAAAGTCTTCTGTTGCTAGCACAATTGTTTTACTCTGATTTTCACACCTTGCAACCTTGCTACATGTGCTCAATTCTAAGGTGGAGTCAGTGGGAACCCTCTTCTGCAGACAATGTCAGTGTGAGTGTCCCTTCCGGGTCCACGTGTGTTCATGTTTCTGCCTTACAGGCCTGGCTGAGACTTCCTCGGGCCCCCCATCCTTTTCCTGATCTTGAAAATAGTGAGTTCCACATTTCCCACAAAACAGAGGCTTTTTTTTTTTTTTTTTTTTTTTTTTTTTGAGGTATCTCTGATGAGTCTTCGTTTCTTAGGAAACTAGAATTCTCTTCTGGCATCATAGTCTAAATGGTAAGGTTTTTCCGTTTTTCTTAGTGGTTCATAAAGTAACCGTATAACTTCCAATCAACAGCATCACAGATTTGATGAAATACGTTGCCAAAGAGACATTAGAAATACTATCAATAAATCCATCTGCTGTAGTCAATGCAAGAATCAAATACAGACAATTCTCAAAAGCATAAATTAAATTCTCAGAATTTGTTAGACTCCAGAGCTATGACACACATGTACTGTGTCAACCCAATGACAGCACTGTCTCAGGCCCAGACTCAGTGGGACCAGAACCCCTGGTATCTGCATCAGCAGGAAGACATGTCCAGGAGAAAACAGGAAAACGTTTGGGACCCACGGCACTACCCAGTGACTCACGTCTATTGCTGAGGGGTTCACAACCAGTTTGCATCCAAACCAGATTAAACATGTAGTGGTGATGGCAAACGTGGACACAAACAGGATCTGAAAGTTGGGGATCTGGAAAAAAAACAGGGGTTCACGATTTTTTGCATAACTAAAATAAAGGTATCACTGAATCAAATTCTAGGTAATTAAAAACCCCAAGATTACGACACATACACATAAGGATTAGCCAGGGAGGGTCCCTTGCAGCCCCTCAGGGGCAGGAGGCAGGGTATTCCAGGAAGCCCTGCAGTGGGGGGCACAAGGGCTACGGGCAGTGGAGGCACATCCCAGCATGCACACGCGCACAGGTGCCCCTCAGCCCTGCAGGTGGCCTGGGCCTGCCTCCTGGGTCCACAGACTGCTGGTGCATTCTGCCATCCGAGGCTCTTCCATGGCCCAAAGCCACACTGCTGCCCCCACATCTGCAGAGACCGCACAGAAAGCCGGACTCACCGCATTGATGTTTCTCCTTGAAACGGCAAAGCTCACAATTGCTGAGGGAAGGCACTGAAAAGAAATCAGAGCTCCGTGAGCCGGGGGCAAATCACCTAGACATCTGTACTTGCACTGCAAGGCTTAAGCTTCCAGAACGACCCAAGACATGCCAGCCAAACAAGTGCCACCAGTCAACTGGGCACAGGAGTGTTGGCAATGGTGAAAGGTCCCGTGACTTTCAAAATGACTTATTCTGGAAAATGTTTTTCTGAAGAGATGAAAGAGACAGATAGTGAAACCTATTCTCACTAAATGTACTTAGACGTCGAACTGTCACCTCTACCAATTGCACAAGAGCAGACTTCATCTTACCTCAAGAATTACCCCAAAGGGAAAAACATCTACATGTGAAGAATGTGGAAACAGGGGTCTCAGAGTCTTTAGGAGGCTTGATCCCCACAGAAGTAAAGAAAGAGGCAAGAGTGAAGGTGTCAGGGCAGTGGGGAGGTGAAGGGAAGGGCATCAGCTCGGGCCTTGTGGGCCATGCCAGGTGTTGCCCCTGTGGGTGACACAACCCCTGCAGACCCCGCAGTGAGCACAGCACAAGCCATGGAAACGGATCCCAGAGACTGCAGGACGCAGAGCATAAGTTGGATGAGGGGGTCCCAGGGGCTAGGCTTCCAACAGCGGAGGGGGAGCTGGTGGGACCACGTGACCTGCTTCCCTAGCCTGTCCCTTCTGAAGGTAAAGGGCACCACCAAGGACTTGGCTGAGATACCCATCCCAGGTCAGTGTTGCCCTGGAGCATGGGGGTCAGAAATCACTGTGACCCCCCCTCCCCCAAGGAGGACTGCTCCAGTAGTGACAAGGGACCACCTAGAAGGTTCCAGAGAGAACAGTAGGAAATGGGTCAAATTTCTGCAAGGACTTTTGTACTAAGAGGGCAGAAGCCAGGTTCCCTGCCAGCCCACAGGACAGCCCGAAGTGACACGCAGCTGTAAGTTAGAAATCAAAGTGCTGTTTCTTGCGTGGGACTCTATGGAGTGACATTCAGACTTGCTACATCAATCATTTTCAAAAGTAACAAATCTCATTTAAAACTAAAGTCAGATAAGGACATTTTTTTTTAATTTTTTAAACGTTTTTATTTATTTTTGAGACAGAGAGAGACAGAGCATGAGCAGGGGAGGGGCAGAGAGAGAGGGAGACACAGACTTCAAAGCAGGCTCCAGGCTCTGAGCCGTCAGCACAGAGCCCGACACTGGGCTCGAGCTCATGGAGTGTGAGATCATGACCTGAGCCGAAGTCAGATGCTTAACCGACTGAGCCACCCAGGTGCCCCAGATGAGGACATTCTTAATGAGGAGTAAGGGACAGCCAACTAGTAAATTTTGGAGCAAAGAAACTCAGAACCTCAAATTTCAGTACTAAAAGATGCAACTGAGGAACGATGCTTACCGATCCTGCAGCACAACGTAAGTAATCCATTTCGGAAGGAAACACATTTCCCAGATAAAGCGAAAACCCCGAAGTCACAAGCAGACAGCTCTGCAAAACAGCAGCACAATTCAGGTTATAACACAGGCACATTGGAAAATCAGACAGCGAAACAACTAGTCTTCTGACTGCCTCCTGGGTCAAACTCAACAGTTTGTACAATGCCAACTTTGATGCCTGGCTTCCGCCAGACCTGACTCCTCCCTGAAGAATGGCCATGGCCCACTCTTCCCTCCAGCACCAGACTAAGGGCCTCAACATTTATTTGGGGGAGAGAGGGAGAGGTCTCTGTTGAAATTTAAAGCAAAAAACGGCACTTCTCCCCAGAACACACCCTTACCCCAATACGTACAATTTCAGGGGGTTTAGGATAACCCCCCCACACTCAGGGCCAGCCTCGGGGGCTGGCAAACAGCCCCACCCCATGCTCTCTGCAAAGCTAATCCAAGTGGACAGCTGGAAAATGCTCAAGTCAGGGGCTGCAGGCCCAAGAGACACCCAGGCCTCAGGTCACGTCTGAGAGATACAAACTCACTACAGAGGCTGAGGATGTGGGGCAGGGGTCAGTGTTAAACAACTCAAAGGGTCTGGACTGGGGGGAAGTCATGAATGCCCCACTGTGACGGGAGCACTGGGACACAGGGGCCTGGGGAGCCAGGGAGACCATGGGACACACCTAAGTGAGGAGGAGAGGAGCAAGATTAAGTACCCTGGCTACAGGCAGCTGTGGGCAGCGCACAGAGTCCAGAGCCCTGGGACTGCGAGGAGGCTGAGCAGCTGTGTGATGTCAGCCCCAGGAACAGGGACGAGGAACTTCCTCTGCACCCCAGGCAGATGGGGGTTCCAGTCTCAGTAGGACAGGGTCACAGCTCAGGGAGAGGGTGGGCAGGACCACTGGGGGTGCCGCAGGGTGGCCTGGGGAAGCCCAGTGAGGGGCGAGGTCCCCACCAGGATCCTGGCTCTCAGCCTGGGTCGCACAGGAGACCTGGGGTCCTGCCTAAAGAGAGGTGCATCCAATGGCCCAGCCCCAGGCAAGCCTGCACTCAGGCTGAAGTGACCCCTTCAGTGGTCAAGTGGACACCCAAGCATGTCTGAAGGCAAATGTCCTGACACCAGGTCTGCCCCCAGCTCTCTGCTGACCCTGTCCCTCCAGCCCCTGGGCTTTCTCCTGCTCCATGGCCCTGACTTCCCATCCTGGGACACTGACCCACTGTTTAGTCTGCCAGAGGTCTGCCCTAAGAGCACAGCCCCTCCTCCCATCTTTGCAGGGCAACTCCAGACCACCCCCCACCAGGAGTGGAGGGTCATGGAGGCTACCCCAACGGCAGATGGTCAGCATGGACTGTCCCAACCCTGGTGGAACACAGAGAAGCCACAGCCCAGAGGCCAACAGAGCTATTGTGGTAAATATTCGCGAACCGAGAAAAATAATTCAGAAAAAATAAGCAAAGTAAGCACATCAGCACACCTGAGACTCTCCAGAAGCAGAAATAACCTAGGATCTGCCCTCTCCCAGGCCACTTGGGAATGGCATCCAAAGCAGAAGACACCTCGTGGTGGATGGTGAAGAGCTACTCACCCCCATCAACACAGAGAGAACCCATGTCTTGTGACTGAAGCATGGAGGCAGCCTTGTCGACAGCTGAAGGTCGTTGGGCTTGGCGTCTGAGGTGTAGCTCCCGGCCTCCGGCCTTCCCCGCTCCAGGGTGGGCATCCGGTCATAACTGAGCTCCTCCCTGCACTGCTCATCCCGTGCCATGGTGCTCGGGACAGAAGCCACACAACAGATGCACTTGGAGCTCTGGAGTCACCTCTGCTGCCGCTTATTTACCAGTAACAAAATTATCATTTATTTTCAACAACTGAATAAACAACTCTAATTAAAGCACGTTGTTTCCAGCAAAAGAAACACCATCCATACCAAGATGCTACAAGTTTGAAGAAAAAATTAGCACCGAAGTCTATAATTAAGTAAAATCACTTTCCCAGTAAAACAACCCTGAACGGTCTGGATTCAGGGTGGAATTTTAGATTTTAAGTGCCTCACTGTTCCGGGCTCTCCAGAACATTTCAAGCTTCACGCTCATTAGCAGCTTCACTTACAAGTTCCATGACGTGCTGGTTATCAAAGAACATTAAATTGCTCAAGGTGAGATCACAAAATACACACACACACTTAGCGATTTAACATGGGCACACTTACCTCCGGTGGTTTCTGGCGTTGGGAGCGCTGGTCTCTGGGTGAGGGGCCGTTACCAAGTCATCCTGCCCGGGGCTTCCAGCAAGAACTATTCACAAATGGAACAAAAGCCCAGCAAAACTGCACTTAAGCCAGGGGAAGGAGTGCCGCTTCCTGAATTTCAATGAGATGAAGAGAGCGACCCTGGAAAGTTCCGCGGTGGTTGTGTAACTGCTGGCTCAGAGCACTGCTCCGTGCCGTCTCAACTCTGCCAAAAATTAAGGGGTCCCTCAGTTCCACTGATGGCAGCTGGGTCACACACAGGTGCCATGGCAAGCATCTCACAGGAAAGAAGTGTACCTAAGAGTAGCACAACCAGAAGCACCCAGTCCGGGCAGGGTGGAGTGCTGGGTGTCCGTTTCTGAAACACCTTACTATCCAAACACCTTGTCATACACCCTTCAAAGCAGCTTTCTTCCATCGATGCTCTGAGATCATAGAGGAAGACCTTCTTCACGAGGTCACATGCACATTTGCACGTTTAACATGGCTGGCGTGGCCCTTGAACTGCTTGGAATTCTGATTCATTGGTTCCCGTGGGCAGCCCTAGCAGTCCTGCTGTGCCTTTTATTTCTGCTGAAGAAAAAGGACGGGAGTATGCTTCGCCCAGAGACACTGGCGCCCTGACAGTTACAGCGACAGTTTCTTTGTTGACATGGGAGCCATAAAGTAGCTCGAATCAAAGCATTCTGAAAAACCAGCTCCTCAAACTGCAAATCCACATAAAGCTTGAGCAAAGGCATTGGTTTTGAATAATGGGATGCTCTGTTGTCTTAGCTTTTCCACCAAGCAAAGAATAGAGTTTTCACAAACTATAACCCGGGAAGTTAAGAAGGGATTTTGAACCGATTGAAAAACCTCCCAAACTTCTTTACGGACTCCCTTTTAAATGATAACTGAATTAGTAGGAATTGGTGCAGCGAGATTGAACCCTTGGTGTTTCTTCTTGTTTGAAGAAAACGTCAAGCAAATTTCACCATTTCTGTGCCTTTCCAAGGTTGTTCTACTCCTAAGAAATGCAAGCTGCCTTGAATCAGAAATTGTGGAGCAAACTCCTCAAGGCCCTGGAGTCCTAGTCACTTGAGAAATGCTTCCTCGTTTCCATTGGCAATACCAACGTTCAGAACAAATCCTGTGTTTCCACGGTATCTTCACATACACTACTGTTCCTAAAACGTCTTTCCTCCTTTTCCTGCCTCCTCAGATCCTACTCATGTTTCAACGTTTCCCTTGTCCTTCAATGAATGCTTACAGAAGGAACAGAGCAGTCCACAGTCCCTCCCGCCTGGAGTTTACATTCTAATGGCCGGACAGAAGCACACAAGATAAGTAGTGTGCTTTATGGCGGGGGAGGGAAGGAATGGGGGTTGCTGCTTGGGGGAGTCAGGGCAGGCCTCACTGAGGAGGCATCTGAGCAAAGACATGCAGAAGGCAAAGAGGGGAGTCTCGCAGAGAGCTGGAGCAAGGGTGCCACGGATGCAAAGGTCCTGAGGTGACCAGGCTGGAGGACGATGGACAAAGCAATCATATGAGGTGAAGCATCCAGATAGGAGGCACCTGTGGGCATGGAGACAACCTTGGCTTGGACTCTGAGATGGACGTGCCGGAAGGTTCTGCGTGGAGGAGCAAGCGGCTGCTGGGTGGACAACAGCCCACAAGAGAGCAGGTGCTGGCCGGGACTGAGGTGGGGCACAGAGGCGGTTTCGAGGAGTGGCCAGGTTTTGGGGAGAGCTTGAAAAGCCAACACGATCTGCAGTCAGCAAGACGTGGGGCGAGAGGGTCAGTAGTTCAGGGGGGCGGAAGGCTTCAGTCTGAGCAGGGCAGGTGCAGCTGTCCCACCCGATGTGCACAAGACTGGGAGAAGCAGGTGTGGAGGGAGCGTCGGCAGCGTCCTTGTCGCCATGAGACCGAAGGCTCTGCTGGGCATCCAGGTGGTCGCACTGAAAAGCTGGGGTGGAGAGTCCCGAATCCAGGCTGGCGGACACACGGGGAACAGTCCTAGGAAGCGGAAACTCCTGCTGCGCGTCACCCTCGCTCTAGAAACCCGTCCGTGGCGCCCCCCGGCGGGCAGCATGCGCTGCACACCCCGCGCACCCGCGGGGGGCCCTGGCGCCCTTCCGTGCTCATGGGTGTCCCCAGCGCCGAGCGCACGGCCAGGACTCGGCAGGGCTTCCTTCAGGCTCCGGGCGCGGGGTCCTCACCGCCCGGACGAGGAACCCCGCTCACACCGCGCTCGGGCGGAACCACGAGGGCCGTCCCGAGCCGCCAGTGCCCCGGTTCCCCGACCCCGGCACCAAGGCCGGCAACACCCGGAAGGCAACCACTGCTCCTGCAGACAAGGAAGCCCCAGGACTCGAAGCAACACCCACAAAGGCAGCGAGAAGCCAAACAAAACTACGGGTCACATTCTGGAGGATGCGGCCGAATTCGAGCTGAGACACGCTTACGGCCCGAAATGCCTAGGTTTGAGCGAAAGAAAGTTCCAGAACTCCGTGTCACCTCAAAAAGTTAGAAAAACACAAATTAAATGGGAAAAAAGACAAAAGGCAGGAAATAATAACAGTTCGCACCGACACCGAGACGCACGCTTTCTGAAGGGACGGATGAAGTCGGGGAACCTCTGGCCCGGAGGCGCAGGGGGCGGCCGGCGCGGCAGAGTCAGGGACGCCGGCTCCTACCAGCAGCCCCAGACTGGAGAAGGGCGCGGCCACCAGCATTCGAGAAAACTCCACCGGCGGCACAGGACAGACTCCGGAAGGTCGGAAACAGAACCTCCCCCCGCGGTGGAGAGGTGCGCGCTGAAGGGAGGCGGACGGACACGTAGGCCGCGCGCACGCAAGAGGCCCCGCCCACCGCACGACAGCGCGTGGCCCTCTCGCCCACCTGGCACCTCGCCTGGCTGAGCCGCGTGTCAACGGTCGTCAACGGCCAACCACCGACTACTAACGGTCGTGGCGCACGCAGCAACCCCATTGGCCGAGACGGCGGGCGCCTGCGCAGGCGCGGGCGGAGAGAGCCCATTGGTCGAAGTCTCAAAGCGGGGGGGGGGGGGGGGGGGGGGGGGTGAGAGAGCGGGTGCGCAGGCGCAGGCGCGACAAGTCCATTGGTCCTGGGCAGCGGACCGCTTGCCCGCGTGAGGACACCTACAGAGGTGGCAGGGCCATGCTGCGCCTCGCGGCCAAGCTGGTGGCGTTCTTCTGGAGGAGGGCGGACGGCTCCGAGGGGGAGGAGGCCGGGCAGCCGGGGCCCGAGCTCGCGGAAGGTGCCTGGGGGTAGGGCCCGGGGCTCTACCCGGGTGCCCCGGGGTGTTGCTCGAGCCGCCGGAGCCTGAGGCCAAACAGAATGCAGGGCTGTTCGGAAGTGGGAGGAGGGGGACGGGAGCCGGAGGTCGTGAGGTCGTGGTCCCGGGGTCCCTGATGGAGTTTCCGGCCGCGAGCCGCTGTGCATCGTGAGCGCGCTCTGAGAGATGCTGCCGCCTATCGTTCGCTCTTTGAGGTCAAAGCGAAGGTGTGGCCGTAGCCGAGCAAGGCCTCGTGTGGACTATGATTTAGGGCGTTGGTCTTCCTTTCGGTTTGCGCCGCCTCCGGGTCCTTCTTGTTTCCGCTTTGAAGTGTTAAGCGCGGCGGGCTTTCTCGTTTCTGTCGTCGCTGCCACTTGCGGTTGCGTGTTTGGAAAGCTCTGCAAAGGGCAGCCCGAGCTGTCCCAGGTTGTCCTTTCGCAGTTCCGCCTGAGCTGTCGCAGTTGTCCTTTCGCAGTCCTGTGTTGCCCTGCCTTTCCTCTCGAGAAGGCCTTTGAGGCTCTCTTGGTCCGGTCTGGACTGTGTTGGGACTCTGGTGCCTGGTGACCTTGAGCTGACTGGACCCAGGGTGCTGATTGTGCAGTCGCTCTCTTTGGCCTCTGAAGACGTGACGTCCTCCTGAGAAGGGCCCGAAGCCGCAGCCGGCGCGTTAGGAGTTGAGGGCAGCGCGCTGCGAGCCGTCTGTACGCAGACCTGCTGACGCCCGCATCGCCGTCTATAACCTGGAGCCAGTCCCTTCAATCAGCCCGGGGCCTGCCGGTTAAATCCGGGCTGGGAACCTCGACTGGAGCTCCCGCGCCGGGCTTGCTGGCGGTGGTGGGGAGGCGCGCCGCGTGCACGGGCGCGTGCCCTGTCTCTGGGCCAGACTTCACCCCAAGCCCGGAATCTCCTGGAGCACCTCGTTTGGGGAGGGGACACAGAATCTGCTGACGCCGTTGCCGGCGGGATTGGAGAGGCGGGAGGGTGGTAATCCCAGCACGGGGCGATGGCTCTCCGGACGCCAGCGTAGGACAGTGGTGCTTTATAACCTGGGCCGGCCGCTCAGAAATCTGTGCACTGGACCGCTCGCCGCCGCCACCCAGACAGCTGTCTTGGGTGGAGACTGTAACTGCCTCCACTTTACAATTGGGAAGAGGCCCAGCACGGTTAACGGGGAAGGACCTAGCCCAGAGATAAAGTGGCAGCAGGAGAGCTGGGATTCAAACCCCGGTGGCGTGGCTCTCGAGTCTGAGCCCCCCCCACTGAGTCTGCTGCCTGTGACACCCCTCAGAGGAACCTGGGCAGTCGGCCTCGAAAACCCTGCTTTCTGAAGCCTCCCCCTCCCCCCCCCCCCCCCCCCCCCCCCCCGCAGAGGGTTCCAAACTTCCTGGATGCGCCTGTCCTCCACCTTTCTCTGGTGGGGCTTAATTATAGGGTGGGCTTGCTTTACTCATGGGCCTTGTAACGTCTTTGTCTATGCATCTCAGGTGACGCCAAGCTGAAAACCGTCCAGGGTGTCGTGACAAGGTACTGCGGCGATTATGGCATGATTGATGATTTGATCTACTTCTCCAGTGAGGCTGTGACTAGCAAAGTGCTTCTGAATGTTGGACAGGAAGTTATTGCACTTGTGCAAGAAGATAAAGTGTCGAGTGGACTGAAAGCAATTAGGGTGAGGCCTGAGTTGTTTGTGAAGTCTCTCTTCACCATGGGGCTTTATGTTTCCATCCTTTTTTTTTTTTTTTTTCAATTAAAAAAATTTTTCATGTTTATTTATTTTTGAGACAGAGACAGAGCGCAAGGGGGGAGGGGCAGAGAGAGGGAGACAGATTCCGAAGCAGGCTTCAGCTCTGAGCTTCCACACAGAGCCTGACACAGGGCTCTAACCCGCGAACAATCATGACCTGAGCCAAAGTCAGATGCTTAATCAACTGAGCCACCCAGGTGCCCATCCATCCTTCTGTTTAGTTAACCTCTTACAACATGGGAGAGACAGGGAGTGGAATGTACCTTCTTGGGGCTGCTTTTGTTTTTATAATGATTTCTGCCTTAAAAAACCAATGGTGGTCATCATATGTTTTTCAGACTACAGAAATTTGTAATTTAGGAAGTAAAGCTCGTTGGTAATTTTATGCTGTGGAAAAGAACACTTAACATTTCTATTTCTTTTTTTAATGCTTATTTATTTTGAGAGAGCGTGCACGCGCATGCACATGAGGGAGGGGCAGAAAGAAAGAGAGAATGAATCCCAGGTGGGCTCTGCACCATTATTAGTGCAGAGCCAGATTCAGGGCTCAGTCCCACAAACCGTGAGATCGTGACCTGAGCCGAAGTCAGACGCCCAACCGACTGAGCCACCCAGGCGCCCCAGCAACATGAGTATTTCTTATAGTCTTTTAAAAATTTGTTAAAAATGTTAATCATTAGGGTGCCTGGCTGGCTCGGTCAGTGGAGAGTGCAACTCTTTTTGTTGTTGTTGTTGTTGTTACTTTCTATAATTTACATATTTTTTATAATGTACATCCAAGTTAGCACGTGATTTCAGGAGTAGATTCCTTAAGCCCCTTACCTATTTAGCCCACCCCCCCACAACCCCTCCAGCAACCTCTGTTTGTTCTCTGTATTTGAGTCTCTTATGTTTTGTTTTTATATTTTTGCTTCCCTTCCCTTATGTTCATCTGTTTTGTATCTTAAAGTCTTCATACGAGTGAAGTCACATGATATTTGTCTTCCTCTGACTAATTTCGCTTAGCATAATATCCTCTGGTTCCATCCTTGTAGTTACAAATGGCAAGATTTCGTTCTTTTTTATTGCCAATACTCCATTGTATATATATACCACATCTTCTTTATCCATTCACCCATCAATGGACATTTGGGCTCTTTCCACACTTTGGCTATTGTCGATAGTGGTGCTGTAAACATTGGGGTGCATCTGCCCCTTCAAAACAGCATACCTGGATCCCTTTGGTAAATACCTAGTAGTGTAATTGCTGGGTCATAGGGTAGTTCTATTTTTAATTTTTTGAGAACCTCCATGCTGTTTTCCAAAGTGGCTGCACCAGTTTGCATTCCCACCAGCAGCGCAAAAGAGATCTCTTTCTCCGCATCCTCCCGGACATCTGTTGTTGCCTGAGTTGTTCATGTTAGCCATTCTGAGGTGTGAGGTGGTATCTCATTGTGGTTTTGATTTGTATTTCCCTGATGATGAGTGATGTTGAGCATTTTTTTCATGAGTCGGTTGGCCATCTGGATGTCTTTGGAGAAGTGTCTATGTCTTTTGCCCATTTCATCACTGGATTAGTTGTTTTTTGGGTGTTGGGTTTGATAAGTTCTTTATAGATTTTGGATACTAACCCTTTATCTGATATGTCATTTGCACACATCTTCTCCCATTCCAGTGGTTGCCTTTTAGTTTTGCTGATTGTTTCCTTCTCTGTGCAGAAGCTTTTATTTTGATGAGGTCCCAATAGTTCATTTTTGCTTTGGTTTCCTTTGCCTCTGGAGACGTGTTGAGTAAGAAGTTGCTGCGGTCAACATCAAAGAGGTTTTTGCCCGCTTTCTCCTTGAGGATTTTGATGGCTTTCTGTCTTACATTGAGGTCTTTCATCCATTTTGAGTTTATTTTTGTGTCTGGTGTAAGAAAGTGGTCCAGGTTTATTTTTCTGCCTGCCACTGTCCTGTTTTCCCAGCACTATTTGCTGAAGAGACTGTCTTTATTTCATTGGATATTCTTTCCTGCTTTGTCAAAGATTAGGTGGTCACATGTTTCTGGGTCCATTTCTGGGTTCTCTATTCTTTTCCATTGATCTGAGTATCTGTTTTTTTGCCAGTACCATACTGTCTTGATGATTACAGCTTTGTAGTATAGCTTGAAGTCTGGGATTGTGATGCCTCCTGCTTTGGTTTTCTTTTTCAAGATTGCTTTGGCTAATTGGGGTCTTTTGTGGTTCCATACAAATTTAGGATTGTTTGTTCTAGTTCTGTGAGGAATGTGTTATTTTGATATGTAGATTGTTTTGGGTAGTATTGACATTTTAACTATATTTGTTCTTCCTATGCAGGAGCTTGGAATATTTTTCCATTTTTTGTGTCTTTTTCAATTTCTTTCATAAGTTTTCTATAGTTTTCAGTGTGTAGATTTTTCACTTCTTTGGTTGGATTTATTCTTAGGTATTTTATGGGTTTTAGTACAATTAAAAATGGGATCAGTTCCTTGATTTGTCTTTCTATTGCTTCATTGTTGGTGTATAGGAATGCAACTGATTTTTTGTGCATTGATTTTATATTTTGTGACTTTGCTGAATTCGTTGATTACTTCTAGCAGTTTATTGGTGGAATTTTTTGGGTTTTCCATACAGAGTATTATGTCATCTGTGAAGAGTGAAAGTCTGACCCCCTCCTGGCCAATTTGGATGCCTTTTATTTCTTTGTGTTGTCTGATTGCTGAGGCTAAGGCTTCCAATACTATGTTGAATAACAGTGGTGAGAGTGGACATCCCTGTCTTGTTCCTGACCTTAGGGGGAAAGCTCTCAGTTTTTCTGCATTGAGGATATTAGCGGTGGGTCTTTCATATATGGCTTTTATGATCTTGAGGTATGATCCTTCTGTTCTTACTTTCTTGAGGGTTTTTACCAAGAAAGGATGCTGTATTTTGTCGAATGCTTTCTCTGCATCTGTTGAGAGTATCATGTGGTTCTTGTCCTTTCTTTTATTGATGTGATGAACCAGCCCTGCATCCCAGGTATAAATCCCACTTGATCCTAGTGAATAATTTTTTTAATGTATTATTTGATCCAGTTGGCTAGTATTTTGTTGAGGATTTTTGCATCCATGTTCATCAGGGAAATTGGTCTATGGTTCTCCTTTTTTAGGTGTCCTTTTAGGGAATCAAGGTAATGCTGGCTTCATAGAAAGAGTTTGAAAGTTTTCCTTCTGTTTCTGTTTCTGTCAACAGCTTCAAGAGAATAGGTGTTAACTCTTCTTTAAATGTTTGGTAGAATTCCCCTGGAAAGGCATCTGGCCCTGGACCCTTGTTTTTTGGGACATTTTTTATTACTAATTCAATTTCTTTACTGGTTGTGGGTCTGTTCAAATTTTCTATTTCTTCCTGTTTCAGTGGTTTATATGTTTCTAGGAATTTGTCCATTTCTTCCAGATTGCCTATTTTGTTGGCATAAAATTCTTCGTAATACTCTCTTACTTTGTATTTCTGCCATGTTGATGTGATCTCTCCTCTTTCGTTCTTGATTTTATTTATTTGGGTCCTTTTCCTTTCTGATCAAACTGGCTAGTAGTTTATCAATTTTGTTGATTCTTTCAAAGAACCAGCTTCTGGTTTCATTGATCTGTTCTACTGGTTTTGTTTTGTTTTGTTTTGTTGTTGTTTTGGGTTTTTTTTGGTTTAGATAGCATTGATTTCTGCTCTGACTTTTATTATTTCCTGTCTTCTGCTGGTTTGGGGGTTTATTTGCTGTTCTTTTTCCAGCTCTTTTTTTTTTTAATGTGTTTTTTATTTTTTATTTATTTTTGGAGGAGAGAGAGAGACACAGAGCATGAGCAGAGGAGCAGCAGAGAGAGAGGGAGACACAGAGTCCGAAGCAGGCTCCAGGCTCTAAGCCGTCAGCACAGAGCCTGATGTGGGGCTCGAACTCACTAACTGTGAGATCATGACCTGAGCCAAAGTTGGACGCTTAACCGGCTGAGCTACCCAGGCACCCCTTTTTCCAGCTCTTTAAGACTTAAGGTTAGGTTGTGTATCTGACCTACCTTCCTTCCTTAGGAAGGCCTGGATTGCTATATACTTCCCTCATATGACCACCTTTGCTGCATCCTGGAGGTTTGGGGCTGTGGTGTTATCGTTTTCATTGGTTTCTATGTACTGTTTAATTTCCTCTTTAACTTTTTGGTTAGCCCATTCATTCTTTAGCAGGATGGTCTTTAGTCTCCAAGTATTTATCTTTCTACATTTTTTCTTGTGGTTGATTTTGAGTTTCATAGCATTGTGGTCTGAAAATATGCATGGTATGATTTTGATCTTTTTGTACTTGTTGAGGGCTGATTTGTGTCCCAGTATGTGATCTATTTTGGAGAACGTTCCATGTGCACTGGAGAAGAATGTGTATTCTGCTGCTTTAGGCTGAAATGTTCTAAATATATCTGTTAAGTCCATCTGGTCAGTGTATCATTTAAAGTCATTGTTTCATTGTTGATTTTCTGTTTAGATGATCTATACATTGCGGTAAGTGGGGTGTTGAAGTCCCTGAGAGTGCAACTCTTGGTCTGAGTTGTGGGTTTGAAAATGTCCTACATTGGGTGTAGAGATTACTTAAAAATAAAATTTTTTTAAAAAAAGAATCATTGGACCCCTTTTTCTAAATACAAGAGAACAAATCTAACCTGTATTTATTTACTTTCCAGTTATTTTAAATTCTCAAGGGGTACAGCATCCCATGGATTCTGTGCCCAGTGGCTTCACAGGAAGGTTGCTTCAGAATTTGGCAAGAACCATGCCGCTGATGCCATGAGCATGAGCATAACTTTTCACCAGATTACTCTATCTGGTCTTGTTTGATTTGCCACCAGGAGTCACCGTATTGTTCTTTGCCTTGTACATGTAAACATATCTCTTGCCTAAGTAGAAATCAGTTTCATCTGGAGCATAAACACCTTCACTTTTAAGAAGAGCTTTTTAAGAAGTGCTCTCTCTGGTTCCAGAGACCAAGCTGCAGCCAGCAAAAATGACTTTGGACCACAGCTTTCCAGACGTATTTGTCACTTTCAGAGTCCTGTTCCCAGCAGACCTGCACAGGCTCCACGATGGTGGAAAGAGTAGACCCTTTGTTATCCAGTTAGCAAATATAATAAGTGGATTCTTTTGTTCATTTTTTTCCATTTAAAAATGGTATTTTTGTGCTATAATGTTTAGAAGTGGAATTGTTAAGTCAAAGGATATACACACCCAACATTTCAGTGGTTATCAGATTATCGTCCAGTAATATACAAATTAATTTATACTCACAGGAGCAGAATGAGAGACTGCTTGTTATTCAGAGTTGTCAAGGATGTGTATATTATCAGTCTCTGAAATCTTTGCCACTCTAATAATAAGTGAAGAGTGACCTCATAAATTTAACTTGAATTTAAGCCTTAAAGCAGATTAATTTTTTACATTTTTCCCATGAGTTATTTTTATGTTCTTTATCCCTTTTTTGTTGGGTTCAGCTTTTTTAAATTAAAGTTTCTATATGGGGAAATTAGAGTTTTCTTTTTGGTAAGAGTTTTATTGAGATGTAATTAATATTGTACAGTTCACCCATTTAAAGTGTACAGTTCGGTGTTTTAATAGATTCAGAGAGTTTTGCAACTGTTGCCACAATCTGCCATAAGCTTTTAAAACAGGAACTTTTTCTCTGGGCAGAATTTTCTTCATAGCTTCTTTTTCAGGCATGATCTCACCTCATCAGCCTGTCCAGTCTTCATTTCTCTCACTCCCCATGGAGTGGCTTGCTCCACTTGGCTTGCTGTACCTTTAGCAGAGACACTACTAGGATTCAAAGTGTCATTTTCATTTTTATTTAATTTTTTAAACTTTAATTCCCATCACCTATTTCACCTATCCCCCCCCCCCCACCTCCCACCTGGTAACCATCAGTTTTTTTGGTATAGTTATGACTCTTCTATTTTGGTTTGTCTCTCCTTTTTTCCCCCTTAGCTCATTTGTTTTGTGTTTTAAATTCTGCATATGAGTGAAATCATATTGTATGTCTTTTCCTAGGTGACTTCTTTTATTTACCGTTATGCCGTATCTTTACCCGTTGTTGCGAATGACAAGATTTCTTTTTTTTTTTTTTTTTTTTTATTTATTGTTGGGACAGAGAGAGACAGAGCATGAACGGGGGAGGGGCAGAGAGAGAGGGAGACATAGAATCGGAAACAGGCTCCAGGCTCCGAGCCATCAGCCCAGAGCCTGACGCGGGGCTCGAACTCACGGACAGCGAGATCGTGACCTGGCTGAAGTCGGACGCTTAACCGACTGCGCCACCCAGGCGCCCCAAGATTTCATTTTTTAATGGCTGAGTAAATTTCCGCTGTATATATTTACTACATCTTCTTTACGTGTTCATCGGTCGGTGGACACTTGAGCTCCTTCCATGTTTTGGCTCTTGTAGCTAATGCTGCTATAAAGCTGGGGGATGCGTGTATCCCTTTAAATTAGGGTATTTGTGTTTTGGGGGTAAATACCCAGTAGTGTGATTCCTGGATCATAGGGTAATTCTGTTTTTAACTTTTCGAGGAACCTTCACACTGTCTTCTACGGTGGCTGCACCAGTTTCCATTCCGACCAACAATGCAACAAGGGTTCCCATTTCTCCACAGCCTCGCCAACACCTTTTGTTTCTTGTGCTGTTGATTTTAGCCATTCTGGTAGGTGTGAGGTGGTATCTCATGGTTTTGATTTGTATTTCCCTGACGATGAGTGATGTTGAGCATCTTTTCAAGTGTCTGTTGGCCATCCGGATGTCTTCTCTGGGGAAATGTCTTTTCTTGGTTTCTGTTCTTAGCTCATCAGTAGATTCCTGATTCACTTGAACAATATGCTCACACCTTTGCTTGATTTACCAATGTTAGGTAGTATTGACTGATTTCATGAAGGATGTGCAATTTCTTTGCATATTTTTATGTAGGTTTTATTGTGGCAAAATATACATACATTTACCATTTTAATCATCTTTAGGTGTACAGTCCAGTGACATTAAGAACATTCATGTTGTGCACCCATTACCACTATTTTCACACCTTTTTCATCATCCCTAAAACAAGAATTTGCTATTCTACTTCCTGTCTCTGAATTTGACACTTCTAGTATCTAAGTGGAAGCATGTGATTGTTGCCCCTTTGTGTTTGCATTATCAAACTTTGCATAATATTTTCAAGGTTTATCCATGTAACATGTATCAGAATTTCATTACTTTTGATGGTTGGATAATATTCCATTGTGTGTATATACTACACTTTGTACACTCGTCTGTTGTATTTTAATTTTATGATATTTATTTATTTTTGAGAGAGACAGAGCATGAGCAGGGGAGGGGCAGAGAGAGAGGGAGACACAGAATCGGAAGCAGGCTCCAGGCTCTGAACTGTCAGCACAGAGCCCGAAGCGGGGCTCGAACTCCCAGACCGTGAGATCATGACCTGAGCTGAAGTCGGACGCCTAACTGACTGAGCCACCCAGGCGCCCCTGTACACCCACCTGTTGACGAACACTTGGGATGTTTCTACCTTTTGGTTATTCTGAATAGTGCTGCTGTGAACAGGTGTCTTAGAGTCCTTGTTCTCTTTTGGGTATATACCTTGGAGTGGAATTGCAGAGTCATATGGTAATTTTGTGTTTAGCTTTTTGAGGAAACTAAACTTTCCGTAGTAGAGACACCATTTTATATTCCCCCTAGTAATGCACAGGGATTACAGTTACTTTACATTCTTTTGACAGTAGCCATCCTAGTGGATACAAAGTGGTATCTTATTGTGGTTTTGACTTACCTTTCCCTAATAATCATTGATGTTGAACATCTTTTCATATGCTTATTGGCCATTTATCTGTCATCTTTCGAGAAATGTTTATTTAAGTCCTTTAACCATATTTTAATTGTCTTGTTTATTTTCTTGTTCAGTTAGAGAAGTTCTTTACAGGGGTTCCTGGGTGGTTCAGTCAGTTAAGTGTCCGACTTTGGTTCAGGTCCTGATCTCACGATTCGTGAGTTCAAGCCCCGCATCAGGGTCTGTGCTGACAGCTCAGAGCCTGAAGCCTGTTTCAGATTCTGTGTCTCCCTCTCTCTCTGCCCCTCCTCTGCTCACGCACACATGCTCTCTCTCTCTCTCTCTCTTTCAAATACAAAAGCAAAAAAACTAAAAAAAAAAAAAAAAAGAATTTACGTATTCTGGATGTTAATCTCTTAACAGATAAGTGATTTACAAAATATTTTTCATATTCTGTGGGTTAGTTTTCCAGTATTTCTTGATAGTATCCTTCAGTACACCGAGGTTTTAAATTTTGGTGAAATCCAATTTATCCTTTTTTTAATTGCCTTTGCTTTTTTTTTTTTTAATGTTTATTTATTTTTGAGAGAGAGAGAGAGAGACAGAGTGTGAGGGGGGAAGGGCAGAGAGAGAGGGAGACACAGAATCTGAAGCAGGCTCCAGGCTCTGAGCTGTCAGCATAAGGGCCCAACGTGGGGCTCGAACTCACAAATTGAGATCATGACCTGAACCGAAGTCAGACACTTAACCAGCTGAGCCACTCAGGTGCCCCTGGTCAACTTTATTTCTAAGTGTTTTACTCTTGATGGTATTGTAAATGGAATTGTTTTCTCTTTTTTAAGTTTATTTTGAGAGAGAGAGAGCACACGTGCATGGGGGAGGGGTGAAGAGAGAGGCGGGGAAAGAGAGAATCCCAAGCAGGCTCTGTGCTGCCAGTGCAGAGCCTGACACGGGGCTCGAACTCAAAACCATGATATCATGACCTGAGCCAAAGTTGGACACTTAACTGACTGAGCTACCCAGGTGCCCCATGGAATTGTTTTCTTAATTTCCTTTTTTGGAATGATCATTGCAAATGCATACAGATACAACTGATTTTTGTAGCCCTTTATCTGATATGCCATTTGCAAATATCTTTTCTCATTCCATCAGTTGCCTTTTAGTTTTTTTGACTGTTTCCCTTGCAGTGCAGAAGCTTTTTATCTTGATGAGGTCCCAATAGTTCATTTTTGCTTTTAATTCCCTTGCCTTTGGAGAGGTGTTGAGTAAGAAATTGCTGCACTGAGGTCAAAGAGGTTTTTTCCTGCTTTCTCCTCTGGGGTTTTGATGGTTTCCTGTCTCACATTCAGGTCTTTCATCCATTTGGAGTTTATTTTTGTGAATGATGTAAGAAAGCGGTCTAGTTTCATCCTTTTGCATGCTGCTGTCCAGTTCTCCCACCATTTGCCAAAGAGACTGTCTTTTTCCATTGGGTACTCTTTCCTGCTTTGTCAAAGATTAGTTGGCCATACATTTGTGGGTCCAGTTCTGGGGTCCCTGTTCTATTCCATTGGTCTATGTGTCTGTTTTTGTGCCAATACCATGCTATCTTGATGATTACAGCTTTGTAGTAGAGGCTAAGGTCTGGGATTGTGATGCCTCCTGCTTTGGTTTTCTTCTTCAAAATTACTTTGGCTGTTCGGGGTCTTTTGTGGTTCCATACAAATTTTAGGATGGTTTGTTCTAGCTTTGAGAAGAATGCTGGTGCAATTTTGATTGGGATTGCATTGAATGTGTAGATTGCTTTGGGTTGCATTGGTATACACCAATAATGAAGCAACAGAAAGAAATAAAGAAACTGATCCCATTCCCAATTGCACCAAGAATCATAAAATACCTAGGAATAAACCTAACCAAAGATGTAAAAGATCTGTACGCTGGAAACTATAGAAAGCTTATGAAGGAAATGGAAGAAGATACAAAGAAATGGAAGAACATTCCGTGCTCATGGATTGGAAGACGAAATATCGTTCAACACTTTTTTTAAACAGAGGTAGCAAAATCCTTGCCTAGTTCCTTATCCTAGGGAGAAAGCTTTTAGTCTTACCATCATTGAGTGTGATGCTAGTTGTGGGTTTTTCACACATGGGCTTTATTATGTTGAGGAAGTCTCCTTACGTTCCTGGTTTGAGTGTTCTCTCGTGAGAGGATTTTGTTTTGTCAAATGCCTACCCAGTGTGAGGTGTATTATATCGACTGGTATGTTGAACTGTCTTTGCATTCTGAATAAACCCGCCTTGATTGTGGTGTGTGACCCTTTTAAAACACTGCCATATTTGGTTTGCGGGTATTTGATGGAGCATTTTTAATACTTACGTCCTAAGAGATACTGGCCTGCAGTTTGCTTTTCTCGTGGTCCTCTTATGGTTTGAATAGTGGTTCGCTTGTCTTACAGGTGGAAGCTGTCTCCGATAAATGGGAAGATGACGGCAAAAACCACAGCAGAGGGCTGTCAGACTCGAGCCCCCGAGTGCTGATTGGCTGTGTGACGTCGCTGATGGAAGGGGCTGGCTACATCAGTCAGACCACGTACTTCTCTCTGGAGAGTGTTTGTGAAGGTACGTCAGATGGGTTTCTACTTAAATTCAAGGTTAGGTTTTGTGGGGTTTTTTTAAATTTTATGACTGAGATTTGAGATGGCTGTACATATTGAAAGGGTCAAATCTGAGCATGCTTTGTTTGTTGAGAGGGTTTTAGACTAGAACGGCTTCACCAGGCACCGGCTCCAAGTGGTGTAGGTGGTATAGACTGCTGTGATTTGTTTTGTGTCATTTGTTGAATGGAGTCACAATCTTCCGGGTAATTGTTCTCTCCACAGAAGTATTGTTCCTGCCGTAAGTCAACAGTGTTGCAGACGTATAAGGGGACTGTCGTTCTCACAGTACTTCAAATGGGTTCACACAGGGCTTGGGGATAACTTTGTACCTCTCCACCAGTATGTGTCGGGTTGGTTTTTTTTTTTTTTAGCTGAACTCAAATTTTGTTTTTATATCTAAATGAATAATTTGTTAATGCCAGTTTTGAGTTTGACTCAACAACCATTTATTGTGTACCTGCTGTCTCCCAAGGAGAGACAGACCTGTACGCGTCTTGGAATTGGGCAGGAATTGGAAAAGCTGCCTGGAGGAGGTGCTTCTTGAGCTGAATTCCAGCTGCTCACCCTGCCAGCCCCACATAGAGACGTGGAGAAGAGCCGGAATTCTCTCCCACCTTGGCTGCCAGGGAGCCCAGTGCAGGAGGGCAATTAGGTCAGCCCACCAGGCAGCTTGCTTGTCTGCTTTCCTCGGATGTAAAAGCCGGGACTCTGACCTTTATTGATAACCCTAGGAGTTTCTGGAATGAAATTGTTAGGTGGCTGGGATTTAAAATTTTCTGTTCTGTCAGAGAAACTCTCAGTTCTGGAAAAACTGATCCTACAGTTGCTCAGCTCCAAAGGGAATCCCTAGGTCCCTGTCACTATGCCAATAGGAAGTCACTCCCAGACTGGGACATGGTTCATGCTGCAGCGATTGCTGGAAAGTACAGAAATAGTTCACCACGAGGACTGGCACCTGAGGCATAGGTGGAGGGATTTCCCAGCACAGTCTCCCGTCTTCTTGAGCTGAGAGAGTCCAAATTGTTGACGACCTGCCATAGACAGCAAGAAGAACATTCTTGAAAGAGAAAACACGACATGAAAAAAGGTAATGGGAGTCCGAAGCAGAGGTTGCAGACCTTTTCTGGGTAAGGCCAGGTGGTAGAGCTTGTGGGCCACGTGCTCTCTGCTAGCTCCTCACCTCTGGCTTGGTGCTAGCGTGGACACAGCGGTCAGCAGCGCCCGAGTGGAAAGGTGCAGCTTTATTTACGAGAACAGGAGGCAGGCTGCCATGCGAATGTCTGATCTGGAGGTAAGAAGAGGAAGAATTGGGCTAGGTGTTTTGTTCCCCTAAGGGAGAGTCAGAATATGCTGTCTCTTTCTTGGCAGCCATTCAGCAGATGTTGGAAGGCCGTCTCCCGACCCACTGCTCGTAGAATCTGTTCTGGTGGGAGGGGGAGTCGACAGTACGGTGTTCTCTGCTCTGCGAGAACTGCGTGAGTGACGTGATGGGACAGGAGGCGGACCGGCTTGGGGTGCCTCTAGGGCACGGGAAGGCTCAGCCTCCCTGAGGGCAGAGCAGACCAAGGGCTCTGTGGGGAGGGTCCAGGTGAAGCACAGATGATGTCCCAAACCTTCCAAGGTAACGTGGGTGAGTCAGTTCAGTTATGTACAGTACCTTGAGCAGAGGAGGACGACAAGATGTGACTGAGGAAGGGGTGTCACTGGGGAGAGGTGGGAACCTGTGAATATTGAACAGTGAAGGTGGGAGGTCGGGTCTCAGGATCGCTGGCTCCCCGAAGTCTCGGACTACAGGGGTAGTGGTGGCCATCAGCCCAGTTTTGTGGATGACATTTCAGATCTAGGCCCAAAAATAACACTCATGGGAACTCTTTTTCTTTTTCTTTTTTTTTTTTTAATATAAACTCTGCCCTCTGTATGGGGCTCGAACTTACAACCTCAAGATCAAGAGTCACATTCTTTACCCATTGAGCCAGCCAGGTGCCCTATTTTCTACTCATAGGAATTCCTAACATCAGTAGTAGGGCTCAAGCCGTTTTACACATGAATATCCATTGAATCCTTAACCGTTTTGGCCAAGGCAGAAAGGGAGTTAAACACTCAGCCTAAAGCAGGCTCTGTCGTGCTCTGTCCTGTAACATTTGAGGCTGGTCACTCGGTTGTGGTGACCGGCCTGTGACTTGTGCAATGTGTTTAGCAGCATCCCTGACCTCTGCCCACTAGATGCAAGTAACTGCCGTCCCAACCCCCGGCTATGACACTCCAGAACGTCTGCAGACACGGCTGCCACATGGCCCCTGGGGGACACGATGGCCCTGGGTGGGAATCACTGGCCTAATGGGGTCTAAAGTCTGTACGACGGATCTGCTTCTTTCTTCTTTATTTCCAGGGTAAGCACTGGTCAGCCCAATGGCACCTGCATATCCACATAACCAGTGTGGCCTGAGCTCTCAGCTTGGGTCATTAGTCAGGTTGTTTCTTTATTTTCGCATTAAACTGATTTACGGACCCACTTGTGAGATAAAGAGTGAATCCCTTGGATCCCTTCTGAGATCTTTCACTAGGCCCAAGAACCCAATGCCACACACGTCATACAGGGTGCTGTGCCCTGCGTCAGGGTGCTCTTTAGTGACCAGTGTGCCTCTACAGGGACTGCTCTTCATCTGCAACGTCCCTGAGGTCCTCAGATGTTCTGTCTGAAAACCTCTACCCAATCGCTGGCCCCCCTCCTTCCTGGGTCGAAACAGATCTCTGACACCCACCCTCTCCCTTGGCCAGAGTTCTTTATCCTTTGGAACCACACGGTCTCTGATGCCTTTCTGCAACCACCCCACTCTGCCCCTAGGCCTGCCCAGTATGGACTGCCCAGCCTGGCCCTCTGGCTTCTGGTTGGGATTAGCCAGCACCCACCAGTCAGCAGAAGAGAGGGGAGCGAGGCTAGGATCACACTCCCACCTCACGCTGTGACTGTGGCTGTATTCCTCTCCAGTGGCCAGAGCTATAGCCAGGGTGACCAGATAAGTTAGGATCAAGATTGGTACACAGGTGAGCTGTAGAAAAGGGTGTTAAAATTAATTAAAATTAAATCATTTTTGAAATAGTTGCGTATCAATTAACAGATTGATCTTACTATAGTGGTGGACCTTTAAAGTAGCATAATTCGGAAATTGCAAAACCTGAAATTCTTTTTAGAAAAAAAATACTTGGGTCCATTAAAACAGCTTAATATTTATTACTCGGTCATTGCATTCTTGGTACATAATATCTTAGTTTCTCGGTGTTTGTAACACCATGTCACTGGTATTCTAAAAAATAATACGTATTTTTCAGTGTCTTAATTTTATTTTTTTATACAGTGGTCTGGAATCTTCTTCAAAGTGGTATTGTATGGTTGATGAATGTGAAACTGAAACCTTTGATTGGCTCTCCCTGTAGCCCGTAACGTTTTTAATTGAGGAAATACTAGTAAGCTCAGAACAAGTTCTGCTAAATGTAAGATACAAGTCCAGGGTTTTTTCTTTTGAAATGTATAACTATCTCAGGCCAGATGTTTTCACAGGTACTGGTTTTTTGTTTTGTCTTGTTTGCCTTTATGAGTACAAAGGTATTTAAATATTATCATAAACTAAAACCTATCAAATAAGTTGTCTCTATGATTTTTTTGAATGCTACACCAAATTTGGATATTGTAAATTTATAGGCCTCACCAATTTCATTCATTCCATCGCAGAATATCCACTTACCCAATAAAAAGTAAAGGGCTTTGGGGTGCCTGGGTGGCTCAGTCGGTTGAGTGTCCCAACTCTTGATGTTGGCTCAGGTCATAATCTCATGGTTCGTGAGTTCAAGCCCCATTTCAGGCTCTGTGCTGCAGTGAGGAGCCTGCTTGGGATTTCTTTTCCTCTCTCTCTTCCCCTTCCCCCCACGTGTGCTTGCTCTGTCTCAAAATAAATAAACTTTTCTTTTTTTTAAGTAAAGGGCTTTGTTAGAAGACTCTTTTTAAAATTTTTTTTTTAATGTTTATTTTTGATAGAGAGCATGAGCTAGGGAGGGGCAGAGAGAGAGGGAGACACAGAATCCGAAGCAGGCTCCAGGCTCCGAGCTGTCAGCACAGAGCCCGACGCAGGGCTCGAACCCACAAACCACGAGATCATGCCCGAGCCGAAGTGGGACGCTCAACCAACTGAGCCACCCAGGTGCCCCTAGAAGACTCTTTTGACACAAGTTGGGATAGTGTTGAATCCAATCATAAGACTTCAGCTTTAATCTGCGTGTGCCATGCAGGCTCCTGGGATCTCATTGTTTCATTTCCTCCGTTGCTTTGGTGCAGATCAGTGTCACTGTCTTCCTGTTTACAAGCTGTATCTCCTTTTTTTCTTTCTTTCTTTCTTTCTTTCTTTCTTTCTTTCTTTCTTTCTTTCTGTCTTTTTCTTTCTTCCATTCTTTCTTTCTTTCTCTCTTTCTCTCTCTCTTCCTTTCTTTCTCTCTTCCTTCCTTCCTGCAAGAGAACACGAGCTGGGGGATGGGGGAGAGAATCTTAAGCAGGCTCCACGCTCAGTGCGGAGCCCAGTACAGGGCTCGATCCCACAACCCCAGGACCATGACCTCAGCCAAAATCAAGAGTCGGATGCTCAACCGACTAAGACACCCAGGCCGCCTCAAGCTGTATTTTCAATAACTGCAATTTACAAAAGACTTCAAAAGCTGAAAATTTTTGGTTCCACATTTTATTCAGTACTTGGATTAAATATTCCCAACTGATTTTGAACAAAGCGTAACCGAACTTTAGAGGTCTTGCTTAAAAAACGAAAAGGAGCACCATCGTAGGTTGGGTTGATTTGCAAAGAGCATCTGCAAAGGTTCAAACATCTGTGAAATTCAATGGTGGAGCGGCAGACACACCAGGGCTGCTAGACCCAGCGGTGTTGATTGTTTTGTGAAAATGAGTTTTGTCATAGAAGTTTTATGGTTTGGCTGCCTTTATGTGTCTGTGAATGCATCTAAATCTCAACTGCTACAGCTTGTGTCCCAGCTCATTGGACACCGCGGCACGTGTGGAAGCAAGCGTGACTTTACACACCACAGTTCCAAGTACATTTCTGCCCGGTAGCTTTTTTAACGTGTCAGGATCTTGTTTGTGTGATGGTGCTTTATTACTGTTTTATCAAAACTTGTATTCATGTTGTACTATAGAAACAAATAACGTTACCTCCAGTGTTGAATTTCTAAACTGAATTCACAGTGACATCAGAAATTTTTCCTTCAACAGAGTGATCTTCCACAGTCTTTACTTTGATTCCATAATTCTGATGGGGAAAGAAAATCAAACTGTCACTTGAATTTGCTTCACTGTTTTCGCTTTGAAGTAACTTTTATCCAACTGACACATGGCTCCATTTTTCACGTGTGTCTAAGAGATTTGGAATAAAAATTTAGCAGAATTGTATTAAACAGTTATTTGATAAGTGAAGCCGTGGTTTATCAAACAGCATATGAACGCGTCTCTACGGTCTGTTAAATTGTGCTTCTGGGACTGTCCTCTTAAAATACCACCTCACGTGGAAGCCGGCGCTCCAGCACGTTTGTCTCTTCTGGTTTCTTACCGCCAGTGCTGCCCCCGTGGCCCTCGTGCTGATCCGTAGATGTCAGCAGATGTTTGGGCTCTAGGTGTTGATCACCAGCTTTCTTGAGAAACAAAGTCAGTTTTAAATTATGCACTTTTGTTTTTTGAACTGATTGCTGTCGAAAGTATTTATCGCGGGGGCACCTGGCTGGCTCAGTCGGTAGAGCGTGTGACTCTTGATCTTGGGGTCATGAGTTTGAACCCCACGTTGGGGGTGGAGCCTACTTAAAAAAATGAAATATTTTTAAAAGAAGTACTTATTGCAAAGTAACAAAAAGGTTCTAATCGGTAGTAGCTTTACACCAAGCATCATAGCAAACCTGTTCAGACCACTTGTGTTTTACCTCAGGAAGGTTAAGCCATGTCATGTCACTGAACCTACAGTTCCCCAACATTCCCACCCACCCTGCCAGTTGTGGCCCAGTGGCACCTTGCATCCTGCAGGCCACAGCACAGCTACCTGGCACACCCGGGATCTGCACACAGATCCTGGCACACAGAGTGC
Source organism: Panthera tigris (assembly GCF_018350195.1). Taxonomy (NCBI): domain Eukaryota; kingdom Metazoa; phylum Chordata; class Mammalia; order Carnivora; family Felidae; genus Panthera; species Panthera tigris. The sequence continues at coordinate 140,239,707 of NC_056666.1, forward strand.
TCCCCAACTCTCAGGTCTGAGCACACTTCCCTTTGTCACCGAGTACTCTGTGTGTACCTGACGGGGAGGGGACTCACACTGTTTCTGGAAAGAGTTGGCACAGAGGCGTGCCCACCTACTAGAGAAACCACACATGTGCCTGCCCTCCCTAGAAGCTGGAGGTGTAAGAAATTTGCTGCTCAGCTTGTTTTGCTGCAGTCGTTAGTAATACTTCTGGAAACAGTGGGCGCCATCTGAAAGCAGATAGGATCCTGAGACCGTACGGCCCAGGTGTGTGACCGCGCTGGCCACAGCCCTCCCCGATTTCCCTGCCCTCGCCCTCGCAGGCAAGAGAAGGTAAAGCTGCGGAAAGGTTGGTCTTGTAACATCGTCTGCTCCGTTCAAGTGGGTGAACCTAGATGAGAACTAAGATTGGTAAACTGCTCGTTAGAGAGGACGGAACTGGTTTCAGTGAATCAGAACTTCAGAATGAATTGCACACATTGATAATTACCAGCATTACTGAGTAAGCACCATGGTTTCCCTGCTTGCAGGTTTCGAGCCCTGCAAGGGAGACTGGGTGGAGGCAGAGTACTGGATCCGGCCAGGCACCTGGATCAGCGAGGCCATCTCCGTGAAGCCGCTGAGGTACAAGCGCGTGGACAGGGTAGGTGTTGGCCCTCGCTTGCCCTCATCTTCCTGCGTTTCCACAGCCCAGGCTTCTCCTGGGTGCGTTGGGAAGTCAAGCTAAGTAAGGCTCAGTCTTGGCCAAAAAGCCCCCGTTTCCCTGCCGAGAGCACTGGTTTCCGCGGGGACGTAATTGGAGGTCGCCTGGCTCACTCATCCCGTGAAACTCTGAGCTCTGTAGTTGACACAGCATGTGAAAGTGTGACCGCTGGGACTGAGTGGGGTGGGTGCGGGACTGGCGCCTGCCCGTGACAGCGTGTGTGCTTGGCCACTGGACACTGGGGCTGAGGGTGCTGCCTGACACGCTCCCACCGTGCTACCTCGGCCTTGGCTCCGGGGTCCTTCCACGTTCATGAAATCATCATGGCTTTGCTTCTCTGAGACCAGCCCCCCCACCCCTGCCAGAGGTTGGACTTGGTCTACAGTGGGGTCCAGGGAAGGTGTTGCCCCTCGGTTCAACAAGTGTTTCTGGTCTTGGAGGGAGGCCCCCGGCACGCACACGTCTGAACAGCTGTCTGCTGCTGTGCTCACAGGTCTGTATTTCTAGCCTCTGTGGGAAAAACGGGGTGATAGACGACAGCGTCTTTTTCACCTTGGACTCTCTGAAACTTGCTGAAGGATATGTGCCTCGAAGACATGACATGGTCAGTGCCGTGGTGGTGGAGAGCAGCCAGTCATGCTACGTCTGGAGAGCCCTGTGCATGACCCCAGTGAAAAGACGGTAATGGGGAAATGGCTTTCTTCTCTGGGAAGGGAGAGGCCCAATATAAGTGTATTTTAAGAGTTGCTTGAATAACCTCAGGTCATAGCCTGTCCAAATCCTGAACTGGGTAGTTAAAGGGAGAGTATCTTCTGGAAGGTTTTCAGCGGTCTCTGTGTCTGATTGAAGTTCGAGTTAATGGTTCCTTCTTAACTCTTAGTCTTATTGGCAGTGTTCACATTCTGGTGGGTTCTTAAATCTTTTGTTCGTCTTTCACAGGTTGGCGTTTTTTTTTTTAAAAGTGTTGAACATAGTAGGTTCTTAGAATTTCTAGTAGGTTCTTGTTGAATTTCTTTCATTCTATGGCCCCAGTAACCTCCCACCTTGTCCACGTGTGTGTATGACACACAGTGGGGCCTCCCCTGAGCTCCTAGTAGTGTAAATGGCAGCCCTGCCCTGCCTCCTGCCCTGTCCTCTGGCCGCTTTCTCTCCTTAGCACTTAACCTCCAGTGAGCTTGCTCTACGTGTCCCTTAGTGATTCTGTTTATCCTCTCTTAGAGTATAAACTTAGAATGCAGGTTCTATGCCGGAAGGAATTTGTGTCCTGTGTCCTGCTCTGCGCTGAGCACCTGCCTCTGTCCGGGCACCTCGGGAGTGGGGCACATGTGGGGACTGTGAGGAGCAGCACCGCGGGGAGTGCCACTGGGTCACGGATGGCACGTGGCACTCAGGAGGATGGACCGCTTGGCTCAAGGCTGTGGAGATGTGTGGGGTGGGGAGACTCCGCCATGTGGGAACCTTGCCCCACCCTATCTAGCAGTCACTGTCACCCTTGGCCGCTCAGTGCCCCCCCCGCCCCCGTTCCCCTGCCCCACCGGACCCTGCTTCCCGCTGGAGAATGACTCAGGCCCACCTGCGGGGCAGTGAAGCCAGACCCATTGCCCTCACCTCCTCTCACAGCCCAAGAAGGCCTGGGAGGCACAGGAGTTCTAGTGTCAGCTCCCTCTGATGGACCCGGTGGTGCGAGCATGAGACAGGCAGGACTCGCTGCCTGGGGTCGGTGCCACGAAAAGAGAGCGGTTCCCGCCCGCATCTGAGTTGGGCTCTTGGGCCTCCTGCCAGCTCTGTCCTGCTCCCACCAGGCAGCAGCCCAAAGCCCTGGGGCAGGAGTGGGCAACTGGTCACTTGGAGCCACCGCCCAATTTAAGGAAACACCCATATCGTGAAAACAGGCGCTTCCCTGGCTCTTCGTTTAAGCTCAGAAATGCTTGCAAACAACACTGCATTGAACTAGGCTCCTGATTGCCCTGGGCACAGGAGGGTTGTAGGACGGTGACCGGTCCGGCCCACGACTGATCGTCGACAGAAAGTTGCCATCTTAGGCCTCAGGGTCAAGTATATTCATTGCAGTGACTTACGGTTTGTCTCCTCTTCTAGATTCTTATTGCCCGATCTGGGTTTTTTTTAACCATTTACTTTTTAACATGCCCTGTGGCTTACCGATTTGCTCTGTTTTGGAGGGGAGTGGTGGCTCACAGTGGGTGTGGACTAGCATCGTTGAGTGGGCAGGGGCACCACCAGTGGGCTCCCCGGCTGTGGGTGGTCAGTTTCTGGGGAATCTCTTCAAGTGACCCCCAGGCTGCAGTGGACTCAGATGTAGGTCTGGGGGTGCTCATTCTCCTTGGGGAGGGTCCCTCTAATCCCAGACGGATCGCGTGAGGCTTCTCCCTTGACCGTTGACCTCCTCAAATAGTCATCTTCACAGGCAAGGGAAGTGTCCCCCCTTCGTTGCTGACGCTGGTCAGAGCGGGGGGTCAGCAGGTGAGCGGTGGATGAAGGGAATTTGCTGGATCCCGGGGAACTCACAGCCAGTGGGCAGTCAGTGCCCGTTTCCCGAGTTTGTAACAGACGAATGTCCCGCCAAGCTCAACAAATGCCCTCTGTGTGCCCAGCTCTGTTCTAGCCCCAGGAGTACTGCCTTGGACAGAGAAGACCTGTGTTTCTGCCCTGGGAGAGTTGGGAGAGTTTAGGTGCTGTCACCCCACTCAGGTTTCCTGTGCCCAGAGAAGAGGCTGCTGGGGGCAGCACGGGGCATCAAGGCTCTGTGTGTGTGGGTTCCCTCCGTGAGCTGGACCCCATTCCACAGCGTTGGCCCCGTGTGGGCTCCCCACTCACACCCACAGTCTGCCTGCCCAGTTGAATGTCCAAAAGACAGTCCCAGTTGATGAGCGCAAAGGCCGAGCTTTGCTCTCCGGATGCAGCTCCTCCTGCTGTCTTCCCCATCCCAGTTCCCTGGGTGCTGGGGAGAAGGGGGAATGGTGCTTCAGGACGCCTGCCACAGTGATGCTGTTCTATGGGTGCTCTCTGCAGGGACTCCTCTGCCTTTGAAGAGACTGCCGAGGAGTTCTGTGGAGCACTTTTACTGAAGAACAAAGGTGACATCGAAGTCACGAGGTTGACAAATTTTGGAACGTTAAAAGAAGGAGAAAGTAAAAATATGGTGATCTGGATAGAGTAAGTTTAGCGCTCAAATAAAATTACGTTTAACGGGTTTTAAATTGTGATTTAAGAATTTCTGTAGAATAGGGGCGCTTGGGTGGCTCATTTGGTTAAGCATCTGACTTCGGCTCAGGTTATGATCTCATGGTTCGTGAGTTCAAGCCCCACGTCGTGCTCTGTGCTGTCAGCGTGGAGCCCATTTCAGATCCGCTGTCTCCCAATCTCTCTGCCCCTCCCCTGCTCCCCCGCCCCCCCGCCCCCCGACTCATGTGCTGTCTCTCAAAAATAAATATTTAAAAAAATTTTTTTAAAGGATTTCGGTAGAACCAACTTTACTTTGTTCATTTTTTCCTTTATGGAAATCTTTTAGTTTTTCAGCCTAAAATGTTCTTTTTACTTTCAAAGGTATTTACAGTCATCTCTCATCCATCAGATTGAATTCTGTGTCTTATGGTAGCTGATTATTTTAGCTTCAGGATCTTATCTGTATTCATGGCTCATTTTCTTTTTCCAGGAATAAAGGAGACATTCCTCAAAACTTAGTCAGCTGTAAACTGGCTGGCTGGGATAAAGCTAAACAATTCAGATTTGAAATGCTGGATAAAGGCCAGACATGCCCAGCAGGGTCTCTTGTTCCTATTCCTGAGAAGAAGAATTTTTCAGATAAATATATTACGTTTCTAGACAGCCACCAAAAAAACAAAACCTCTCAGGCGTCAGAGAGCAGTTTGGTGAACAACGGAGACATCTCTCCAGGTAGACGTTTCCCCTGTTACCGTGTTTGGCCGGCTGGGGCTTGGCTGCCTGTGTCCCCTGCTGGGCCCGCGTGACAGTGAAGCTGCTCTTGGGGGGGCCAGGGGCCCGAGTGGCCAGAGCACTCCAGCCGGTGCAACGGATTATACTGCGAGCTTTTTGGTTCTGGGCTCTTCTCTGATGTTTTGTGGCTGAGGAGAAGAGCAGAAATAGCTCGACAGATCCCACAAGTGCTTCAGACGTGCTGGTTCCCGTGAATGGTTCTGAACTCGGGAAAGGCTGCCCGCTGTCCGCTGCTGTCTGGTGCTTTGGCTGTGCGCGTGCCTGTCTGTGGGTGAGCGTTCGTTTCCGCGAGCACCTGCTGTCAGGAGCAGCCTACCCCTTGATCTAATTTTGGTTTAAATTCCATCTCCCAGATGACTGTACCTGTAAAGGAGAAAACGGAGACAAAGAAAAGGCAATACCAAGGAGGCAGGCGACGGAGCTGGAACCCGGAGGGCTCATCCCTCCAGGTGGAAAAACCCTCATCGTGGTTGTATGTGATGCAAAGTACGTGGCTGGAGGGTTGGGAGGGAGTTTACTTTGGGAACATTTGTACATTCGTCTCTGTAGATTTCCTGTGTGATACTTCTAGGTTGGAGGTTATAGAATATTCCTAACTATTTTGATGAGACAAAACCTTGAGAAAAATCAGTGGGGAGAAAATGGCTTTAGTGAGTTCACCGACCCGAGGAGTTGCTCCCCAAGCCTGACCTGCTGCCCCCACCCCATTCACCCGGCTTCTGACCCTCGGTCCTGTTGTGCACTCTCAGCCTCTGCTCCTCCCCTCCCCTCACACTCCTGCTCCCTCGGCTGAGGCCTTCTTGCCCTCCACCTCCACCTCCACCTGGGCAGCTGGCCCCGATGCAGGCTCCTGGGGCAGGGGGCTGAGGCCTCCCTCCCTGTGCAGGCTGCATGCAGCAGGCAGGCGAGCCTGAGGGTCCTTCTCCTCCTCTGCCTCCTTTCCCTAATCCTGAGCTCCCCAACCCTGCCTGCTTGCTCCCCACCGCCCGCTGGTCCCATCTGGGCTGCAGGCCTCTTCCTTTCTCAGTAGTCCTCTACGTTGCTAATTCTAAATCTTTTCTAAAATGGAACTCTGGGAGCACCTGGGTGGGTCAGTGAGTTAAGCGTCCAACGCTTGATCTAAGCTCAGGTCACAATCCCAGGATCGTGACATCAAGCCCCGCATAGGGCTCTGCGCCAATGGCCTGGAGCCTGCTTGGGATTCTCTCTCTCCCTGTCTCTCTGCCCTTCCCCCACTGTGCGTGTGCAGTCTCTCTTAAAATAAATAAATCATCATCGTCGTCATTAAAATGTGACTCTGATTAAACCGCGACCTTGCTTCAAACCCATGGATGACTGACCATTCACACAGATTGCCCTTCAGTCAGCGGTATGTGGTGCCACCACTTTAAGGGATCCCTTTAATGTGACGATAAGGGACCTGTGAAAAGGCAGTAGGTGAGCACAATGTGTGGAGCGTCCAGTAGAACCTGAATTACCGCAGCAGGAGGAAATTGGGCAGAAAGCAGAGTGAAAACAAGATTGCTGGTAACATTGTACGTGTTCTGATTAAAACTTGACGACACTGTCTTTCCTGTTGTTCTCAAGTTTGAGAATTACAGCTTATGTGGCTGATTTGATCATAGGAAAATGATATGTTCCTTTCTTCTGAAAGTTCCTTTTTTCCTTTGAGAAGAATTAGTAAAAACTAGGGGTGACCGTGGTTTCGTAGCCCGTGTCACACACGCGCACGAAGGGAAACTCCGTCAGGCCCGCTTGTCTCCTGAGCACAACCCTGATGCGTTTTGTCTTCTCAAGGAGCCCAGGCCGCTGCAGGGAGCTCCTCCTGCTCTGCTTCTCCAGCTTCACGATCGGGCGGTTCCTGGAGGTGAACGTGGTCAGCGGGGAGGAGTCTCTAATAGCCGTCCGAGAACCGTTTTCCTGGAAGAAGTCTAAAACTTCTCCCACGTTAACATCCACAAAAACTACAGTTGTTGTGACCACACAGAAAAGGTACCGTGAGCAGAAAAGGCCTCAGGATCCACAGTGCGCTCGTGGGGTGTGAGAGACGCGTGTGGCTGCTGTGTTGTTGGAGAGCGGCGGTGGGGGGGGGGGGGCACTGTGGCGGGCGCCTCTTTCAGTCGCCTTACTTGGGGGAGGGGTGTGTTTCCGCGATGCTCTTCAAGTTTTGCCTGCGGAATGGCTCTACAGTGTGAGGACAGAGTAGTAGGCTGTGCCCCCCTCCGCCCCCAACTCCACCCCGGCTGCTCCCCACCCCCCCAGCTTCCTCTGTTCCCAGCAGCCCAGCCTGGCTGCTGAGACATCCCGCATCCCACACGGGCACCCAGAGGCACCCGTCAGCAAGGGGGCCACAAGGTGTGGCTGGTGGGCGACCGCCCAGTCAGGGACTGGGGGAGACGCTTCCAGAAAGTGCTACGGGACAGCGTGCTCCGTCTGCTGCTGCTGGACCCAGAAATCTCCACAAAGCAGATTGTTTTGAAGTTTGGTGCCAGGAAATCGGACTGGGATGTGAGGACGATTCCCGACTCTGCTCAGTGATGTGAAGACTCCCCCACCCCCACCCCCCCACCTGCTGTAGGAACTGACAGGTTTAACCTCGGTCCTGCCCAGAGTTCCTGGAGTAACGGGTATTTCCCTTCTAATATTAGAAAACCCTGAATTTCAGGTCACATTTTTGCCCAGTAACAATTTAAGGTAAGGTGTTAAGGATGTTGCTAATTTGCAGACTAAAGAAAAAAACTATTAGAGTAGTATGTGGTTGGCTTTGGGGTTATATCATTATTTGAATCCAGCACTGCCACCAAGGTGCTGTGTGACCTTGGGCTCGTTTCTTAGCCTTTCTGAACCTCAGTCTCATTCATAAAACGACAGTCTCTCCCTCACTTGGTTACAAAGATTAAATGAGGTGAGATATGTAAAAGACATAGTTTCCAACATGGAGTGATCAGTAGCGATCAGTAAGGAGTAAGAACCATTGGTCGTGGAAAGGACATGTTCTGGGGATGGAACGTGGAACACGAGAGCAGTTACCATAGCCTACAGGCAGGAAAACATCCTGAATGATAGGGCCTTAATTATAGGAACATCTAAGAACCCCAGATTGTCACATAGTGGTACGCCAGGCAACTTTCTAGTTATCATTTGGCTTTAACTAGAGGAATGAACTAGACCAACAGTCCCCTGATCAGCTGCTTCCCTGTTTGCTGTGTGGGAGTGTCTCTAAACCAGGAGACACTGGTTTCCTGTTGGCAAGGTAGTGACCCAGAGTGTCCTGGTTGACGTGGGCCTCCTGGAACTCCCAGTACCTGCACCTGCCCACCACCCCACCATGCACGTCCTGCCACCTTTGCTCCCTGCCCAGAATGGCATTGTCTGTGTTTGCTTAGCCAGTCTGTTGAGGGCCTCTTTGTGCCAGGACCTTCTCAGCGGAGTTCCCAACCGTTTTAGGCTGTAAACAGACATGTTTTGTTAACTCAGCGTGCATTTTGAGGCCAAGTCGTGACACTGTTCAGGCCTTTTATCTAAATGTGTGTGTGGTGAGGATCCTGTCCCCTTTATGCTGTCCGTGTGCGTAGTTAATCCTTTGCTGTCACTTACCGAACGCCTCCACTTTTGACGTGTACTTCGCACCGTGCTTTGATGGAGCTCCTGCCACAACCCGTGTCTCAGCTGGGAGGTGGCGGCCCTTCCCGGTGCTGCTGCTGGTGGCTCTGGCGCTTCCAGGGGCCTTTCGGCCACGGAGCTTCTCTCTAAGCAGCCTTCCCGTCCAGAGCCTAGCTACAGGGACGTACAACTGAGGTGACCGTTTGTGGAGTAAGGAGGCAGGGGTACGGGTGTCCCACCCTCTGCGCTCAGGCCTGAGCTGGAAGCAGGACTTGGAATGAGGGAGGAGTGCCCAGTGCCTTTCTTCACTTCACGCAGCTGGACAGCCTGGCATCGAAGATTCACCGGACCTCCCGTGTGACCCTGTCTTCTTTCCAACTGTCCCTTCTTCCAGCTGCTTCCTTCCTGGTCATTCTCTATCAGACTCCCCTATGGCAGCAGTGATGTTCCTCATCCTGGCGGTGGCCGGCTTCGGTGACACCTGCGCACCGCCCTCTCCGGGACGAGCCGAGGCTTGTTTCCCCAGAGAAGCTCCAGGCTGAAACCAGAAAGGCGGGGCCCATCAGAGCAGCCTCTACCGAACATGTGGTCCTGCAGCAGTGCGGGGGTGGTTCTGGCATTGACAGGCTCGAGTGGCAGAAGAGCTAGCTGAGTGGAAGCTTAAGAGCGGCTGTTTTCAGACTCACGGGATCCGAGGGGCCCTTGGGTGCTGCAGCCCCTCTCCTCCTGAGGACAAGAGAGGGCCCAGGGAGAGAAAGGGCCCCAAAGCAGCTGAGTTTGCAGACTACGGATGGACACCAGCAGTCCACGTGTTAGTTTCGGTTACTGAATGACCTTTAGCCTTTCTGAAGTGGACAAGGGCGTCTGGTGAAAAGGGCTGGTGGAAAACGTGTGGGTGATTAAGAATTACTTTTGACTTGGGAATTTCTTTTTTTAAGGAACTCAAGACGACAACTTCCAAGTTTCCTTCCACAGTATCCAATACCAGATAGACTTAAGAAATGTGTGGAACAAAAAATCGACATTCTGACTTTTCAGCCGTTACTCGCAGAGGTAGGGAAAGGGTCTGAGAAAATACTCTTCACTGAGAAAAAACTTGAGTTTTCTGACGGAATCAGGGGGAGCCCTACCCGGGTTCATTTTCTGCCACAGTTGGCTGGGAATTTCCAGTTCATGGGAGACAGGTCCCCCTGCCGCCGACACTAGTTGTGGGGACGCCGGCAGCCCAGCCTGTCTCTGCTTGGCGTGGCTTTCCCTCAGGGTCAGACTCTCAGCAGCTGGGAGGGCGTCACGTGTGGGAAGGCCCTGCAGCCATCGGGACCAGGGCGGGGGGACCAGAGCCGGGACGGCAGGGCCACACAGGCTGCCGCCCTTGCCAGGTGCCGTGGTGCTGCCTTGTGCTCAGGCCCATTGGTGGCTCCCGGAGGAAGTCTTGTCCAGCCTGTCCACTGTTAGAGGTGGTGGCTGAAGCCAGACCCGGAGCGGGGCCCCTGCAGGGGAGGGGTGGCACCGAGGAGCCCAGGGACAGGGGACACGTGCCTGTGAGCACATGGAAACCAAATCCAGGCAAAAGGAAAGTGTCCATCTGCTTGGTGGGGAGAGCGCTTGCCCGGTGTACAGGAGGGCACTTCCCATGGGGTTCGGGGGTCCACGAGGCTGTGCGGTGTCCAGGTGATGACGGGGAGACCAGACAGCAGCCGGAGGGCGCCCTTATGTGCGCTGAGCACGTGCAGCAGGGGAGGACAGGTGGACGTGGGGCTGTGCGCAGAGGAAAGAAGGTTTAGGGGGAAGCAGGGACCTGGGGAGCGGTTGTCTGAACCAGAGCAGATGCCCCTAGGGGTAGTGGGCCCTTCCTTCCCGCGAGGCTCTGGGCCCCCAGTGGCCGGGCAGGGGAGGCTCCCGCGGTGCCGTGGCGTGCGTTCGGGAGGCACAGGTCGGAGGGGCCCCCCCTCCCAGACTTGCTAGCCTTCTGGAAGAGGGAGAGAGAGGCCACGTATGGTGAGTAGCACATGGAGACACCGGGGCAGGTGGGACAGCCCTGCGTGGCTGGGCCGCTGGCATGGCCGCTTGGAGGGGCCGGTGTTGCAGAGCGTGGAGGGAGCGGGCCGCAAACTGGAAGCGGGGAAGCTTGTTAGGAAGGCGTTGTAGTATCCGTAATGAGTTCCGGGTCTGAACTAGGTTCCGTGGCAGCAGGCTGGCCGTAGAAATAGTTGGGGGGAGGGGGCACGCCCTGAAGCCAAGTGACTGGACCATCATGAGAGCCTGTGTGTCCCTGACTCCCCTTCACGTGAGCCCGGGCACCGGGAAGGGACCTTCCTCATGAAGGCAGAAGTTCGCAGATGAACATACACGCGATAACATTGATGGTACCAGTTGTGAAAAGTGCTGTGAGGCTGAAGGTTCCAGACTTGTGTCGCGGGTGTGGTCTGTTTAGTCATGTAACTGCCCGTGAGACGTGCCCTTGGTCAGCGTCCCCGCAGCCCGCGTGAGTGTGGGCACATGCTCCGATGAGCACACGGTGTCACCGCGGTCCAGGTGAGGGATGCGTCTGTCCCCCCAGCATTTCTGTGTGCCCCCACCCCATCTCTCTGCTTCACGTGCTCCACTTTCTGTCGCCAGATTTTTGTTTCCTTTTTGGAATTCTAGAAACAGAATCCTAGTATTCTTTTTCTTTGGCCCTTTAACTCGGCATAGTTATTTTGGTTTGAGATCCGTCTGTGTGGTAGACAGAAGAACGGCTCCCGAAAGATGTCCACGATTCACACCGGCACCTCTGACCTGGGTCACCTCACATGGTCGAGGGGACTCGGCAGGTGGGGGAGATGACCTTGGATTTTCCAGGTGACCCAGTGGAGCCCAGGGGTCCTTGTGGGAGGACACCAGGAGGGTCAGACCCCGGGAGGTGGACGGGCCGGTTGGCCCGTGATGGCGGGGATGTGGCGCTTCTCGGAGAAGAACGGGCAGGAGGACATGCTTCTCCCCCGGGGGCCTCCAGGAGGAAGCGGCCATACCCACACCTGGGATTCAGCGCCGTCAGGTGAGGTCACATCTGTCACAGTTGGTACTGCTGTGTCCCTGTTTCTTAGGGCTGTGTCATCGCCATATGAGCGTGTTCCTCAGCTCACCTACTGATGCTACACAGGAGGAGTCCCACACTGCATGGCTGTGTGTCACAAGACACCTGGCCACGGAGGCTGGTGGGCTGCCTTCCAGCCAGGGGCCGGAAGAAGGGGGCCGGGGGAGGCAGTGCCGACCGGGTCAGGGTGTCATTACAGGTGGCCGCACCACACCGTGAATGTGCTCGGTGCGCTAACTTGTCCGCCTGAAAATGGTCCATCTCGTGAGTTTCAGCTGCTTTTTCTGCCTCTGTTGCGAGGATCGTGTGGTTTTCTTTCTTCAGTCTGTTCACGTGGTGAATTCCTTTGATTTTCCAGACGTTAGATCAGCCTTCTGTTCCTCTGATAGCACTCACGTGTGTGCACACGCATTCATCTGTGTTCACGAGGCACGTTGGTCTGTAGTGTGGTTTTCTTGTGACACTTTTGTCCTGTGTTGATTCGCGTGTAGTGTGAGCCTCCTGGAATGGGTTGGGGTGTCCCCTCCTCTTTATTTTCCTACGAGTGTGTATGTAGGAGTGGTACTACTCATTCCTTAAATCTCTGACAGAATTTACCAGCAAGGCGATCAGGTCAGTTTTCTTTGTGGGAAGATTTTTTATTAGGAATTCAATTTCTTTAGTAGTGATAGGGCAAATCAGCTTCTTCCTTGAGTGAGCTTTTGTGGGTTTTTTTTTTTTAAAGGACTTTGTTACTATTTAAGCTAATTTATTTGCATGAAGTTGTTTATAGTGTAATTCGCACCTCTTTTTTCCTGATCATTCTGGTTAGAAGTTTATAAATTTTTACTAATCTTTTCAGAGAGTCAGCTTTTAATTTTATTGTTTCTATTTTTTTTTTCATTGATATCTGCTCTGATTCTTACTATCTTCTTTCCTCTGCTTACTCGGTTTCATTTGTTCTCTTTTATGTTTATTGACATTTGTTTCATAGCTTAAAATATCTATTTTGCTAAGTATTTCTTGCACACTTGAAAAGAACATGCTTTGTGCCGTTAGTAGTGGGTTATTCTGTAAAAATCAGGGTGTGTTGGTCAGTAGTGTTGTTGAGATCTTCTGTGTCCTAATTGACGTCTGTCTCCTGTCCCACCACTTCTGGAGAGGCAAGTCTCACTCATAGCCGTAGACACGTGTCTGTTTGTCCATGCCAGGCCATCGGTCTTTACTTCCTGTATCGCAGCTCTGTAATTAGGGGCAGAAATATTCATGGTTATCATGTCATCTTCATTGGTTAGCCCCTTTTTCGGCATGAAACGTCTCACTTTGTTCCTGGTGTTCTTGGTTCTGGAATCTACTCTGTGTGATACTCGTGTAGCTTATGCAACTTGTTTCTGATCAGTGTTAACATGGTGTTTCTTTTGTCCTACTTTTAACCTGTTTATGATTTTACCTTTTTTTTTTTTAAGTCTTTTTTAAAAAATTTTTTAATGTTTATTTTCGAGGAAGAGAGAGAGAGTGAGTGGGGGGTGGGGGGGGGGCAGAGAGAGAGACGCAGAATCCAAAGCAGGCTCCAGGCTCCGAGCTGTCAGCACAGAGCCCGATAATGGGGCTCGAACTCACAAACTGCAAGATCATGACCTGAGCTGAAGTCGGACGCCCAACCGACTGAGCCCCCCCAGGTACCCCATTTATGACTTTATCTTTAAAGTGTGTTCCTCAGGGCACCTGGGCTCAGTCGGTTGACCGTCCGACTTCAGCTCAGGTCACGATCTCATCGTTCGTGAGTTTGAGCCCCACGTCGGGCTCTGTGCTGACAGCTCAGAGCCTGGAGCCTGCTTCGGATTCTCTGTCTCCCTCTCTCTCTCTGCCCCTCCCCTGTTCACACTCTGTCTCTCTCTCAAGAATAAATAAATATTTAAAAAATTTTGTCAATAAAACGTGTTTCTCGTAGGAAGCACTCAGTTGGTTCTTGCTCTTTCACCTATTTGACAGTCTCTGCCTTAATCGTGGTGTTTTTACTTTTGCGTTTGTGTGGTTACTGATACGACTTTGTTTAAATCTATCATTTGGCTATTTGTATTTGTTCATTGTTTCCTTTTTTTTTCTTTTTCTGCTTTTATTTTTTAATTCCGTTTATCTCCTCTCTTGGCTGGTAACTTTTCTTTTGCAGCGTGTGTACTGTTGCTTCAGGGTTTCTGACAGCGCTACGCACTAGAACTTTCTGCCGTGATAGACATGTTCTGTATCTGTGTTCTCTGACATGGCAGTCGCTGGCCACAGGTAGCTGTTGAAGCATCTGAAATGTGGCTGCGGCACCAGGGGAATGGAGTCTTCAGTTCTCTTTAACTTTACTTCAGTGTAGCGTTGAGTAGCTGCGTGTGGAAGGTGGTGTCGTGTCGGCGTAGCACAAGCTTGAAGCATCTGGAGGTCTAGTGTGTCCCACATGGTGAGACCCCCGTGGCAGCACCTTCCCGGTCTCTTTTCTTGGACATTTTGCTGATGCCATAAATACGGCTTCTACATACGCTCTGAGATTCATGCTGTGTTTTACCATGTTTACTTTACATACATATCGTCCGTTATCTTTTAAAAGCATTTTAAAAGAGAAGTCTTTTCTGACGCCTACCATGTAATTCCCATTCTTGGTCCACTGCTTTGCGTGGACCCAGACCCCCCCCATGGGGTCCTTGTTCTGCTAAACAAAGGGAACGTCTTTGGTGCTCATCTGCGAGTGAGCGGTTCTTTTGGCCCTTGTATGTCTGGAAGAGTGTTTCACCTCCATTCTTGAAAGATATTTTTGCTGGGTCTTGAATTCTAGGCTGGAGCTTTGCAGAGGCCGCTCTGCTGTCTTCTGGCTCGCTGCTTTCCTTCTTACCTTTTGTTCTTTTGCATGTAATGTGCACTTTTTTCTAGCAGCTTTTAAGATTTTCTCTTTATCACTAGTTGTAAAAAAAAATAATTTACAACATGCCTTGGTACAGTTTTCTTCCAATTTCTGGGCTTGGGGTTCCTTGAACTTCTTGGATATACGGACTTACAGTTTTCCTCAAATTTGGGTATTTTTTGGCCATTCTGTCTTCAGATAGCCTTTCTGCTGAGCCCCTTCTTCAGATTCCCGTTGCTCCTTGGAGCCGCCCCGCAGCTCAGAGATGCTCTGCTCAGATGTCTTCAGGACTTGCCTCTGCATTTGGGAAGGTTCCTATTGCCAGTCCTCAAGTTCACTAGTCCTTTTTTTTTTTTTCTTTTTTTTGCAACGTGTAGTCTGATCCGGTGTGCTTTAACGTCACACATGATAGTTCTCCTCTCCACCGGTTCAGTTGACTCTTTTTTAGATCTTCTGTGTGTCTACGTCACATGCTCAGTCTTTTCTGGTTCTTCAAAGAACAGCTATTTCAGTGTCCTTGTCTGCAGATTCTGTCATACATGTCATATCTGGTTCTGTTGAGAGGTTTTTCTCCCCGTTGTAAGTTGTAGTTTCTGTTTCTTTCTAAGTCTGCTGACCGTTTTTTTTAAATGTTATATTGATTTTTGAGAGAGAGCTGGTTTGTTTGTTTGTTTGTTTGTTTTTTTCTCACAAGAGTGGGAAGGGCATAGAGAGAGGGAGACAGAGAATTCAAAGCAGGCTGTGCACTCAGAGCAGTGAGCCCGACGTGGGGCTCAGACTCACGACATCATGACCTGAGCTGAAGTCGGACACTCCACCGACTGAGCCACCCAGGCACCCCTAAGCCTCGTAAGTTTTCAATGCCAGACACTCTGGATTTTATCTTGTCAGCTGTTGGATATTTTTCCGTTCCTGAAAATATTTTTAAGTTTGTTCTGGGATGCAGTTAAGTCACTTGGAAACAAATACTTTCAAGCCTGGCTTTAAGGCTTTGTTAGGTGGGTCCAATACCTTTTGGAATGCTCGGTCTGATATCTCGTCTATTACAAGCCTTTCCATTGGGGCTGATGGGAACCACGCTGTTCTTGATCCTGTGTGAGCTCTAGGAATTATTCCATCTAATCCAGTGGCTCTCAGCCCTGGAGACATTTTTGGCTGTCATGACTTGGGGGGGGGGGGGTGCGAGTACCAGCAAGTGGGTAGGGGCCAGGAATGCTGGTAAGTGCCCGACGACGCACAGAACGGCCCCCACCCCAGAGAATGGTGGCAGCCCGGGTGCTGGTCGAGCCCTGCTCTTATCCCATTAGTTGGGTGTCCCAACATGACATGGTTTCCTATACTCGTGCACTGACCAGTGCTCGGCTGACAGCCCGGAGGGGACCCTAGTTCCATGCCCTCAATGCAGAGAGCACACAGCTCCCCTGGCCCTCTGCGCCAGGGCCTGGCAGCTCTCAGGTGGCAGCCGGGGCCGTCGCGAGGCTCCCTGGGGTGCACGGGCCACTGTCCCATGCTGGTGGTGGTCGGTGTCTGAAAGCTGCCTTCTCCCCAGTCCGCTGAGTGTCAGCAGCTTGGACACAGCGGCTCCAGTGCCTGCCGCTTTCCTGGATACGGGCGTGTCGGACATGTGACTCTGCTCTCACTAACTTGCTGGGGTTTTTTTTTCAGCTTTTGAACATGTCAAACTACAAGGAGAAGTTTTCGACTTTGCTCTGGCTTGAGGAGATTCATGCAGAAATGGAACTGAAAGAGTATAACATGAGTGGGGTCACCTTGAAAAGAAATGGGGATTTGCTGGTTCTGGAGGTCCCAGGACTGGCTGAAAGCAGGCCTTCTCTGTACGCAGGTGCGTTTGTTACGTGTCCTGTTTTCTAGAGGGACCGCAGACGCTGACCCCCTTTGGGGGAGAACGTGTGAACCGCAATACTGCAGTCCCGTCGTCTCCCTTCCTTTGCTTTGGCTCAGAGTTTTCCGTGCACCCAGCCCTGCGCTTTGGCCGTGGTGACACGATTCCTAAGCAGCTGACCCCCGCTGACGTTTGTTCACAGCGTTTGATTTTATAGTACAGCAGCAAAGCTCTGTGATTTTATCGTTTTACATGTCGTGCTATGTTTTTTAACTAGGTGATAAGCTGGTCTTAAAAAGCCAAGAGTACAGCGGACATGTCATCGAGTACATCGGCTATGTGATTGAGGTGAGAGGCGCGCCTGCTCCGCTAGTGCTGGGCCAGCCCTTCCGGCCAGTCGGGGGTCACCTGCCCACCCTGGCTGGGGCAGAGGCGCTTTTTCAGGCTTTGACGGTACTTCAGAAGATGCAGGATAAAGTAAATACTTAAATAAATTTGCTGCAGAAAGAGAACTTAATAGCTTTTTAAAAATTACGTACTTTTTGGGGTGCCTGTGTGGCTCTGTTAGTTAAGTGTCTGACTCTGGATTTGGGCTCAGCTTGTGATCTCACAGTTCTGTGAGTTCGAGCCCCACGTTGGGCTCTTGGGCTCTGTGCTGACAGCTCAAAGCCTGCTTGGGTGGGATTCTCTCTCTCTATCTCTCTCTCCCCACCCCCCCCCCAACCCCTCGCACACGTGCTCTCAAAATAAATAAAAAAATTTTTTAAGTCCTATAATTTTCAATCACGTAAGCCGTATAGCCATATTTACCTTTTAAATATATCATGTGTAAGTTGTGATGTTTGCATTTAGTCAAATTTGGGCATCCTGAATGTGCTCCAGAAGAGAGAGCCTCGGAAGGAAAAATGCACTTAAAAGTCTGCAGCTCTTACTGCTTCTGTGGAGATTTGTTGGCTTTTCTAGCCCCTCCTGGCCCACCGCAAGGTTGTGTGACTCGGCAGCTGGTCTCCATTGCCACCCTGCTCGTAGCACTGCCGCAAAGGGTCAGGGGAAGCCTGCTCGCTGCCTCAGGCAGAAAACTAACTGAGGACGCACCAGAGCCCTGCCTCTGGAGTGGGGATGGGCTGCGGGGACTAGAAGGGTCTGGTAAGGATTTGCAAGAGGGGCGACATCCGGCCTCCGCAGGCACGCTTGCCGCATTCTGCACCAGCACACCAGCGCCAGCCCTGGCCAGTGCGGCTGGTCGTGAAACCAGTGCTGTAGGGCGACGGGGGAGGGAGCCGACCCTCGGCGCCCTGCCAGCTGCTCCCGCTGACTGTCTTCAGGGATGTGGCAGCACAGCGAGCTGCCCTCTCTCCCCCTGCAGAGTGGTGGCCACTTAGCCTGAACCTCCCCAGCTGTAACCACTCTGGCTGTCGACCAAGAGGTATGAGGAGCCCATTATGGCCAACTGGCAGTCTTAGCTTCCAAAGAGTAGACCCGATTGTGCCCCTCAGGGAGGAAGCCCTGGGGACTAAAGCCTCAGAAGCAGCAGGGCCAGAGATTGAAGGTACAAGGCCCCCTTGGGTCCTGAACACTGGTTGGGGGGGGCGCCAGCACCATAAGCTGACAAACCCACACTGAAGCCTTGGGGGTGTCGAGCACCCTTACTCATCCTTCGGTGGGATATTCCACAAAGTCATCTGCCTCTGAGTGATGGAATTCATGGTCGAGTTAGTAAACTCTACAGGCCTCAGCCCATCGCTGTACTTGATTCTCTAGAATTTCATTTTTGGCCAGTGCAGTGGCATAGGAAACCATGATGGTTCAGGAGCCCCTCAGGAGAGCCCCACAGGTGGTGTGGTGGGCAGAGGACACGCATCCAGGATGAGCACTTACTTACTCCGTTGATGTCAGATTGGTTCTTCCTTGACAGGCGGCCCAGTGTTCTCACCCTGGCAGCAGCTGGTGGGGACATTCCAGAGTGAGGCCACTGTGCATCTGGCAGGTTGTGTACTCATGCTGGTCCGGGGGGCCCCAGCACTGACCCCTGCCACCAAAGTCACCTCCACAGAGGGGCCTCCTTGTCGCCAGGAGCATGTGCCTGGAAACAGACATGGTCATGTTCTCCTTTCCTGCTTAGTTTATCTCATTGAGCATGATTTTCATCTCCAAGCACTCTGCTTGATTTATTAAGGTGCCCTGGATTTTTTTTTTGGAGGGAGAGAGGTGTGAGTTTTTTTGTTTTATTATTTTAGAGACAGCATGAGTGGGGGTGGGGGGGGGGTGCAGGGGCAAAGTGGCAGAGAGAGAGAGAGAATGAGAGTCCTGAGCAGGCTCCATGCTCAGTGCAGAGCCATCTTGGGGCTCTATCCCCATGGCCCTGGGATCATGACCTGAGCTGAAATCAAGAGTGGATGCTCGACCGTGAGCCACCCAGGTATCCTGCCCTCTTAGTTTTTATATTAGGTTTGTTTATCTTTTTCTTTATGGATTTTTTAAAAAATTTCATATGTAGTATTTCAGGTTTCTAGAAATAACTGTGTCAGTGTGTGAAGTCCTTCAGGCCCAGATCTGTGATGGCTGTTTTTGCTGACCCTCACTCTTGGTGATTTGCTTCCTTGTGTGCTTGGTGATCTTTAATTACAGATTCATTGTCATCTGTCTCCATCCCTGGGAAACCTGGGGACCCGTGCCGGGCTCCCCTCCATCCACAGGGATTGTGGCTTCTGCTGTGCTGCAGGGAGGGGCCCTGCTGACGGGGCAGCTCCACCACTCGTGTGCCTGCCGGCCTCCTGTCACAAACTACAGCCGGCTCCGGTCACCTGGCCTCCGTGAAGCCCGCGCCGCCTGGCAGCCCTCATTCAGTTTGCACCCCTTTTCAACTCAGGGCTTGCCTTCCTGTTTTGTTTGTTTGTTTGTTTCCTCCCGTGCTCCCTTAGAAATTCCCTTTCTGCCCCGCCTGTCCAGGAACAGCTTTGTGCAGGCGTTAGTTTTGGCTGGAGGGTCCCAGGATGCGTAGTTCCCTATTCTGGAAGGGGAAGTCTTGGAATGACCTCTTTACGGAGGTGCTTTTGCGGCAGGTACCCCTCGCTGCATTGGTCATTGTTTGCTTTCTCGTCTCCTTCAGAGACATGGCCTGTGTGGCACACTGTTTCCCCAGAGCCCAGATCTCTAGGGTGCAGCCAGTGAGAAGCTCAGTAAGTGTGCTGGTGTGGGTGCGTCCACCGACCAGGTCCTCCCGTGTGGACAGTGTAACGACACCAAACAACACTGTGATTTAATCCTCTTGATTATTTTTGCAGGGATTTAAAATGCCCAAGTGTAGCTCAAATCTGTAAAGGTTTCATGATGTGTTGCTAGATAAAGATAGAAGATTGTCCCAACGAATCCAATGTAAAGTATGGAAATTAAATTGTTTGTTTCCTTTTTAGATTCACGAAGAAGAAGTAACTCTTAAACTTAACCCAGAATTTGAACAAGCATATAACTTTGAACCCATGGATGTGGAATTTACATATAACCGGTGAGGCTTTCGGTGTCTCTTCCTGCAAGCGCGTTTTTGCTGTTGATGGCAGCGGCCTCTTCCGTCCGTCTCTCCACCCGGAAGTGCCGGGGTGGGGGAGGCAGCGTGGGCTGTTCGTGTTTCTAGGTCACGACTCCAAAGTTGCAAACATTTTCTCTTCCTTCATTTCTGGACTTTAAGTACGCTGACATCTTGTCATTTACCACATTGCAAGCGTGGAGCAGTGGCCCTGCCAACCTGCCGTCCCCTCCTTTTCATCCACTGCACCCCCCCCCCCCACTAACTGGGATTTTGTATTTGTTTCTCCCTTGCTTTAAAAAAAAAAAAACAGTTTGTGCATCTTTATACACACACATACACCCACACACAGGAAAAATGTATTTAAAAAAAATTTTTTTAACGTGTATTCATTTTTTGAGAGAGAGAAAGTGTACGCAAGCAGGGGAGGGTCAGAGAGCAAGGGAGACACAGAATCCGAAGCAGGCTCCAGGCTCTGAGCTGTCAGCACAGAGCCCGACACGGGGCTCGAACTCACGAACCGCGAGATCGTGACCTGAGCTGAAGTCGGACACTCCACCGACTGAGCCACCCAGGCGCCCCAAGTATTTTTTGGGTTTGTTTTGAGCTTGCGGTCCCTAGTGTCTAGGAGGATTTCACTGGCATGTTACCAGGATTCTCCATGTTATGTGTCACTGTTCAGTGTCACCTACTTCTTCCCCCCCCCCAGGTGAGTCCACTACTCTACTTGTGTGGACGGGCATCGGCCCTGTCTCTGCTCTGAAGGTTTTCTGTGGGCACCTTCTCCCTCCTTGTGCACAGACACTCATGTTTTCTGGGCCGTACACTTAGAAGTGAGACTGTGGTTTGGGGATGTACATTTCAGCTTTTACCTGTGGTGACATCGGAGATCCCCAGAACCGGTATCTGTAAGAACCTCTTGATCCATGCCAGCCCAAACCTGGCTTCGTTAGCCTTCTAAATTTGTGCCAGCTTGCTAGGTATATAATGTCTCCTTATGGTCTGGAGGTGCATTTCTCTGACTGCATATAAAGTTCAGAATTTCCATGTTTCTTGGCCACAAGATTTCTTCCTCTCTGAAATACTGGCTCATATCTTTTCCTTCTGAGTAATTTGGTTTTTGATATTTGTAGGAGTCCTTTCTGTGTCCTTTGTGCCGTGCTGTTCCTGGGTAGGCATGCTACAGAGAACTTCTCTAGATCTGTTGCTTGTTGTTTCATTGTATCTTTTAAGTATGAGAAGGTGCTAATTTTAAGATAGATCGGAGATTTTTTTTTTATATTAGTTTTATGTAAGGAACATTTGGGTGTTGGGACTGCCACCAGCTCGAAGTGTGTTGGGCGTGAATGGGTTGAGGGTCAGCAGGGAGAGGCCGTTACTGGCCGTGGAAGCAGAGCAGGTGGAGTGGGAGCTAGGTGAGGTCCAGGAAGGGGACGGTTCTTGAAATGAGAGAAACCAGCTCAGTAGAGCCCCTGCAATGGCAGGGGTTACAGGGGTGAGGAAGCATGTGTGGGAGGAGGTGGACCTGGCCAGGTGGGACAGGGGTCCTTGGCAGGACGAAAGAGCCAATTTGTCCGTGGACATTTCTGACTGAGTGTCCCCCTGGCCCGTACGGTGGGCCCACTGAAAGGGAGGAGGAGGCGGGGAGGGAGAAGAGAGCTAGCACGGGCGGAAGGCGGTGCACGAGTTGGCCTGCAGAAGGACGCGGGACAGAGGGCAGGTGTGACAGGCCGTGGGGCTGAGCCAGAGGGTCTGTGGGCCTGGTACCGGCAGCAAGGGGCTGCTGGAAGGCAGCGATCTCGAACGGACGGACAGACGCACGGACAGACACGGGCCCAGGTCTTGAGCAGGCTGGTGGGCGGCCAGGCAGAGGGTGGAAGAAATAAGAGACCGGGTGGGAGCGGCGGGCACCTCAGCACGAGCCCGGCTGCCACCTCTGACAGCCTGGAGCTGTCTGCCTCTGGAGCCTCTGCCCGTCCCGGTTAGGGTTTAGGTTGCTTGCTTGTGTTAAGTTACGGAAAACCAGAATTCTCACTTCAAAAAAAATGTATGTTCCCCACTTGTTAAGAAAGACGGGAAGATGGGCAGCACCACTGCTCCGCGGGTTGAACAGAGCTGAGGGGGGTGCCTCTGAACAGGGCAGGTGGGCCGCACGTCTCTGTGAGTGCTTACTTCCCATAGGAAGTTTCCTGTTTGAAAAGAAGTGGGCCGGGGCGCCTGGGTGGCGCAGTCGGTTAAGCGTCCGACTTCAGCCAGGTCACGATCTCGCGGTCCGTGAGTTCGAGCCCCGCGTCAGGCTCTGGGCTGACGGCTCGGAGCCTGGAGCCTGTTTCCGATTCTGTGTCTCCCTCTCTCTCTGCCCCTCCCCCGTTCATGCTCTGTCTCTCTCTGTCCCAAAAATAAATAAAAAATGTTGAAAAAAAATTTTTTTAAAAAAAGAAAAGAAGTGGGCCTACAGAGATACAACGAACGTGTGGTCACCTGTGCCTGATGAAACGTACGGTTTGAGGATTTGGACGTGTGTACATCCCGTGAAAGAGCACATCCACCACCGCAGACACTTCCCTGTGCCCCTTCCTTGTTCCTTCTCCGCCCACCGTTCCCGGGCCACGGGCAGCACTTTCTGTCGCTAATTTGTTTGCACTTTGTACAGTTTTACATAAATGGAAGCGTACAGGACCTACTGTGTTTTGCCTGGCATCTTTCTTTCCCTTAGCAGAATTATTTTGAGATTTGACCGTACTGTTACATGACTTTGTTGCCTTTTTGAAAGTGATAGTTGTCAGGTGTATAACAGTGATTCTGATTTGGCTCCTTTTGAGGCCTGAGTAGTGCGTGTCGTTAGAGGGATCTGCCACAGCTCACCTGTCCAGTCACCTGTGGGTGGACATTGGGTTTTTCCATACGTCGGTCATTCCAAAGAGAGCTGCTGTGAACGTCTGCGTACAGATGTTTGGATGGACACAGGTCCCTTTCTCTTGGGTGGGGCGGTGTGATGGCTGGGTCCTGTGGTGCGGGGGCACTCAGCTTCTTAAAGAAGTGCCAAACGGTTTTCTAAAGCAGCCACACCATTTGCATTTCCAGCAGCTTGTGCCAGGGTCCCGTCGCCCCACCTGCTCACAACCCTTGGGCCGGTCAGTCTGTTAATTTCGGTCCTTCTGTTAGTTGGGAGGTGGTGTCTCTCTGTGGCCTGGGTGCACGTTTCCCTCCTGAGTCAAGCTGAGCACCTCTCCATGTGCTCGTTTCCATTCATGCGTGTTCTCGTGCTGCTGAGTCTTGAGCCCAGGCAGTAGAAGCCCTCCTCTTGGTCCTCCTCCTCTCGTCTGCCAGGCTGTGGGGGCTCTTTGGGGTCTTTGGTGTTCCCGCAACACCTGTTGAGATTCTGATTGGGATTACGTTGAATTTTTAGGTCCGTTTACGGGAGAATTGACACCTTAATATCGAGACTTCCAACCCTTGAAAACGGTCCCTCTCTCCATCTAGTCAGGCTGTGTTTCATTTCTCTGACCAGTGTCTGTACTGCTCACTGGGAGTGTTTTGCTTATCTTCTGTCAGACTTTTCCAGCCCTCAAAAAAACGTAATGCTGTGGTAAACAGTAAGTAATTTTAACCTAAAATTGCTTCTAGCTACTGTTCACGAATGCAGTTTATTTTTGTATGTTAGTTTAGTATCCTGAGAGCTTGTTAAATGCATCTGATGGTTCTAGTAGCTTTTACAGATTACGTGGGATTTTCTACATAGACCGTCTTTTTGTTCAAGTAAAGAGCTTTACTGCTTCCTTTCCTATCTGAATGCATTGTTTTTCCTTGCCTGACTGCACTGGCTAGAATAGCATTCCACGGAAGTGGCCTTGTTCCCGACCTGAGGGTGTAGCGTTCATTCAGTCTTGAACATCAGGCACCACGTGAGCTGGATGTAAGCCGTTTGTATTCAGCCCTCCCTCAGGTTGAGGAGATGGCCTCAAGTTTTCTGCGAACGTTCGGTCATGACTGGGTATGGGGTTTTGTCAGAAGCTCTTTCTGTATCCGGGTGGCCATGTGGTTTTCCTTTTTTTTTGTCTATTAAGACCATTATGCTGAGTGGTTTTCTAATGTAAAATCAACTTTGCATTTTTGGAATAAGCCTCACTTGGCCCTAATGTAATTTCCTTTAATATATCATTTGATATGATGTGCCAGAATTTTATTAATTTTTGCATCTGTGCTTATGTGGTGTGTTGGTCTGTGGTTTCTTGAAATTATCTTTTTTCTGATTTTGGTATTAGGATAATGTTGGCCTCACAATAAGTTAAAAATCATCACTTTCTCCTCCGTTTTGGGGGCTAGTTTGTGTAGAGTATGTAGAATTGGTCTTCTTCCTTAAACGTTCAGTGCAATTTGCCAGTAAAGCCTTCTCGGTTTGGAGCTTTCTTTGCAGGAAACTTTCTGACTACAAATTTGATTTCTTTAATAAATCAGTAACTATTTAGGTTACCAATTGTGTGTGGAGTGAGCTTTGGCAGTATGTGTCTTATAAAAAAAGAATTTGTGCATTTCATCCAAGTAATGTATTTGCGTGAAATATCCTAGTATTTCCTTAGTAGTAGTACTTTCCGAATCCGTACTGATGATGTCCCCGTCTCTCGTGCCTGACAGTGGGAATACCTACCTTCTTTGGTCTGGCTCCAGGCTTCTCAGTTCAGCCTTATGAGGGAAGAGGGAATCAACTTTTGATTTCATTCATATTTTGCAGGCTCTTTCTACTTGTTATTTCATTGACTTCTGCTTTGGTCTTTATCTATTTATTTGGGGTTCCATCTGCTCTCCTTTTTCTAGTTTCTGGTGGTGGAAGTCGAGGTCATTGACTTGAGACCTTTCTTCCTTTGTGATTTTGGAGTTTGGTGCTGGGTGAGTGCTGAGTGCTGTCCTGTGGAAGGTCGGAGCACAAGTCACCCAGCCAGGGTCCAGTTCGGTTCCCAGGTGTTTGCTGTTAGGAATAGTGAGGCAGGAAATCGTCTTCCGTGTCTGCACAGTGATGTGGATGTAGGGAGAATTGGCATCTTGGCAGCGTGGAGTCTCTTTTTCACCCGTAGGCTGCACTTAGCGAAGCTTTCTGTGTTTTTTCCTTTTGTTCTTTGTCCTCCTTTGGAATTCTTGTCTAGTGTTTTCCTCATGGTTTTCCACCTCTAACTTGTTTCATGTTTTAGTGCAAATAAATACCTCTAGGATTTTACCGCTTAGTATCTTGCTGTTTTTCAGATCAGTCAGGTTGGGAAATGATTCATCGGTCTCCACTTTAAGCTATTACGCTCATTGCCTTTTTGGCATTTCTGGAGATCATTATTGCTTACCTTCGGCGTGCTCATGAGATGAAGTATTTCCACTGGATAACTTCGGATCAGACCTTTCTTGTCTGTGTAGGATGAAAAACATGTTACTTTTATTTTGGTGAATTCCTCCTGTGGTGTGCTTCTGGGATCTGTTGAGAAACAGTTTATTCCCATTTGGCGTGCTCTTTAGAAGGAAGGCCGTGATCCTGCAGGGTGACCAGCTTGTCTAGTTTGCCTGGCGCTACCTTTGTTACATGTCCCAGTCTTCTGTGCCCTTTGAAAGGTGTCGGAAGCTCCCCTCCTGCCTCTCGGGCAGAGGCGGAATGGCCCCGGCTCGCCAGGCACGGAGCTTGGAAAGCCTCCCCCGGGAAGGCCTGGCCGTTCCTCCATTTCTTCCCCTTTAATTGATCTGCTTGAGTGCCTTGTATCCCAGGTAACTGTGTGTGAAGACCCCTTGCGGGGACAGAGCGGGGCTGCCAGGAGCCTCGTGCCCGGGGCCCCAGAGGAAGGGCCTCTGAGGGCTGTGCTTGTGCATTCGGTTTTGCCAGCTTCACACCCCCACCCACCCACCCACCCCCTACCCACGACTCACCGGAGGGCGACCGTGAAGTGTCTGCTCTACACCTCATGATTCAGGTGAGAAACAATCACCTGGTCCTTGGGCTCACAAGTCTGAATTTTCCAGAAACCTGTATGCGGCCCGATTTCTGAGCTGGTATGGAGCAGCTCTTGTACCTTTGCTTCTTTGAAGGCCAGATGTTCTTTCTGGAACAGACGTCCATCTTCAACTGTGCCTTGGAGCTTTGGTCATCTCATTTCATTGAAGATGAGGTTTTATTTTACGTTTTTAATTCTGTTTGTTGTGTTAAGAAACAAGACAGGCCCACAACGGAGTGGCTTATGCTGAGTGCCACGTCACCAAACTGGGAGGCGATTACAGGTTTGGCTCCCCCCGAAACGGAATCTTAGGCTGGTCGGTCGGGAACTGCCTGGTCAGGACTGGTCAGGACTGGTGAGGCTCCGCCTGCCGGACCCCTGCCCGCCCCCGCGGAAAGCGAGCTGGGGGGAGCCGGCCCCCTGTTTTTCCCGGGATAACTCTCTCGTGCCGTGCCCGCTGCCTTCTGGCTGCGGGAGTCCTTCGCGTCGGACAGCTCCTCGGAGCCCCTCTGTCCGCTGCCTGGGATGCTGCCTGGTTCGGATCAGTTTTTACTCAGAGTCTTAAAATTGTTAATAAGCCTCAGTTTATGTTTTAACTTTGAGTTGTGGATTTCAGAGGTTTAAATCTTTACAATAAAAATTACTTTGTTGCTGAGGTAGTGGTATTAATATTTTAGGCTGTTTTTCCATTTTTTCCCCCTACTTGTTCTCTTTATATATTTAAAAGAGGAATACTCCCAGAAAGGAAGGAGTCCCTGCTGTCCCCATACATGGGATGTCTCTGTTTAAAGTTCTTCTGTAAAACTCCTAATGTTGTCATGTTGTGTATAGACAGACACCCACTGAAAAGTGAGCCCCTGCGCTCCAGACTCCCTGGCGGGGCCTCTGAGAACCTCGGGGGCTCTGACTCTAAGACGGCCCCTCTATAAGTATTCGTACAGGTTAGATTTCCACGACCAGTACTAGGCTAGTATTTCTAAACTGGAGGTGACTTGTTTGATATTCTCTCTCTGGCAGGACCACGAGCAGACGGTGTCACTTTGCGCTTGAACACGTCATCCACTTAGGTGTCAAAGGTATTATTTTTGTGGAACGATAGTTCACTTCTTCCCAGAGTATTTTTACAAGTTCCGTGTAAAGTTTTGTGTCAAACACAGTCTCTTCGGTCGTGTATGACAAGTAAAATTATGTGATATCCAACGTTTTTCTTTGCCACTGGCAAGTTTCAGTGTCTCTTTACTATTTAATCTGTGTGGAAATTACTGAAACTGAAGCCGTTGCCCTGTGCTTGTCCCTTCGTAACGTAATTAACTTCTGTGCCTCCAAATGGGCACATGGCTCCGTTGTGAGCAGTACCCAGAACTGCTGTTCTGCCGTAGCCGAGAAACCAAGTACGGGACCCAGACGGGAAAAGCCTAGGTTGCTGCCGTTCATTCATCGTTTTCAAGCTTTCAGTAACACCTACCTTCTTATCTCATTTTAAAAGTGTTGTTTCCAGAAGAAGTCATTTTACAGTCTCCCCAAGTGACGGTAAACTGGAACTACGTACAAGACGCCAAACGCGATGGACAGCCCACCAGCAAGGTATTGCTTCGGTGACTTTGAAATATTTCGTAGACGGTACGTCAGTTCTCAATGGCCTGGGATTTGAGAGGGGTGTCGTTCAAATATAGCCCAAGATCACAGCTCAAATAAAACTAGGATATTCGGGGGCGGCTGGGGTGGCTCAGTTGGTCTGACTCTTGATTTTGACTCAGGTCATGAACTTGTGGTTTGTGGGATCGAGCCCCGTGTTGGGCTCTGTGATGACAGCACGGAGCCTACTTGGGATTCTCTGTCTCCCTCTCTCTGCCGCTCCCCCACTCACATGCATGTGCGTGCATTTGTTCTGTCTCACGATAAATGAGTAAAACCTAAGATATTCGTACAACAGATTTAGTGTTAAGTTTATATACAGTTACACGGTACAGTAAGTGGAGAAAACCAAGGTGCAGATCTGTTCATATGAGCTTATCATTTAATTTTAAAAGTATATGCTTTTCTTGTACACTCAGGCACAGGCACATTTATATGATTATATATGCATAGAAAATGTCTGGAAGAACATGCGTCCACCAAATGATTAACATTTGTAATCTTTGGTTTTTTTGTGGGTTTTTTTTTTTTTAAGTTTATTTATTATGAGAGCAAGAGGGAGCATATGCACATGCGTGCAGGGGAGGGGGTGGGGGGGCAGAGATAGAGAGAATCCCAACGTGGGGCTCAGACTCACAAGGCCTGAGCTCATGACCTGAGCCAAGATCAGGAGTCAGACATTTAATGGACTGGGCCACCCAGGCACCCCAACATTTGTAATCTTTATGAAGATTATAAAGATAGTTTATTTTTCACTTATGGAAGCCAGTTCCATAAATAGCTACATAGTGCCTGTTTTGTGCCAGCTATCGTCTAGGCTGTCCAAATGTTTATATGAGTAAAACAGAAATGGTTTTATTTATCATTGTGTTTCCAGTAATGAGAAAAACTCTCCATGTCTGTGGTGGGGGTTGTAACCTATAGTACTGTCCTGTTCGAATTTGCTTTTTTGAACATGCTTTAAATATATAAAAAATACAAAATTTTAATTCTAATATTTAGAAGCTCTTTCACCATTTTGTAGCCCCTCTCCAAAAATGCAAAACTGATAGTTTTAGAATACTTACCTACATATTCACAGAAAATCCTATGAAGGAAACATTAAAAAGTTTCCATTAAAATCACCTTTCTTTCTTACCTGATCTAAAAGTAGCAAAGGATCTTCAGTGGAACAGACACAGCGTCACCTGCAGCACCCCGCTCGCCGGTCCACCCGGTGGCCTGATTCTCAGGGAGGGTCTGTCACCCTGATGGGGACTCGGTGCCAGGTGGGGGAGGTGGTGCTGTTTGTGTGGGTCACATTCCTCATCAGCTGAACCTCAGTATGTTTAAATGCAGAACATGATCTTCTTATGGATAAGCTAGGTCGCAAATGAACTTGAGGTCATTCCACACATCAACCAAGATGCAGTTACAGAGACTGAATCTGCCTTCCTACCTTAACTAATCAAAACTCAGACAAAGCACACAACACAACAGTTTCAGATACTTGTGTATCGCATGTCCTAGGACAGTGATTTCGGACAGAGGAAGCAAATGAGGTGACCCTGTGATTGCCCCAGCTTACGATCTTCAGAGCTCCCGGGCCAGGGAGCAGAAAGGGAGGCCAGTGGTCTACAGAATTGAGGAGACACACCTGGTGGCAGCGTAAGGACAAGGTGGATGGCATTCACAGGGCAGAGGACTGGGGGAGAGCACAGGACAAGAAGGGTCTGCAGAGACACACACACCCCCCCCCCCGGAGTTGTGTCATGAATGCATGCCTGGGAAAGAAGCCCTGGAAAGCAGAGAGGAAGCCCGAACCCACCCCCACCCTTCCCCCAGTGCCGGAACGACTGGTTCCCAAAGCCAGAGAATTCACAGGGCGACAGGTAGAGTCCTCAGAGGGTGTTGCCTGCGGGTGGGCAGAGTCTAGCCCTACACTGCCTGCCAGCCCCACCCATCCACGGGCCCAGCGGAGAGTGGCCCTCCAAGCAGTGCAGCCACATCCCACAGCCAAGGTCAAGGAGAGTTGCGGGAGTACATATACACGAGGTGTAAAATTCACAACATCTGGTATCTAATCCAGAAATAAACTGAAAAACACTATCCATAATAAGGAATTTCAGGGGCGCCTGGGTGCCTCATTTGGTTGAGCGTCCAACTTCAGCTCAGGTCATGATCTCACGGTTTGTAGGTTCGAAGCTCCACGTTGGGTTGCCCTGATAACACGCAGAGCCTGCTTCAGATTCTCTGTCCCCACCCTCTCTCTGCCCTTTCCCAGCTTGTGCTCTTTAAAAAAAAAAAAAAAATATTTTTTTAAGGACTTAACATTGCTGCTTTATTTATTTTAATATGAAATTTATTGTCAAATTGGTTTCCATACCAAAAAAAAATTTTTTTTTTAAATTCCATGAGTTGAAATCGACTAAAGAAAATAATAGTAGTATGCCAGGCCTAATAATGCAGGAGCGTGAAGGATGCCACGAATTCCATCTGGGAGCGTCTTTGAGCTTGCCGAGTAGACACCATTAACAAAGCTCACCCTCCTAAGTTGAAAAATTTATGGACAAGAAATTATCATTGAGATTAAATGGTGGCAGGCATGTCCAGGGAATATTGCGGGGGTTCAGTCCCTTCATGAATCTTGGGAAAGATGGACGTGTGGAGATGGTAACTAGTGGGCGACAGAACGACATTGGAATGGTGGTAATTCCAGGAAATTGTGTCATCCTGTTAGAAGCCTTGGAATGAGCATTGTTAACAACGGGTGTGTTATGGAAGAAACCAGTGGCTTCCACATGTCCCCTCTCGATAGCTCCCACTATATAAACATTTTCCTACTATATAAAAATCAGGTTGTGCATTTTCATATTGAACTTTCTTGTTAAGTAAACTTCTGTAATAGTCAAAAAAGTAATAACAGTGGTAGTAATTAGCAGACATGGACGTTAAAACAGTTATTATAATTATACTCCGTATGCTCCACATTCAGTGGAGATATAAACAATAAAAGATAAATTTCTAGAGACAAAAACTCAAGGTCTTAAGATGAAAAGTATATCAGACAACTAACAGACTAGAGACTACAGTCATAAATATTAGTGAATTTGAACACGGATAGAAACTCAGCAAAGCAAGGGGCGCTTGGGTGGCTCGGTCGGTTGGGCAGCCGACTTCGGCTCAGGTCATGATGTCACAGTCCGTGAGTTCTAGCCCCGCGTCGGGCTCTGTGCTGACAGCTCAGAGCCTGGAGCCTGCTTCATATTCTGTGTCTCCCTCTCTCTGACCCTCCCCTGTTCATGCTCTGTCTCTCCCTGTCTCAAAAATAAATAAACGTTAAAAAAAAAAAAAGCCTTAAAAAAGAAACTCAGCAAAGCGAAACAATAAAGAAGAATCTTAAAAAAAAAAAAAAAAAATCCAAAAAAGCATCAGTGAGCTGTGGGACAAGTACCCACAGCCTTGCATCCACACAATTAGAGTCCCAGAGAGGGGAGTGTAAGAAATACTAGAAAAAACAGTGGAAACTTTCCTGATTCGATGAAAACTATAAACCTACATACATATCCAGGAAATTTAACAGATCTGAAGTACAAGAAATCTGGAGAAAACTGCACCAAGACACATGACAATCAAATGCCTGAAAGTTGCTTAGAAAGAACTTCTAAACCTTAGAAACAAAGTCTCATTATAAGCAGGGGAGCAGAAAAAGGAACGGCAGCAGATTTCCTGTTGATAGCAGTGGGGTGGCTCTGGAAGGTGCTGCCAGGACACACTGTCCGCCTGGAACTCTGTGCCCAACCTACACTTCAGAAATGAAGAGGATGTACACAATTATCCAGACGTGCCTGAGCTGAAGGATGGGGCAGGAGTTACCGCTGACCTATACCACCAGCCGCGAGAGCCCTAACAGCACACGGAAACCGCCCTAGAGGGACACGATGGCCTCCCTGGAGGAGCAAAAAGGACCAGAAATGATAAGTGGGTATGGACATGTAAAGAATTTTTTGTTACAGAAAAAAATCCTCTTTAAAAGATAACTGAGTTTTTAACTTTTTAATTCATTGAAAAGCGAGCACAGGGGTGCCTGGGTGGCGCAGTCGGTTAAGCGTCCGACTTCAGCCAGGTCACGATCTCGCGGTCCGTGAGTTCGAGCCCCGCGTCAGGCTCTGGGCTGATGGCTCGGAGCCCGGAGCCTGTTTCCGATTCTGTGTCTCCCTCTCTCTCTGCCCCTCCCCCGTTCATGCTCTGTCTCTCTCTGTCCCAAAAATAAATAAAAAACGTTGATAAAAGCGAGCACACACACGGCAAAGAGGGGCAGAGGGAAAGTGAGAGAGTCTCAGGCAGGCTCCGTATTTGGCACAGAGCCTGATGCGGGGCTCAGTCACAACTGTGAGATCGTGACCTGAGCTGGAACCAAGAGTCAGATGCTCAACCAGCTGAGCCACCCAGGCACTCAGTAACTGACTTTTTAAACAGAAGGAAATCCTATAAAATGTGATGACATGGGTGGACCTGGAGGACATTATACTCAGAGAAATAAGCCACGTCCTACAGGATCCATCTCATATGAGATCTCTTTTTTAATTTTTTTTTTTAATGTTTATTTAGAGACAGAGTCAGAGCATGAGCAGGGGAGGGGCAGAGAGAGAGGGAGACACAGAATCCGAAGCAGGCTCCAGGCTCTGAGCTGTCAGCGCAGAGCCGGACGCGGAGCTCGAATTCACGGACTGTGAGATCGTGACCTGAGCCGAAGCCGGATGCGTAACCGACTGAGCCACCCAGGCGCCCCATCATATGAGATCTCTAAAATGATAAGACCCACGGGGAGCCTGGTGGCTCGGTTGGTTGAGCGTCCTACTTCGGCTCAGGTCATGATCTCGTGGTTCGTGAGTTCGAGCCCCGTGTCAGTCTCTGTGCTGACAGCTCGGAGCCTGGAGCCTGCTCCAGGGGCTGGGGGAAGGGAATGGAGAGCTGCTGACAAGTGAGCACGAAGTCTCAGTCCTACAGGGGGGCAAGCTCTGGGGGTCTGCTCTACAGCTCTGACCTGCATTACATGCTATACTGTACATAGGAACGTTTTTAAGAGGGAAGATCTGAAGTGAAATGTTCTTACTGTGGTAACATTTTTAAGTGATACTTAAATAATTTTTAAAAAGATAATTGATTTTTTAAGTTCTTGAACTAGTAGCAACGTATTACGTAGTTTGTAACGTACGTAGATCTAAACAAGGGATGGGAAAAGAGAGTATCACTTCTCATACCATATCAGTGTAATTTACTTGAAGTAAATTGTGATCAGTTAAAGATATATACTCTAAATCCTAGAGCAACTACTGAAATAACAAATATAAAGAGCTAGACCCACAAAGGAGATAAAAACAATTCAGAAGTAGCCAGAAAAAGACGGACACATGGACAGTTGTACCATGACCTGACTTAATTCCCACCCACCTGTGCAGTGATTTACTTAGAGTGGGCGTTGACATCTCTGGCTACAATTGTGTGTCTAGAATAGTTGAGGCACAGAGAAAACAAATGGCAAAGTGAGAGAGTTACATGTAACGGCGTCAGTAATCACATCATGTGTTCGCAGTCCAAACACGGCAGTTAAGAAGCAGAGATTGCCGGCTTGGATAAAAAGGAAAGACCCAACTATATGCTGCCTATAAGAAACACATTTTAATGTTTTTTTTAATTTATTTTTGAGACAGACAGACAGTGTGAGCAGGGGAGGGGCAGAGAGAGAGGAAGACACAGAATCGGAAGCAGGCTCCAGGCTCTGAGCTTTCAGCACAGAGCCCGATGTGGGGCCCGAACTCACAAACCGTGAGATCGTGACCTGAGCTGAAGTAGGACGCTCAACCGACTGAGCCACCCAGGCGCCCCACTAAGAAACACATTTTAAATATAAAGACACAAATAAGTTAAAAGTAAAGGATGGGAAGAGGTATCAACAAGAAAGTAACAGTCACAGGATGGGGTGGCTGTGTGAATGTCAGAGTAGGTTTTGGAACATAGGGAGGATAAAGGTGGTGTCACAGTATCTCAGGAGTGCCTAACAAGCCTAGGCACTTCTGCACCTAATAACAGACTCAGGGCACACGAAGCAGAAACTGATAAAACTGCGGGGAGAACCAGACAAGTTCCGTGTGCTGGTCGGTGATGTCAGCACCCCTCCCTCTGTTACTAACAGAACAGACTGACTGAAAGTGATCAGTGCAAGGGAGCAGAACAGTAGTCAGCCTCTGTGACCTGAGGGATGTTTGTTTGTTTTAATTTTTTTAATGTTTATTTTTGAGAGAGAGAGAGACCGAGCACAAGAGGGGGAGGGGCAGAGTGAGAGGGAGACACAGAACCGAAGCAGGCTTCAGGCTCTGAGCTGTCAGCACAACGCCCGACGCGGGACTCAAACTCACGAGCTGTGAGATCACGACCTGAACCGAAGTTGGACATCCAACCGACAGAGCCACCCAGGTGCCCCTAAAATTTTTTTTAATGTTTATTTTTGAAGGAGAGACAGAACACGAGTGGGGAGGGGCAGAGAGAGAGGGAGACACAGAATCCCAAGCAAGCTCCAGGCTCTGAGCCGTCAGCACAGAGCCCCCAGTGTGGGGCTCAAAACCACAAACCGTGAGATCATGACCTGAGCCGAAGTCAGACGCCCCACCGACTGAGCCCACCCAG
The DNA here is from genome assembly GCF_018350195.1 of Panthera tigris. Taxonomy (NCBI): domain Eukaryota; kingdom Metazoa; phylum Chordata; class Mammalia; order Carnivora; family Felidae; genus Panthera; species Panthera tigris. The sequence goes on from NC_056666.1 coordinate 140,273,563, forward strand.
GCGCCCCAGGGGGATGTTTATAGAGCACCCCACCTGGAAAGAACTGAATACATACACTTTGTGTAGAGGTGGACACAGAACACTCACTACTGTTGACCTTATTTGGGGCCATAGAACAAGGCCACCAAATGCAAAGGATGAAAGCGATACGAGATACATCGTCTAACTGCGTGGACTCAAGTTAGAAATCCATAGCAGAGGGATCTCCAGAAAACCCCCAAATCTCAAGAAACCAAAAACACACTCCTATGCAACCCACTGATCACAGAAGAAATCAGTAGATAAGCGAGTGTTTTTCCCAGTGTGAAAGTGACGGTACAGCACCTCAAACGCTAAGGGGCCGCCAGAGCCCTCGTTAGGCAGGTTTACAGTGCTGAGTGACCAGGCTTCAAGTCAGTGACCTCAGCTTCCTCCTCAGAAAACTAGAAAAATAAGAACAAATAAAATGCAAACTAAGCAAAAGAGAGAAAATAATAAACATTGGTACAGGAATCAGTGGAATAGAAAACAGAAGAACGGTAGAGGAATCAGTGAACCCAAAAGCTGGCTCTCAGAGAAGATCAGTAAAATTGATAAACCTCAAAGACTGATGGGGGAAAAGCGTGAAGACACAGGTCACCGGAATCCGGGAGGAGATAGGTGACGTCACTGCAGGCTGCAGATTTTGAAGAAGATTGAGGAAGAGTCCTGGGGACTCTTGACGTTTGACGTGTCAGCTGGCCTGGGGCCCAGGGTGTTTGATACCTAGTTCAGTCGTGTTTCTGGGCAGGATTGATGGTGGGTGGGTACACTGGGTGGGGGCCGGCGGGGGGGGTGGTAATCCCTCCTGGGAGGCCTGAATGGAGCAGGCAGGCCCGGAGGGACACCTGCTGCCTCTAGTGGGAACATCGTCCTGTCCTGCCTTTGGACTCGGACCATCAGTTCTGTGTCTCCAGCGTGCCAGAGGCACACCCCGGACTTCTCAGCCTCTGTCAACACATGAGCCAGTTTCTTCTAAGAAATCTCTTTTTAGCTTATACATGTATGTCCTGTTGATTGTTTCTCTAGAGAACTCAGAGAGAGAGAACTCATATACATATGTGTGGGTGTGTATATGAAAGAGACCAGGAGAATGGTTCATCCCAGGAATGAGAAGCCGGTTTAAGACTCCAAAGTCAGTCCGTGATACTCATCATGTTAACAAACCAAAAAGGAAAAACCATCATCTCCATAGATACAGAAAAGGCATCTGACAAAACCCAACATCCATTCCTGATCAAAAGGCTTGTTAGCAAACTAGAAATGGAAGGGAACGTCCTTTACCTACAAAAAACCCACACGGTGAGAGACAAAATGCACTTTTCCCATGAGGATCAAGACACGTCCACTCCTGCCACTAACATTCGACACTACAGGAGGTCGTAGACCAGCACTGCAGCAAGAAAAATGAAAACCACCCGTACTGTGTGTAAAATCTGATGGACTCTGAAAAGAAGCTAGTGGAATTAGTAAGTGAGTAGCAAACTTGCAAGATACAAGGTCAGTATACAAAAATAAATTGTGTGTGTGTGTGTGTATACACACTAGCAGTAAACACCCAGAATCAAAGTTTTAATACTATATAAGGTAGCATCCAAATGTTCTTAAACATTGGAGGTAAATGTGGCAAAAGATGTGCAAGACTGTACCCCTGGAGTCCCCACAACACTGATGAGAGAAACTGTTCATGTATCAGAAAACCCAAACCGACCTCCAGACTCTGTGCCAGTCAGGTCCAAATCTCACCGGACATTTTTGTGGAAACTGACAAGCCAACTCCAAAGTCTGTATGGAAATGCAAAAGGCCTAGAATTTTCAGAACAACTTTGAAAAAGAACACAAACTCGGAGAACTCACCCTGCCTGATCTGGAGACTTGTTACAAAGTTCCAACAATTGATACAGTGTGCCACTGGCATCAAGATAAACAAATGTATCCGTGGAACAGAATGGAATGCCTGGAAATAGACCGGGAATTTGGACAATTGACTTTGTACAGATGTGCAAAGGTGGTCAAAGTAGGGAAAGGATAACCTTTAACAAAAGGTGCTATGACAGTCGGTGTCTGTGTACAGAGGTATGATACCTCACAGCCTGCACAGAGATTAACTCAAAACAGATCGTAGCCCTAAATATAAAGCCTACCTTTAACAAAAGGTGCTATGACAGTCGGTGTCTGTGTACAGAGGTATGATACCTCACAGCCTGCACAGAGATTAACTCAAAACAGATCGTAGCCCTAAATATAAAGCCTGAAACCATAAAATTTCTAGAAAAGCACGTAATAGAAAATCTTAATATATTTAGGTAAGATAAAGAGTTTTTAGATAAGATGCTAAGAATGTGATCCATAAAGAAAAAATACTGATAAATTTGGACTCCGATGAAGTAAATTTCGCTGTTCAAAAGACCTGGTTAAAGACAATGAAAAGACAGATGACAAGACTGAAAATCTTTGCAAATCACATATCTGAGGAAAGACGTATTGAGAACGGAGAAGTGTGTACACTCAGTAATTGAAGAAATGCTCAATTGAAAACAGCTACAAAGTGCCCAGCCAGCTTGTCGCCAGAGCATGAGGCTCTTAAAACTGAACCAAAGACGTGAACACATACTTCACCAAAGAATATACAGATCTTACTCCGCTGACAGTGGAGTCACGTCTTGTTAAACTCAGCGTAGGTTGAAAATACCGTAAGTTGACGGTGCAAACACCTAACCTACCAAACATCACAGCTTAGCCTAGCTTTCCTCAGACGCGCTCATAACAGTGGGGTGGAATCCGCTAAAAGCCTGTTGATGATACAGTGAACACCTCGTGTAACGTACTGAGTGCTACACTCTCAGTGACAAACAGTGGCTGTCTGGGTACAGGATGGTTGTTGACCTCGTGATCGTGGGCTGACCAGGGGCTGAGGCCGCCGCCCAGCAACACAGGAGGATCGCACCACACATACCGCTAGCCCAGGAAAAGATCCAAATTCAAAACTCCGAGTACAGTTTTTACAGAACGTGTACCACTTTCACACCATCACAAGACAAACCACTGTCAGGGACTGTCTGTATGCAAATGATAAGTCATGAAAAGATAACGTTAGTCCCTAGGGAGCACAGGTTATAAAACACAGTGAACTCTGCTACTACACCCATATTGAAATGGCGAAAATGGAATTAACGGGACCGACCACGCTAAGGGTCGTGCGCGAGTGCAACAGCTGGAGCCCGGCACGGGCCGGTGGGGATGCAGAGTGGCATGGCCGCTTTCGAAGAGAATTCCTGAAGAAAGCTAGGCCTGCACTTGCCATACGGTCCCAGCGCTTCACTTGTGGCGCTGGCCCCGGCGACGCACGTGCGAAGGGTGACGCACAAGCGTTGACAGCGGCGCTGTCAGTCATGGCCAACGCGGGACCAGCCCAGCGTCCGTTCCCGTGCAAGTGGGTAGAGGAGTTGCGTGACGTTCTCCTGGCGCAGTGGTTCTCAGCAGTGAGAGGGGTGGCACAGGTGGGCCTCAGGACGGTTCGTCACACTGGAGAGATGTCAAAAAGTGCATGATTGAGGCTTCCGCGTACAAAGCATTCTAGGAACTGTAAGCGCTCTGTTGACAGCGGGGGACGTTTTATGAGCCCAGGAGTGTTTGTCGAATTGTGATAGTGTCGTGTGTACGTGTGACACAACTTGTCCGTACTTGTCATGCCACTTTAGAGGCATACACCGCATGGGAAGGTAAATTGCTGTGTCCTTCTGGACAAAAATTTGGCAACGTGTGTATAATTTCTAAGTGAAACTTTTACTTTTTAAATTTTTTTAGTGTTTGCATTTTGAGAGAGAGTGAGCGAGCAAACGTGAGTGGGGGAGGGGCAGAGAGAGAGAGGGAGACAGAATCCGAAGTAGGCTCCAGGCTGTGAGCTGTCAGCACAGAGCCCGGTGTGGGGCTTGAACCCACGTGCTGCGAGATCATGACCTGAGCTGAAGTCAGGCACTTCACTGACTCAGCCACCCAGGCGCCCCTAAATGAAATTTTTAGTAACAATTTTCCTTGCAGGATTTGTCCTAGGAAAGTGATCCTGTGATGCAGTCCTGTGATCAATGTGCCAAGCTGTGTGTTACAGCATTGTATGTAACGGGGGAAATTTGAAAACCAGTTCCCTCGGTCCAGGACAAACTCAGTTTATGTTTCAATTCACCCAGAACCGGTTCTCCTATAGGATTTGGAACACCACTGGTAGAGAAGCACCGCCAGCCGTTGGTGGTGCCTGAGAGGCGCGTGATGCTCAGAGTGAGTTCTAACCTGAGCTGTCCTTGGGAGGGCTTGTTTACATTGTAGAGAAAAGGGTTTTGCCTGAGGGGCTCCACGGGAGCAAGGGACCCCAGGACTTGCCTTCAGCCGCTGCGGGATCTCCCTGGTAGGTGAGCAGGTGCAGCGGGGAGGATGCAGAAAAAAAATACACCTTAGTCAGATACGTGTAACCCTTTGTTCTGGAGTCGCCATCACAGGATTTAGTCTGTTATGTTTATTTTTGTAAGGGGATTTAAAAAAAAACATACGCCTTTTTGGCAGCTTTTTTATCAGATGCCGTGTATTTTTATTATGTTTTGAAACTACGTGACCTGTGATCCACGCAAAGACCTGTTAAATAAATGAAACAAGTAGAATGGGGGATCCGGGCAAAAAGCAAAAAAAAGAAATGAAAAAAGAAAAAAAAAAGTAGGTGGTCAGCAAGTGCTCACGTTCACTCTTCAAAGCTGTGTAAACAAACACGAGGGGTTTTTTAAGGCCGTTTTTCTGCGTGATTATTTCTAGAATCGGAAACCCACGAAGGACCAAAGTAAGCACGCAGCAAAGGAGAGGCAAGCTGGTGCCCAGGACGCACCGGGGCTGGCAGCCTTTGCCGGAAAGCCAGGTAACCTGGGTGTGTATCGCGAGGGGCTGCCTGCGGGCCGACCCCTGGCGCGGCCCGCTCCTGCAGAAGCGAGACGGGTCGGGAGGTGTGTGCGGTCTGACCGCAGCCAGAACAATGAACGCTTGTGTCCACTGGAGACTGGGGACGTGAGGTTTCAGGTTAGGTCCTCGACCTGAGATGTGATGATGGGCCACTTTCGTTGACCTTTTCCAGAGTGTGTCTCCCAACGTGCTAGGTGACGCTGCACGTGTAAAGCAGAAAAATGAATTAAGTGGCCGGTGGTCTTGCCCTCGGCTAAGCTGATTTTCCCAACTCTGCCTGACCGAGTTGAGGCTGTTAGAAAGAGCGCCTCAGCAGTGGGCTCTGAGGAGCCCCCCCGCCTGACTGGCAGTGTCCCGGCTGTCGTGGTGGCCCGTACTGACCCGTGCTCCGGCTGTGCCTAACACCATTTCTCCACTCTGAATCCAGTAAATGAAGCCCAGATCCCCAAGGCGAGAGAAAAGGAATTTTTCAATCCCGTGCTCAATGAAAACCAGAAGTTAGCGGTTCGAAGAATTCTCAGTGGCGACTGCCGCCCGCTGCCGTACATTCTGTTTGGGCCTCCTGGAACCGGGAAGACAGTGACAATAATAGAGGCTGTTTTACAGGTAACCACAGGTGGTGACACGGCCACCAGTAAACTCGGCTCTACACTGGGCCTTCACGTCCTTGGGAAGTGCCGGCTCCTGCAGAGTCAGAAAGGGGGACGGGCTCAAAAACCCGTTACTTCACGTTTAGCTGAGTCTGTTCTGTATTGTTTATGGGAGCATGTAGGGTTTTCAAAGCTTATTTCATCAGTTTAGAAAGGACTCTGTTGCACGCATATGTGAAATTTAAGGTACAAAAACAGATGAACGGAAGGGAAGGGAAGCGAATATAATATAAAAACAGGGAGAGACTCTTAAACACAGAGAAAAAACGGGGTTGCTGGAGGGGTTGTGGGAGGGGGGATGGGCCAAATGGGCTAGGGGCATTAAGAAGAAAACTTGCTGGGATGAGCACTGGGTGTTATACGTAGGGGATGAGCCTCTGGAGTCTGCTCCTGAAATCATTATTGCACTGTATGCTAACTTGGATGTAAACAAATAGGTAAGTAAGCAAATAAATAAAACAAAATTTAAAAAATAAAGTGTAGCCTATCATTCCAGGCACTTAAAGATGGAAATTGTTCAGGTGGAAATAATGAGTAAATAAACATACGTATATGGAATGTAGAAAGGACTCTATTCTTAGAACGGTCAGTTGCTCTGGGGTGCCCAGCTGGCTCGGTCAGGGGAGCATACGACTCTTGGTGTTGGAGGTTGTGGGATGTCTGAGCCCCATGGTGGGGGTAGAGATTACTTTAAAAAAAAGAATCATCATTGACTCATCACATCATGAAATTTTGCTGCAGAAAATAAGTTCCCGTTACAGTAGCTCGGCCACCGTACTGCAGAAGTTTCTGGTATTTCCATTATTTAAAAGTTGAATTGGTGGAGATCGCGTGTAGTATTTTTGTGTCATTCGGGATTCAGATCAGCAGGTGTGTGCTGAGTGTCCAGCTGGCACCGTACCGCGAGCCGTGCACACGAGAATAATCTGACACTGTGTCTTCCTTGGGAGGGTAGCCTGGGGTCTGGGAGGACAGAGAACTCCCTCGCCTGCCCTCGTGTCTTGCTGGCACGTGCACCCGATGGGAAGAATCATCCCTGCGTGAGTCTGAGCCCACACAGCCCACACGGCCAAACCCGCGTAGTGAGCTCGCGCACGTTGGCGTCAGCCTCCCGACCCGTGTCCGTACTTGGCAGGTTGACATTTACCACCTCTGTTTCTCCTGTGTCCTGGTTAAAGGTGCACCACGCTCTGCCGGACAGTCGCATATTGGTGTGTGCGCCCTCCAACAGTGCAGCCGACCTCGTGTGTCTGCGACTGCATGAGAGCCAGGTGCTGCGGCCGGGCGCCATGGTGCGGGTGAATGCCACCTGCAGGTTTGAGGAGGTGAGCCGTCCCCGCCTGCTGCCATGGAGGCCCTCCCACCCGCACCCAACTCGAAGTCCTTTCTCCTGCTGCTTCTGCGAGATGAGCATTTGCAGCTTATTAAATAGCAGCACTTCTGCTGTCCCTTTGGGAAAATTAGAAATTCCTGGTTTGCTTAACAAAAGAAACTGAATCTAGAAAACGTACGCACTTGTTTTGGGGAAGGATCTCCAGGATGTTGTGTTATATTCATGGCTCCAGAGTCTGTAGAACATGGACTAAGTTGGTATGAAAATATAAAATATTTGATTTAAGAAAACAATCTTCAGTCATTTACTTAGTTTTAATTAAGAAGTGGGACTAGGACAACATCATCTTTTAGAATTGTTTTCAGCTCTGTGACTATGTCCAATTGAAAGAAACACTTAACTCTCTGGAAAGTAAACTGACCCCCCCCTCCTCCCTCCAGACGATCGTTGATGCTATCAAAGCGTATTGCAAAGATGGAGAAGACATCTGGAAGGCCTCGCGCTTCAGGATAATAATCACAACGTGCAGCAGTGCGGGGCTCTTTTACCAAATAGGAGTGAGGTAGGCACTAGGCACGGCCGGGGTCTCTGGCCTCCCAGAGCTTCTGTCTGAGGGGAGGCTGGCCATACGGGGGGTGCCTGCTGGGCGGGGGCGCAGGGAAGCCACACTCGTGCCGAGACCCCAGCGACGAGAGGGGCCCAAGGCTGTCCCGAGGGGGGAAAGGATAAGGAAGGAGCCTGTGGCAGCTGGGGCTGCAGGAGGCTTGCAGGTAAAAAGGAACAGTACCGACTGATGAAAGTAACTTTCAGTAGGGGCGCCTGGGTGGCTCAGTCGGTTAAGCGTCCGACTCTTGATTTCGGCTCATGTCATGATCTCACGGTCCGTGAGTTCGAGCCCCACTTCGGGCTCTGGGACTCTGTACTGACAGCTCGGAGCCCGGAGCCTGCTTCGGATTCTAGGTCTCCCTCTCTCTGCTCTTCCCCCGCTCACACTCTGTCTCTCTCTCAAAAATAAAGATTAAAAAAAAATTTTAAGTAACTTTAAATAACTGAGGAACGCAATTGAAAACTTAAGTGCTGCTTACATTCTAAGAAAGGTACATAACGTTGCGTTTCTTCAGCAGGAATTGGGACATGGGGTAGAAAACCGGAAGCATGCGATTGCCCCCTTTGGTCGGGAGGGACCTGTGGGTGTTGCTGTGGGGCTGCAGCCTGACCCCCAGCAGGAGGAGAAAGTCCGGGTCCAGCTCTACTTGACCGCACACCACTGGGCTCTGATGGCGGCTCTTCGGTCTCGGCCCAAAGTTTGACCTGTCGCCAGTGGCTCTGTGGCTCCCGGCACCGTGTCTCTGCTGCAGATCTTTTCTGCAGGCTGCCTGGGGCCCAGGGCACACGTGCTCTGCGCTATCCCCTGGCCCCTCCCCCCCCCCCACCCCCATCGGCTTGGAAGGTTGGGGTATTGTCCTGGCCGAGAGCACACTTATGAGGGTGAGTCGGGGAGGGCAGCAGTCACATGGGGGAAACTGAGGCACAGGTTCACACGGTCCGTGAGTAGAGGAGCAGCGTTCCAACCAGGCTTTCCCGCTCCCCGCGTGCTGTCAATCCGAGCCTCAAGGGACCGAGGAGGGCCTGCTGTGCTGTGAGCCCCGTCGTGGAGCTGCCCACCCCAGCCTCTCCTCAGTTGTTCCTTCCCACCCTCATCCTCTGTCCCCCTGCGTCTGTTTACACACACACCTACGTCCTGTAGAGTCCCAGGTGCAGACAGGACTTCATTCAGGTCTCCTGACAGGCCCGTGGCCTGTAGTTAATCTGCCCAGGTGACACCCACCTTCCTGGCCCCACTGCCAGGCCCTGGGGCAGACGGGGCCCTGCCATGTGAGTCGGGTGTCGCTGGCTAAGACACTTAGACAGAAATGACCATTCAGTACACCTTTGGTTCTAGAGTCGGACATTTCACACACGTGTTTGTGGACGAAGCAGGACAGGCCAGTGAGCCGGAATGCCTTATTCCTCTGGGGCTGGTCTCAGACGCCAACGGCCAGGTGAGGCCTGCTTGCTGTGGGGTTCTCATCCCGTTCCCCTGCTCTGGCATGCGCTCTGCACACCCCAGCACAGGGTGAGACAGGTGTCACAGGGGTGACGGGCTCAGGTGAGGCACCACGGACCCCGAGGCTCCGTGACGCTAGGGCCTTGCGTGGACAAGGAAGAAAGGGCTGCTTGGGAAACAGACTCCAAGAGTCTTTGTGCAGCCAGACAGGGACATCCAGGCACTTCCCGGCTCACCGCCTGGGGTTCTGACCCCTCTGCTCCCCTCCCCTGCCCCTTGCTGCTAACCCCGTTTATCCCAGGCTGATGCTTTGGCTCTTGCCTACTCAACACCTGTTGCTTCCTCCAGCACTCCCCCTGATGGTGACCCGGGGTCCTCTCAGGCTTCCCTTGGCCCTCTCCTCTGCACACGTCTGTCACTCAGGAGGGCCCTTCCTAGCTTCTCCTGGTCCCCTACACACCTGCCTCCTCCCATCCTGATTGCCTGGTGTGGGGGCAGCACAGAGAGCAGGGAGAAGACCTGGTTCAGCTGCAGCGTGGGCCGTGGGCCGTGGGCCGTGGGCGGTGGGCGTGGGCCAGGGCCCGCAGGCAGAAGGGGAAGGGGCACAGCGTGCACTTCCAGGGGACAGGGACAGAGGCCACCCAGCCACTTTGTTCCTTCCCATCCTGCTGCCCTCATCTGAGCTTCTGCCACCTTGCTTGGGCAGCCGTGCTGCGTCCCCCGTCTTCTGGAGCCCAAGTGATGGTGGGGGCCGGCTGCCTCCCAGCCTGCCCTCGGAGCCTCAGCCAGCCCGGCCACCAGAAGGCGGAGGCCAGCCTGGTGCACACGTGGCTGACCCACTTCCCAAACCTCTCCCAGCTGTGGTTGTGAGTCTGTGTCCCTGCACTAGTGTGGGTGCCCCCCTGTGTGCCACAGATTGTCCTTGCCGGAGACCCCATGCAGCTCGGCCCGGTTATTAAGTCCAGACTCGCCATGGCCTACGGGCTGAATGTGTCTATGCTGGAAAGACTGATGTCTCGGCCGGTGTATATGAGGGACGAAGACGCTTTCGGTGCCTGTGGCGCCTACAACCCCTTGTTGGTAAGCACAGACTCCCCGTGGCACGTGGTTCCTCATGGCCTTCCACCCCAGTCCCCGTGCGCACTGAGCTCACACTCCCCTCCCCCATCCCAGAAGGGACTTTGCCAGCACCTCTGTCCCAGTAGCTCAGCCGTTCCAGGCAGTCCCGTCTGAGGCTGATGGCTGAGGTTCTGTGGGGCCAAACACGAGAAGAGTTAAATCTGGGTTAATGTGGGAAAACGGGAAAGAGCCTTCTAGTTCGTAGTCTGAAAGAAGAGGCCGTGTCTCCTTCCTGTGGTGCTCGTTTGCTGGTTAACCTGCAGATTCCCTTCTCAGCCAGACTGTGACCGCTTCAGAGGGATGGGCCTTGGAATCTGCATTGTACCCCCTCCCCCGCAGGAACACTGGAGTTTGGGAGCCTTGGGTCTCTGGGGTCCCTCGTTAAAGTGAGCCAAGTAGCACATTCTGTAAGTTCCTGCAGCACAAAAGGAGAGTTCCTTCTAAACTTTAACAGTAAACAGAAAGGAGGTATGGTGATCATGGGCAGGTTTTCCTGGAAATGGCTTGGGACCTGTGCCAGGCAATGGGCCCTCAGGCCCTTTACCCACCTGGAGAACAGAGGGGGCAAGACAGCATGGGAAGTGGCATGGGCTGGGGAGAGCTGGACCCTCCGGAGGTGCTGAGGGCCGCGGAAGACTGCCCCAAGGCAAGCCCAGGGCAGCAGTGGGCTCGTGCCAGCCCAGACTGGGCAGCCAAGAGCGCCCTGCCTGTGGGAGACGCATGTGCGCCCCCTGGCGTCCACATCCCCGGGGCTGACAGGCAGCAAAGCCTCCTCTGCCTGACAGCGCGGCACCTTCCTTCTCCCCAGGGTGCCTGAAGCTGCAGCGAGTTTCTGGGGGCAGAGGGCCTCTCTCGCCAGGTGCTCTACAGGCCGACACAGGGCCTGGCTTGGGGTGCAAGGAGCTGAGATGCCAAATTGAGTTTGAGTTTGGGGCTTTGATTAGCATTTTGGAGGCTGAACACGTAGTTGCGGAGCTGGAATTTGTCACTGTGGATCAACAGAAAAGTCCTGGGGCCTACCGGGTTCTCACCCCGGAATGAGGGAAGACCCCCTCCACCGATGAGGCCCCAGGCCAGTTGGAGGCAGGACACAGGTCACTCTCGCTCTGTGTGCTGGTGACGTCACCAGCGGCTCGCAACAAGGTCCCAACCAGGCTTCAAGCTGGCTGTGGGTTAGGGGGATGTGCCCTTAGCCACGAGGGCCCCAGGGCCCAGGAGCCAGTGGCTGCCTGCAACTGACATGAGACCAGGCTTCATGGGTTCGTAGAAAGACCGGGGCTGCGGGACAGCGGCTATAGAGGGGAGCGTGCGGCCGGATGCACAACCAGCCCCTCCACCCCTGAGGGAGACCCCTCAGCTGTCTGGACTCGGGGGACCATCGAGAAGCTTTCTCCTCTCCTCTTTTCCTGACGTTCACCTTCTCTGTGAGAGCAGGCCCTTGAGCCTACCCATGGGTACAGAGGGGCTCGCTCACGAGCACTGCACTTCTCAGCAAACCCGTGTCGTCAGGTCCGTAGGTCCTGGGGCTTTGCAGTCCAGAACGCGTTTTCCAGGTGAAGAGCTCTCCTGGAAGGGGCGGTGCATGCCTTTCGAGTGGTGGACACTAAAACCCTTGGGACAGAGGACGCATTTTTCATGCTTAGTGCCAGTGAGGAGTCCAGTGGGGGCACGGGCGCCTCGGTGGCCAGTGGGGAGCCCAGGCTGGGCACTGAGCACAGCCACAGGCAGGCGTCACAGGCAGCACTGAGCATGTTCCTGCCTCACTATCAGGTCCCAGTCACGGCCACAGCCACCACAGCTGTGGGAGCCTCCAACCGTGCTGCGGAGCCACACAGATGCCAGCAGGCCACCAGGTGTGGTTGGCCTCCCCTCCCAGCAGCTGCCCTACCACCTGATTTGCCAGGGAGCCTCCCTCCCTCTTGCCGGGCCCTGGCAAGCAGGGCAGGATGGCGGTGCGCCTACCGCCTGCGGCGTGGTGGTGGGATCAAAGCACGGGGGGCCGGGTGGGAGACTGAGATGGCGAGCAGGCGATGCCTTGCGGGGAAAGCGGCGACACCCGGGAAGCTGTTGGGCCCAGAGACGGGGGAGCCACAAAGAAGAGGAGGTGGGTCGAGAAGCCTTGAGCCAAAGCAGTCCAGGGGGCTGGGGCAGGGAGGGGGCGAGAAGAGCAGGTTAAGCGTCTGACTTCAGCTCAGGTCACGATCTCACAGTTTGTGAGTTCGAGCCTTGCGACGGGCTCTGTGCTGATGGCTCGGAGCCTGGAGCCCGCTTCAGATTCTGTCTCCCTCTCTCTCTGCCCCTCCCCTACTCGCATTTTGTCTCTCCGCCCCCCTTCCCCCCCCCCCCCGCCCCGCCGGAAAACATACACTTAAAAAAAGAATGCACTCTTCCTAACGAGCCCTGAGAAACGTAGGAAACTGTCAAATCGTTATATTGTACACCTAGATTAATATAACACCGTACATTGATTATATTTCAATTAAAAGAAACCAAACCCTCTGTTCAAAAAGTCGTTAGAGGTGCGAGAGCACTTCCTGATGAGGTGGCAGGTGACAGGCCAGGAGAGGGAGGACAGGCAGAAGCAGGCGCCCCCCAGGGCTACGATCTGAGATGGGTCTCGGCATTTCTCCTTTTGACAGGAGCGTGACACGCGTGTGCCAGTTTGGCTCTGGACCCGTTTCCAGCTCTCTCTTTGCAGGTTACAAAGCTCGTGAACAACTACAGATCCCACCCAGCTCTGCTGGCACTGCCATCCAGGCTGTTCTACCACAGAGAGCTCGAAGTGTGCGCAGACCCCAAGGTGGTGACCTCCCTGCTGGGCTGGGAGAAGTTACCGAAGAAAGGCTTCCCGCTCATATTCCACGGCGTGAGGGTGAGTCGTGCGCCGAGAGTGGTCTAGTGGCCGCGTGAGCCCTCAGTGCTGTTCGTGGGTCTGTGCGTGTTCATCACGTGTGTTTTGTTCAAGTCCGTTGTTAGTGGGGCATTCACCAGTTGCCAGTGGGAAGATGGCCACGCTGATGCCGAAGAGCAGAACCAGTAAGGAGGGCTTCTCCCCCTGCAAGGCCGGCCCTTCGGCCACTCGGGTGACTGCACACAGAACAGGCTCGGAAGTGCTGGCCCAAGCAGGCACTGGAGGGAGGAGGGGCCTGAAGGCGTCGTGTGACTGAGGGGGAGGCTGGGGCGATGCGGAGCTGGGGGAGCTGGGTACCAGGAGGCCCCGTGCCCACCAAGAAGGACCGCACCCCTTGTGAGCCTGTGTCAGGCGAGGGGACTGCTGTGGGGTGGGGACACCTGCCCGTCACCATGGCCTCACCAGGTGGGGGGCTCCCCAGTAGGAAAGGGCTAGATGCTCAGTAGCCCAAAAAGTGACAACTGTGCCCTAACATCAGAGACTCCGTATTGAAATTTGGTTGTTAGAACCAGAAGTCATCTTTTGCATTAACTGCCCCCGAGTTCTCATCCAGAATTGGGGCTGCGCCCCAACCCCGGGACAGGAGGCGCCGGTGGGGCTGGGGGTGCGTGAATGCAGGTGACGGTGCCACTGCCGTGTGCTCTCTCAGAAGTGGATGGAAGGGGGTAGAGTTGCATGTTCAGCTGTGGCTGTGGAGGGGCTACCCTTTGGACGAAAGAGAATTCAAGGAAAGAGACCAGTCCCTCTCAGCTTGAGACACTCGCCACAGAGCCCTGTTGACCGGTGCTTTCTCCCAACCTCGTACGCCGGTCCCCCTTCCCGGGACCGTCCTGCCCCTGTTCTGTCCATCCTCAGAAGCTTCCCTGTATATCAGAAAAACACGTTAGAAAATGTAGCAGGGGATCGGAGATCTCCCTGACATTCGCTAGACTTCAGCCTAAGGAGAAGTAAGCAAGATTGCTGCAGGGAGAAAACTGGACCCGAGCGTGTGAAGTGAGACAGGTGATGGTCATGAACAGACAGGCCAGTGTTGTTCTGCCTAAATTAATTCCTATATTTAATGCGGTCTACATAGAAGTCACAATGGGTTTTTTCATGAGAAATGGATTATAAACGTGCAGATGTGTTTTAAATGTGCAAAAAGTGTTTGTAGCAGAATGAGATACGAAACCAGTTAGATATACTACAAGCAATAGCCAACAGAAGCATACTTGTAGACTCAAAAAAAAAAAAACAGAAAACCCAAAAAACAAAAAACATAGGCAGTGAAACAAAGTCCAAAAACATTTATTTAGTAAGAATTTTTCAAGGGCCTACTTGTGTCCCAGGCTCCACTCTGGGCCCTGAGCATAAAATGGGTGATGAGGCCTCGGGCTGGGTTGCGGAGAACAGTCGACTGCCATCATTTGAGCAAAAAGGGTTTGGCCTCAGGGCTGCTGTCAAGGCCTGCCCCTTGCACTCCCTCTGCACCCTCACCCGTGGCTCCTGCAGGCCGCTCCGGTCCCCGAGATGCGACGGCAGGCCCCCTCCCTGGCAGGTGCCCCCCTCGTTGAAGTGTTACCTTGACTGACAGCTTCCCCTGCGGAGGCTCTGGAAGGACCTCTGTCTGCCTCCTGCTCCGTTCCCGTGCCCAGCACATCTCAGCAGAAGGAGCACGGCAGGACGTGCCGCGTGAACATTGTGGGGCAGGGCTGAGCCCCGGGGCGGCCCAGGAGGAGCCACCAAGGTAGCTGTGGTCTTGTCCTCCTAGAGAAACGGTCGGAAGCCTGCACCGCGGTGGACAGGTGGCTGATGCCATGGCAGAGTGGAGTAGGACAGCGTAGCCCTGTCAGAGCCTGGGATACTTTCTGGTCCCTGACAGGAGAGATGTGACAAGCCCTGGTCTAACTGAAAAGCCAACTTCGGACTGACTTGCATTTTCTCCGCTTTGTTTCGTTGCTTCGTTAATCTTGCTTTGTCTTTAATCATCCCCCTGCTAACGTGCTTATCTGTTTTGTTTGTTGTAACTCCTCATCCTCTGAATTAGGAAGACGCCGGGGATGCCGACCTGTACCTTCCTTTCCACGTGCGTCTGCTGAGGGATCTCCTTTCACAACTTTCTGGACATTTATAACTTTCTCTTTCTTCTCTTTTTTTTGATCCAAGGGTTACAGAGAAGTATTTTTTTCTTAATTTTCAAGTGGCTAAGAATTCTTTGGCCACCTCTTTTTTTTTGTTTCTAATTTTATGAGGTGGTCAAGAACAACGGCCTGTAAACTCTCTGCTTTTAAAAATTTGCGGCCAACTAGGTATCAGGTTGGGTACATATTCTAAGGACATACCCCCGAAAGGTATAGTCTCTGTTTGAGGGATGCAAGTTCCGTGTATATTTTTAAGCAAACGTTTGGAGTCTGTGCTTCGGCTCCCCTGTGTCCTGATGTCGGCACGCCCGCGGAGGGAGAGGCGCGGTGAGGTCTCACATTATAGGTGTGCTTTTTTATCAAATCCTCTGTGAATTCCAGTCGCTTCTGCCTTAGGGACTCAACTGCCGAGGTGTTTCCTGCATACGAGTTATGATTGTCTTCCTCCTCATGTTACGTTCTCCCTGCTGTTTCTTGTTTCTCGCCTTAAATTCCATCTGGCCGTTGCTTGTTTCTTTCTATCTAGTATCGTAGCCCTTCTTTTTCTTTCTTCATCATCTTACCGTACGTGTCTTTCTTAGAACAGCTCATTTTCATGTTTAACCCAGTTTGAGAGTCTCTGATTTTAATGAGATGAGTCAGTCCAACCTATGCTTTCTTACCTTTATTCCTTCCTTTTCACCTTTATTACCAATTTTCATGGTTTCTTCCTTTTCCTTATTTTTTGTAGGTGATTGGTCGCTATTCAGCGTTTTTTCTCTTTGAGTAAGTTCTTCCCTAAGCACCATCACGCTGAAATTGTTTGTAGTTCTCTATTGTCAATCTCAAAGATAAATTACAGGGCAGCTGGCTGGCTCTGTCAGAAGAGCATGCAACTCTTGATCTCGGGGTTGTGAGTTCAAGCCCCATGTTGAGTGTAGAGATTACAAAATAAACTTTTAAAAAAAATTAAAAAGGCACCTGGGTGGCTCAGTCGGTTGAGCGTCCGACTTCAGCTCAGGTCACGATCCCACGGTTCGTGAGTTCAAGCCCCGCACCGGGCTTTGCGCTGACAGTGCGGAGCCTGGAGCCTGCTTCGGATTCTGTGTCTCCCTCTCCTTCTGCCCCAGGTAAATTACGTACAGCTTAACAACAGCAAAAAAAATCCTCAAGGTTAATACATTCCAATTGCTGTGTCTGGTATTCTCTTTTTTTTTTTAATTGTGCCAAAATAACATGTGACATAAAATTTAGCCATTTTCAAATGTACAGTTCAGTAGTGTTAAACGTATTCACATTGTTTTGCATCCAGTTATTAGAACTTTTCCATCTTTCCAGACCGAAACTCTGTCCCCATTAAACACTCACTGCCCCTCCTGCTCCCAGGCCCCTGGCGCCCACCACCTACTTTCTGGCTCCGTGAATCTGACTCCTGTAGGTGCCTCCTATGAGTGGAGTCTTCCAGTATTGTCTTCTGTGATGGCTTATTTCACTCAGCACAAGGTCCTCAGGACACGGGTGTGAGAAGTTCCTTTCTTCTTAAGGCCGAATAACATTCCATTGTCCGGACGGACCGTCTTTGGTTTATCTGTCCATCCACTCGCGGACACTTGGGTCGCCTGCACGTTGTAGCTGTTGTTCGGAATGCTGCAAAGTACAGGCATACGGTATGTCTCTGAGACCCTCGAGTGGGATTGCTGGATCACATCGGATTTCCGGTGTCGTTGTTTGAGAAGCCGCCACACCGTCTTCCACAGTGACCGTGCCGATTTACATTCCCGTCGGCCGAGCACAGGGGTCCGGTTTCTCCACATCCTCCCCAACGCTTGTTTCGTTTCTTCGTAGAAACCGTGTGTGAGGTGGGACCTTGTGGCTCTCACCTGTGTCTCCCTGATTATCGGTGACGCTGAGCACCTGTGCGTGCGTGTGGGTCGGAGGCACGCTCCTTTGATGGCTGGCTGAGAGGGCCCAGGCCTACACGTGGGGAGGGAGGGGGGCCCCGAGTGCGCGCTCACCTGCCTGACTGCAGCCGGCCGCCGCCCTGCTCTGGCCCCGGCTCCCGAGGTTTGGGCCGCACCGGTTGCTTGTTCCTGTTTGTAGCACGCCCTGTGGCTCCCCGGCAGGGCCCGCGTCCCCACCCTCGCCAAGCACCCTGCTCTCTGCCTGGCAATTCCTGCACGTGCATCACCGCCCGTCCACTCCTGTCAGCGAATCGCAGGCCGCCCCCAAGCAGCCCTTCTCCGCCGGGGCCCTTGCTGCCGCCGTGGCGGACGTGACCGTGACTGAAGTTAGTCTGCCCAGCGGAGTGTGAGGTCTGCAGGAGCACAGGCGTCCTTTCTGCCTCACGCGTGCCGTATCCCGACACCTGCTCTGCTCCTTCCTTGTTCGTAGCCCCCTTCGCGGCACCTGTTGAGGAAACGAAGTCTGGGGGCTGGGTGTGCCATTCTCTTATCTCCGAATTGTAACTCAGGGCGGCGAAGCTCGTGAAGGCAGGAGCCCGTCCTGGTTCAACGCGGCCGAAGCCGTCCAGGTCATGCGCTACTGCTGCCTCCTGGCCAGGGGCATCTCCAGCCAGGTGTCTGCGAGTGACATTGGTGTGATCACACCCTACCGGAAGCAGGTATGGACCCGCCCACCGCTGCGTTCACAGAGTCCGGGAGGCGGGTGGAGACCAGCTCCCTCAGGGGGCACCAAGTCCCTCCACAGCCGCTGCACCCCCGGCACTAACCCGCTCCCTGCCCCGCGAGCCTGCCCCACACCCGTGTCCTGGTGCTCGGACCCTCAGACCCTGCTCCCGGGGGCCGGGGCGCTCCATCTGTGGTTACCTGGCAGTGGGAGCGGGCAGTGGGCCACCATCCGCGTCCTCCTGGGGGACAGTCAAGCTTCCCCCTAGCACTGAGCTTCCGTCTTCTGCGCACTTTTCTCCAAGGTTGCAAACTGGTTTTTACTTCAGCAGCACCCATTGGAGACCTTGGTCTCTAGACACACAATCCAGAACCCGGCATCCTGCTTCTGTGACAGCCGTTCCCATTTCCCCAGGAGCTGGCTCTTTCACAAAGACGTCTGTCCCTGCCTTCCAGCTGCTGTTGTGCAGAGCCTGCTTCCAGGCCTCTGTCCAGCCCCTCGGGCCCCTGGGGTGTGGCGCTCTGGAGCCTGCCCGGCTGTGGGTCCCAGCGCCGTCCCCACTGAGATGGCCAGGCCCGCCCAGCAGCAGGCATGTGCACCTGTGGGGAGAGGGAGACGTCACTCCAGACACTCTGCCCCCTCTCCTTTCCCCAGTGCACCGTGTCTGAAATCAGAATTTGTGTCCTAATCGACTTAGATGAAATACGATTTGGAAGTGATAAGTAACAGTGCATGTTGGTTAATATCTGGCTTATGCTTAAATATGTAAAGAGATGGTCAAATTTGTAAAGTTCTGTCCTTTTTTGTCTGCTTCAAAGGTGGAAAAAATCAAAATTCTTTTGCGAAATGTTGATCTGATGGACATAAAGGTTGGATCAGTAGAGGAGTTTCAAGGGCAAGAATATTTGGTCGTCATCATCTCCACCGTAGGTATTCCTGTTTTGAGTGGGGGTGACGGTGTGTGTGACACCACCTGATGTTCATGTCCTTCGGGTCGAAAGCGGCGGAGGCTGGTCGGTAGCACAGACGACCACTTGCAGGATGGAGATGTTCCGGAGCCCTGTCAAGCCGTAACTGCAGGGAGCTCTTTAGAAGACGCGACACCTGCAGACAAAAAAATAACTGAAATCCAGCGAGAAGCAGTAAACGCGCTGGGAAAGGTCCCACACGCGGGCCACGGTGGCTCGATGCTGCCGCCCCAGGAGAACCCGCTGTGACTGTCAAAACTCCATGTTTTGTACAGAACGTGTGAGCAGCAGATAAGTTAGGAAAGTCAGACATGACGATGAAAGTCAGAATCGCCTACAACTCTACACCCAGAGATAGAGGGTCTCCTGTGTAGACGATGGTGACGAGGCTCCCTCCACACCACTGGTGTTTTTTTCCTTCTTTAACTAAAAATGGGGTTCTGCTGATGTTTAATAGTTTTAAATGCTTTTAAATACCGAGTTTCTTTCCATGCCAAAAAAATGGATATGATACCACCTTTATTCATTTTCGTGTTTTTTAGGTGCGGTCAAACGAAGACAGATTTGAAGACGATAGATATTTTTTGGGTTTCTTGTCCAACTCAAAAAGATTTAATGTTGCAATCACCAGACCCAAAGCCTTGTTGATTGTGCTGGGAAACCCTCACGTTCTGGTCAAAGTGAGTCTGCCGAGGAGGGAAGGGCCTGGGTAGAAGGTGCCGCTTGGGACGGCTTGGGGTTTTGAGGCGGGCTCTTCGGTGTTTCAACAGGACCCCTGTTTTGGTGCATTACTGGAATACAGCATTACGAACGGTGTCTACACGGGGTGCGACCTACCTCCCGAACTGCAGTCGCTGCCAGAGTGAGCTCTGTGTCTGTCCTCCAGTTTTTGCCCTGCCCCTCCCTGCCAGCCCACCTCATTCACCTGCTTTCTGTCCAGTGTTGGGATAATGCGGATCGCTTGGGGTCCCTGCAAGAGGCCACAGCCCCCAGCCCTCCAGCCTGAGCGGCTGTGGGGATCCCAGCTCACTGGCCCCCTCCCCTTTCCCCACGTGCAGCTGTGGCTAGACATGCGCCCCCAGGACCGGATCCACAGCCACAGTTGGTGAGGCAGGGCTGGTGGGCCTGGCGCCACACCACAGGGAGCTGCTGTCCCCGTCTCTGTGCTGGGGCCCCTGCAGCCTGCCTTGTACCCTAGCCTTGGCCGTGAGCGTAGGGGCCACGGGGTCCGATGGAACCTGCTATTCCCACACCAGCCCATTCCTGCCACTGGACGGTTACTACAACCCATCACCAAAATAAATGTGCACATGGGACACCTGGTGTGGCTTTCCGGCTCGAAATGCACCGGGTGCTGGGAAGCAATTGTGCTTCCGTGTGGCCTCTGATCCCTTCAGGCTCACAGACATTCTCCGGGTCCTTGAGCCAGTGTTCCCTTCACCTGCCAGCCATGTAGAGCCCGGGGCCTCTATGGGGGCTCTGTCTGGGGATGGGTGGCCATGCAGAAGTGGGGTCAGCATCCCACTCACCCAGAACCCTGGTACAGCTCGGTGGGACCCGTCCCCTCTGGCCAAGAAGGTGGCCCATCTGTGCAAATCCTCGGGGACCCATTTCTAGGAAGGGCAGGCAGCATTTACACATTGGGGTCTGCGCCTGTGTGAACAGCACCAGGCTTGGGGACCCACATACCCAGGAGCCCAGTGAAGGCATGAAGTCTCTGGCCGTGCCTCCCAGTGAAGTTGGGGGGTGGGGGGAGGGGTGCACAGCAGCCTACACAGGAGACAGGATGAGCCCTGGGTTCCGAGATGCCCAGACAGACACCCTTACCGTCCATGAGAAGCAGACCCTGAGACACTGAGGCCCATGACCCCCAGCCCTCGTGCCCAAGAGGACTCCCCATGTGAAGACACAGACCACTGCGTAGACACGGGGGCCTGCGGTGGCTGTACCACTCCTTACTGAGGCTCCGAGTCCCCCTTGTGTTTAGAATACATGACTGCTTCCTCCAGGAAGGCAGCTAGGATGATGCCCTGCACGGGGAGTGTGTGGAGGCCCAGGCAGGGCCCACCCCACGCACACCAGACATGAGGCCAGCTGTTCCCAGGAAGAGTCAGACATGACAGGGCAGCAAGCAGCCCAGGGGCAGGTGGGGTGGGGGTGGGGTTGCTGCTCAGCTGTCCTGCCCAGGCCAGAGGCCAGCAGTGCAGGTCCCAGGGCCAGGCCTTGTCGCTAGAACATGGGGTTCTTGGGTGCTCACCGCCCCTCCCGGGGACACCTACTTCCAAACTCCCCCTTCCCACGGTTCAGGGGCCTGCCCTATTGCGGCGTCTGCTCCTGGAGGCAGATGGGGATACTCCTCTGGCTGCGTGAGGGCTCCTGCTCCCTCCCAGACCTTCACATCGGCCTCCTGAGGGTCTGGGCCTTGGGCGGGTCCTCTGCTCACTCCCAGGGTCTTTTGCCCAGGCAGAGCACTCCGGAAGGGTCTGTGTGTCTTTTCTCAACTTTGGCTTCAGGATCTGGGGAGGGTGCCCTGGGAGCTGGTCGCTGGTGGTGGTTCTGGAACCCTGGATGCTCCTGAATAAACCAAGAGCAAACAGCTGTTTGGGAGTGGAGGCAGCCTGACCAGAAACTGCCTTGCACACTCACTTCTTGGGCAGGGCAGGGATCACATGCATAAAACACACTGAGAGCTGGTCTGAGCGAGGGACCGAGTTCTCTGGTCATGGAGCACATCTTCACAGGGCGGGAGCAGAGGCCAGGCCTCGGGGACGTCTGGGACTTGTCCCTGATGCTCTGTGTGGAGGCCCCACCGTGGGGAGGCGAGCCTGGGGTTCAGACCTCTGTGCGTGCCTGCCTGTGACAGCCCCACACGCTGACCCCCTGCGGCCTGTGGAAGGGGCTTACTTGGGGCCCGTGCGGCCCCACGATGCCACCCAGAGTTGTCCTAGAAATGGGATATGGGCGCACAGGCCCCTGTCCCGCACTGCTCCTGCTACTCCAGGGGCAAAAGGGGCAGCGGTGAACACGTGGGACCCAGTGCCCTTCTCTGGGCCTCAGGGACCACTGTTCCACAGGAGCGGCCAGAGCCTCACCAAGCAAGCAGTTGGAAACCTTCGTGGGTCAGTGAGAATTCTCTGCTCTCAGGCAACACGGGGCAGCGACCTCATGTACAAAGTGCCATCAGGGATAAAACGATCAAGGATTTCTGGTGGCAACAACAGCATCGGGCCCAGCTGGGGCCTGTGCGGCGGCTCGAGTCCCCCCACCCCCCATGTCCTCTCGCCCCCTCCCCCCACCACCAGCCAGAGCCCAAGGCTGTGGCTGGAAGAGGGAGTCATGCAGCGGGAAGGAAAGGGAACCGGCCATGGGGAGCCCGAGCTGTGTCTGCCGCAGACCCAAACCAGCCTTGCCAGACACGCCCTTCCTCTGGAATCATTGAACTCAGACCCACGTGAGACACCAGCCCCTCAGAGGCTGCAGGTGGGCAAATGAGAATTGTTGGTCCTGCAACGGACAAGGACAGGGCGGGAGGGGAGGAGGATAAGACCTTGCCCACATTGGGGGTCCCAAGGTCACCTCAGGACCTCAGGGCACTAATCAAGGCTCTGTCCCTCAGCCCACTGCTGCCGCCCTGGAGATCCCGTCCTCCCGCTTTACAGGTGGGGACAGGAGCCCCAGTGGTGCAGCCCAGAGCCCATGCTGGCGCCCTGCCCGAGGATGGGGCTCTCCTGACCCCAGACCCCTCACACTTGCGTGCTGTGGGTCAGCTGGTGGCAAAGGGGCTGCACCCAGGAACAAAGCTGTCACGACAGGAGAACGTGCTGGTATTGCTGCTTCAAGAAATACCCACTTGTGGGGGTGCCTGGGTGGCTCAGTCGGTTGAGCGTCCGACTTTGGTTCAGGTCATGGTCTCACCGTTCATGGGTTCAAGCCCCATGCGGGCTCTGTGATGACAGCTCGGAGCCTGGAGCCTGCTTTGGATTCTGTGTCTCCCTCTGCCCCTACCTGCCCCCTCTCAAATGTAAATAAACAGAAAAAAAAAAAAAAAAAAAACACTTTTGGCCTCCTGCACTGGCTGCCCCAGAGCCAGGCACTCTGAGTGGCCTCATGGGACAGCTGCAGGAGTCCCAGTGCCACTGCCCCCTGGCCCCACCCCCACAGAAATCACACCCACTGGGCCTCACCCTTGCCCCTCCTCGCCGAGGGGCCGAGTTTTCCTCTGTTGCGTCCCCACCCCCAAGACTGTGGGCCCAGAACTGACCCTTCGCTCCCACCCACACTGCATCCCAGGGCTGCAACCCCTTGCCGCCCCTCCCCCCCACAAAGGTCTGCACCTGCTCAGCCCTGCCCGGCTCTGCGGTGACCGGATGTCCACGCTTGCAAGAGGCCACAGGTGCGGGGCTCGTACTGTGGAGAGGCAAGCGCCAGAGCAATCAGGGTCCTGCAGGCAGCCAGGAGCCGGGCTGGCGTCTCGGAGGGCGGGTGTCCCAGGCCAGGATGCTCTTCAGCAACGGTCCAGAGGGGTTATCGGGGGTGGTGGGCGACCAGGTGGGGTCATTCTGCAGAGGACTCGGTGCACCTGGGCAGGAGGGCACTGAGTGCAGCTTCGCTGGGCCTGGAGCAGGCAGGAGACGGGGTGGGAGGCCAGGTCCGGTGACCAAGCCGGAGGCTCTGCTGAGCACAGGATAAAGCGCACGGGGTCTGCCCTTGACAGAGTTCCCGCCTACAGGAGGCCAGGCCACCTACAGCAGCGAGGACTCCTGGGGAAACTGAGCGAAGAGGTTCCTGCAGGCAGGTGTGGCCTGCACTGGGTTTAAGTTCTGTGCTTGGGGATCCTGGAAAGGAAATTTGGAAGCCGTGTACTGTCACTTACTTTAAGTTGCCTACCGTTTTTCTTCTTGTTTAAAACTACTGGTTCCCAGCACGTGGTAAGTGCCCTGGTCCACTTAAGAAAGACCCAGCAAGTTGACCCTTTGTGGCTGGATGCTCTGCCTTATTCCCCCTTCCCGTAGAACTTTGCCCGCCCAAGTATATCCATTGCAAAATGTACTGGGTTGAACGTTGAGGGCATCACAGACCGTCTTCTCCGGGGCACGCGGTGTGTGTGCCAGCCGCCCACACCCCACAGATGCCCCAGGCATGAGCTTTGGCTCCTGAAGAATGAGCAGAAATGACAGAGGTGTGAAGCTGTACCCCTGGGACGGTGGCTGCTAGTCCCCAGAATGAGGGGACAGACGGGAACAGAGCTCCCAGCCAGCCCATGGTCAGTGTGGGGTAGAATGACCCTGTGCTGTTTTGTTGGTTCCTACCTGGCCTCTTGCTCACTCTCTGCTTCTTCTCCAGACCAAGTATGTGTATTGAGGCAGCCATTTGTGGGTTTTTTTAATGCTTATTAACTTTTGAGAGAGAGTGGGGGAGGGAGCAGAGAGAAGGAGACAGAGGATCCGAAGCAGGCTCTGCGCCTGACAGCCCAGCGCGGGCCTTGAACTCACGTGCGGTCAGATCATGACCTGAGCCCAAGTCAGATGCTCAACCGACAAAGCCACCCAGGCGCCCCCCCAGCCATTTGTTTTCAAGTTAATTTTTCTTAGTAATCCTTACACCCAACGTGGGCTCCGACTCTGAGCCCCGAGATCAAGAGCTGTGCACTCTTCTGACTGAGCCACCCAGGTGCCCTGAGGGAAACACTAGTTTTGATCCGTGAAACCGTAAGGCTGAACCTGGTAACGAGAAATTCACCAGGATTCTTGTTCTTTAGTTACCGTAAGTACTTAATCAAAATGACACACGTGTGTTGTAGGTGCTCGTGAGTAAACGCAGAAGTAAACTTGCACTGGGAAGGCATCGGTTAACACACTGTCCGTGTTTGTGGCAGAGCACGGCTTACAGCTGCAGTAAGGGTCCATCATTCCTTCGGTTTCTGGTTTCTGGTTTTGCCTTTACAGAGATGAGTGGATTAAACGTTTGCCACAGTACTGTCACTCGATCTCTCAGAATCCCTCCGTGTGTGAAAAGCCACATGCTAATGTCTCACCACAAGCCGGGCAAGCTGTTCCCCAGTGTGGTCCTCCCTGGAGACAGGATTGTGGAGCACGATCCCTCCAGTTCAGCCTGGCCGAGCCAGCTCGGGGCGAGGACAGCAGTAGCCCCTGTTCCCCAGTGCTTCCTGCACATTCTCCTGGGGAGAGAACAAAGGAGGGCTGGGCTCCAAGTCTCTGCAGGGTTTGAGCCCAGCCCGGGGTATCATCCCCGGACACTCTGCTCTGGCCCCCACCCCAGCCCCATCCAGGCTGGGGAGCGAGGACAGCAGTAGGACAGCTGCTGCCATGGGGCGGTGGGGGGCGGCCTCAGCTTGCCTGGGTGCCCCTCCCATGATGTCCAGACGCTCCCCCGCTGGATGGGAGGACAGCAGCCTAGCCTTTCTCACAGCATGCAGGGTCACCCCCACGACTGCACTCCACAACCTGCTGATGCCCACAGGCCAACTCAGCGATCACACCGAGGTCAGCAGCGTTCCTCTGCACCAGATTAACCAGCTAAAACACATCGCAGAAAATGGGATACCGTGTACAGAGGAACAAAAACTATGTCTAGGACATGACCTAACAAACCCATGCAACAATATTTACAGAGAAATGATTATAATTTTATGACAGTATATGAAGAAGATCTAAATAAATGAAGAAACATACTATGTTCATAGATAGGAGAACTTAACAATTGTACACATTTCAGTCGTCCCCAAGTTAGTATACCTTCAAGGCAATCTCAGTATTCCAGCTAGATTTCCTTTCTGGAAACTTGACAAAGTCTTTCTGAGACGTATATGTGGAAAAGTAAAGGTCATGAGTACCTAAATTGTCATTGAGAAGGAGTAAAGGGGTACCTGCCGGTCCATATATTTGGTATATGACAAAGCCATCACAAGGACAAACCCATTCCAGATGTGGTGATGACACCTGGTGGTCTGAGAAAGGATATATTGCTTAGTCAACAGTGTGGGGAAAACCAGCTTATTTTATGGAGAAAATCTGAGCTGCATTTCTACCTCCACACATGGTCTTCCGGCTAAAAATGTATCTGCTAAAGGAGTAATACTACCTATGGAATTTGCTTGGGTTGCAATCTTCTGGTACAGTCATCTGAAATCTCCAGATTATAGATTACTTCACCAATTCACGGCAACACCGAAATGAAGCACATTTCAACATATCTGCTTGAAGGCCATGGAAGAATGAGTGTGGAGGGTAAGCTGTCCTGCTCCTAGAGGGACACTGGGATGCCTCTGAGGTCTCACAAAGAAAAAAAACTACAAACCATAAAACAAACAAATAAAACAGTGGTCTTGACTACATCCAGATCGAGGATTCCTATCCAGATCCCATGGATAGGCCCGACAGACAGGCTTGAAGAAGGCCTTACAATGGGTTAACCAAAAGGCTGATGTAAGTCCAAGACCTCTTCCAAATGAACCACAGACAGGGACTCTCGATGTGCAGAAGGCTTGACCAGGCGATAACCCCACTGGTAACCAGAAAAAGGCAAACTGAAAACACTGAAACCACATTCCAGCCCTTAGGGTGGCAGATACCAGAAAGCAAATAATGACAAGAGCTGGGAATGTTAGGGGACAGAACCTCTTTTTTCTGGGGAAGAGTGTGGTCCAGCCTTTCTGGAAAGCAACCTAGTAAGTGCCCAGCAGGACCACTGGCAGGGGAGGGGGGGGGGGGAGGGGGGGAGGGGAAGAGGGGGGGAGGGGGGAGGAGGGGGAGGGAGAGGAGGGGGGAGGGGGGGTGTCCCAGAGGGCTGTAGGGATGTCCATGCCATTATCCAGGGCCACCTGGGTTAGATGGGGAGTTTTTGGGATATCTAGGGACCATCTAGGTTATTTTTGAGGGTGTCTGGCTTATCTGGGGGGAGGTCTGGATTATCTGGGGGATGTGAGGGTTATGCGGGCGGCATCAGGGGTTTGGGGCGGGTGTGGCTGGGTTATCCAGGGGCAGCTGGGCTTTAAGGGAGTTGGGTTGTATGTGGGTGTCTGGGTTGCAGGGGGTGGGTGCCCGTGTTACCGGAGGGATGGGAAATTGAAGGCAGCCCCCTCAGTAAGTAGTAGACAAGTAAAACGGGCTGGAAGCCAAGGGTGGGCATCCATCGCTCAGAAACATAATCTTGGAAAGCGCAGAGACCCTCAAGAAAGGTGGAAACATGCAGTGTGGACAGAGTGCAGGCTTGGTGCCGGGCGCCCCCTCTGTCAGCCCCCACGCGGGGCTGTGGGCTGACTGGCTCACCGCAGTGGCCCGGGGCCTGTGAACATTGGTGCCCAGGACACAGGAACTACAGAAGCAAGTTAAAGCTGCGACCAGAAGTATCTCACAAAGGCAGCACGTGTGTGTCCCAAAATAGTGGGAAGGGGACCGGCCATGAAAGAATCGAAGGAAACACTGACGAACCGCCGCGGGTCTTGCAGGCAGCGGGGCAGACCCCGAAGTGTGCGCGCAGTTGTTCGGGAGGACGCCCAGGGAGTGGGTGGGCGGGAGGTGGCGGGGACGAAGGTCAGGAAGGGGTGCCAGCACCCCAGAGCCTCCCCCGGGAGCTGGCACAGGCCGGCCCCCAGCGTGTCTGTCGAATGAGGCAAAGGGACAAGTGGCTGGGGCGGGTGACGGGGAGGAGGTGCAGGGCAGGGTAGGAAGCGGGGCCGCGGGAGGTGATGCGGGGCGGGCGGGAAAGACGCCCCGCAGTGTCCGCGGGCCGCGGCCCCAGACCGGGGAGGGGTGCCCAGGCCCCCGCGCGCGCGTCCAGGCTCCGGGCAGGGAGTTGGTGGAGGCGGCCGGAGGCGGGACGACGACACCCCCTCCTCGCCGGGGCGGCTCCCGCGGCCACGAGCCGGGCGAGGCCCCCCCCCCCACCCCGAGCAAGAGGAGGAGGGGCGAGCCGGCGTTAATTCATTTTATTTAATTTAAATATTTTTTGCAAAGTCATCGCCCGCGCCGCAGCTGCGTGGCGGGGGTAAGGGGGGGCGGGGGGCGGGGGGGGGGCGGAGCCACGCCGCCAGTCGCCGCAGGTAAACAGCCCCCTCCCCGCGGTGGGAGCGGGGCCCCGGCCCCAGCCAGGGACAGCGGCCGCCGCCCCCGCCGGAGGGACGCGCCAGGCCCGGCCGGGGCTGCAGCCGAGGCGGGGGCGGCGGGGGCGCGGGCGGCCGGACCCCTGCCCGCGGGGGCGGCCGAGCGCCCCCCACCGCCGCGCCCGCCCGGCGCCCGCCCCCGCCGCGCCCCCCGCCCCGCCGCCCCGCGCCCCCCGCCCCGCCGCCCCGCCCGCGCCCCCGGGCCGCGCCCCCGCCCCCCATGCACCACCTCCTGCAGCAGTCGGCGGACATGGCGACCGCGCTGCTGGCCGGGGAGAAGCTGCGCGAGCTGATCCTGCCGGGCGCGCAGGACGACAAGGCGGGCGCGCTCGCCGCGCTGCTGCTGCAGCTCAAGCTGGAGCTGCCCTTCGACCGCGTGGTCACCATCGGCACCGTGCTGGTCCCCATCCTGCTCGTCACCCTGGTCTTCACCAAGAACTTCGCAGGTGAGGCTGGGGGCGCGCCCCGAGTCCCCGCCCCGGCGGCCCGCCGCCGGCCACCCGCTCGGGCCCGGGCTGGGGCTGGGGGTGGAGGTGGGGGTGGGGGGCCTCCCAGCGCGCCCCCGAAGGCCGCCCCCCCTCCTCCCCGCATCGTCGCCCCTGTGTCGCCAGGCGCCCGGGGCTGCCTGCGAGACCCCCACCCCCCGCCTCGGATGCATTGTTCCCACTCTCCGTGCGCGCCCCGCCAGCAGCGGGTGGACCCGTCCCGGACCCGGTGGTCTCAGGCGTCAGTGAGGCTCGGGGTCTGGCAGGCGAGCCCGGGAGGGGGAGTGGGCAGGCTCTGAGCGGAGGAGGAGTGGAGAGAAGGACAGCTGATGCCAAAGGCCGGCAGAGCGCCCGCGCGGCAGGCAGAGTGCGGGGGGCCGGGCTCGCCACGAGGGTCCCTGAGATGCGGGCGGGTTCCGGTCGGCGGCGGGGAGAGGCCTTGGTCCGGGCGCCGCGAGCCCGCGAAGGGACGCCGCGGAGGTCCGGGAGGCTGGGCCGAGCGCCCTGCTGGCGGGCAGTGGACCCTCCTGGCCAAGCCGGAGGCGGGAAGCCTGTGAGGCCGGTGCAGGTGGAAGACGGGGCTCGACAGGGGCAGAGACGGGAACCAGCACAGGGGGAGTCCGAGATGTCGAGGCCGCAAGTGGCTGTCCGGGGGGCACCCGGAAGACCCTGGTTGAGGTGGGTTCAGGAGTGGGAGGAGGCACGGGGGGGGGGGGGGCGGTGAGGAGGAGGAGAGTGGTGGGCAGTGCCCCCGCCCTCCCTAAGGAGCCGGTGGGTCGGCCGGCGGAGGCCGCTGGCTGGCTGGAGGCAGGGAGTGGCGCCCCCCCCCCACCCAGATCTGGCTGGCGATGGGTCCAGGGGGGCCCCTCAGCATTCCACTGGCCATGCTCGAGGGCCAGAGGTGCCGGCCCAAGGCAGAGGGGGTGGGGGCTCCTGTGCACCCCTTCAGGAGGGACATGTGACCCTGTCCCCTGAGTGACATTGGCAGACCTTCTTGCACTCTGCATTGGTTCTGCCCCAAAGGGCTCGCTTTTTAGGGATCCTCATGACCTGGGAACTTCAGACCTGAATGGAGTACGTGCCCAGACACTCAGACACGCCCAGGACAGGACATTCCCTCGGGGATGGGAGGCTCCACGCGCTCAGACACAGGTGTGACCCACAAGTGTCACTCAGGGCACATGTGGATGTATTCCGTTTCTAACGCTACTGGATCAAATATGCACAAACTTGGCGATTCAAAACAACAGAACAGCTGTCAGTCTGGGGACCGCAGGTGCAAAATCCAGGTGTGGGTGGGGCCTGGCTCCCAGAGGCTCCGGGGAGGGTCCCTCCTGCCTCTCCAGTTTCTGAGGCTTCCTCGCCCAGTCTCTGCTTCCATTTTCACAAGGGCACCTCCTCCCTGGGTGTCTGGGTCCAAATTCCTCTTTTTTACGAGGACTCCAGTCATTGGGTTGGGGCCACCCTACTCCAGTGTGATCTGATCTCGATCACATCTGCAAAGACCCTATTTCCAAACAAGGTCAGATTCACAGGTACCAGAGGTCGGGACTTGGAACATCTTTTCGGGGGACACGATTCTGTCCCCTACAGATGTGCACAGTGGGGCAGGCTCAGGACCGTCATCCTCAGGTGACTCTCCTGTCTCCTCCATTCTGAGGTTCTGTGAGTCCAGCTCACCCCGTGTGGAGCCTCAGCGCCCCTCTGCATCCAGCCAGGCTTGGGCTGCTGGCATTTCCCAAGTTCATCCTTCATCCTTGGTCCGGGGGGTGCCCTGAGCTTTCCTGTGCCGGCCCGCCCCTCCACATTGACCTACATTTGCACACTGACATGCATGCGTCCACCTGGGCCCCTGAGCATGGACAAGGCAGGCCTTGTGAGCCTGGCCCCCTGGGACCTGGCATGCCCCGTGGAACACGCCTGGCCTTCGGGGTCCAGGGCTGCCCCAGGATAGTGTGTCCCAGATCACGGAACGAAGCAGGGCTGGCACCAGCTGATCAAGTGTTCTCTCTTGCGTCGCTGAGATGCCTTGCTCCAGCGGTCGCTCCCCTCGCCTGGACTAGGGTTCGAGGCAGGACAGTGGCTTTGTCGTAGTCTGAAGTGACCCATCTCCTGGTGCTTCACACAGAGCTTAGAAGCGCCCACGTCCCCTCCCCAGGCCCAAGGACAGTGGGGCGCAGGAAACAGCGCCCTGCAGGCAGGAACCACATGTCCACAGGGTGAACTTCCAGGAGCGACCCTGCGACGACACATGGGGACGGGCTGGGGCAGGACTGCAAGAGGGACATGAGGTCAGAGGCTCTGGAGGCCCCTCTGCCCAGCCCCCGCCCCGGACAGGAGCACACTTGGGGACCCCGTCCCCCCAGCACCATATCAGCATCCATCTGTGAAGGTGTCGGCCCAGGGGCAAGGGTCCAGCATGCGCCCTGTTGCGGCCAGAAGGATCCATGACCCGCCTGCTGGGAGCTGGCTGGGGGCACGGGCCTCGAACACTCCCCCGCCGACCCTGCCCAGGGTGGATGCCCGGTGCCTGGGTCCTCGCTGCGTGAGGGTCCCCCTGGAGCAGGGTGTGCCCATCGGGGACACGACAGTAAACATTCTGGCACCACCCAGCATGGTGAGGCGCTGATGCGGTGGCACCGGCCTCCTGGCCTAGAACCTGGCACATCCCCAGGGTGGGGGGCAGCGGAGACCCCATGGCTCCCGGCCGGGGTTGCTGTGAGCAGCCCCCACCCCCACACTGGCACCGACCCCTGAGCAGTGGACAGAGGGGCCAGGTGGGCAGACAGCCTCAAGGGAAGCCAGGTTCCTCAGAGGTTATACGGGGTCCGCGCAGGGGAACTGACAACTGCTTTTTCTTGAAGTGGCCCCACGTGACCTGGGTGTGCCACTCTAGCCTGAAGGCGTGCAGGTGTCCCCAGAGTGTGTGCCCTTTTCCAAAAGAAAAGAAGGCAAGTGCTTTGCCCCTCCCAGGACTGGTGAGCCTGAGGTCCCGGTGGGGGGGGGGGGGCGGCTGAATGGTCTCGGGGGAGGGGTGCCACACATGTCAGGGGCCAAGTCTCCCTGGGAGGACGTGGGGGCCACGAGCCAGGTCTGGGGGTAGGATCTCGGCAGCACTGGAGGAAGGCCGCTGACCCGCTCTGCATGGTGAGAGGGGTCCAGCTGGCCCGACGGCAGAGTGGCCGGGTCCTTCAGCGGCCGTGAGCCTGGGGGGCCAGTGCTGCAGACGGCAACGGGCCTGCCAGGTGGGGGCCCCCTGCAGCACCAGACACATTCTTTTGCTGTGGTTTTTGTGCCCGCCATCATCGGGGAGGGAAAACACAGCCCAGGGACGGCCACTTTTCCCGCAGTTCGGGCGGCATCCACTGTTCCTGGTGGCAGACACTGCGGTCCTGCTGGTGAGGCTTCGTGTCAGGTTCCAGGTCCCTGCCCTTGCCCACCTAGCGTCTGGGATCCCCAGGTCTGCCGTTCTCCGGGACAATGGGTCTTGGACAGGCACCCCTCACCCCTGCACGGCAGGCAGGGCCCACATCTATAAGTGCCCCTGGCCAGGTGGGACCTGCCCCGGCCGTCTGCCCTCTCAAAGATGAAGCCGCAGGCACTGCAGGGCCAGGGGTCTAACTCTGCCACTGGAAAAGGGCCCTGGGCCGAGGGGCCTGTCCTGCTGCCCTCTGGGATTGGGTTTCCCCCGGTGCACACAGAGACTCTTTGGATACGGAGAGGGACCTGAGGTTTGAAGTGCAGGTCAGTCGCGGGTGGGGGCTGGGGCTGGCAGGGCTGTACCCCCCCCCCACCCTGTGCCACAGCCAACTGCTGGGGGGTGGGGGCGGGGGACCCTGGGTGAGACCTCCGTGCCCCGGGCTGGTCGTAAGGGATGGAGCATCTCCTGGGCCCCGGAGCCTTTCTGTGTGGGGAACAGCAGGCCCCAGCCCGAGTCTCCTGTCTGCCCCCAGAGGAGCCCATTTACTGCTACACGCCGCACAACTTCACTCGCGACCAGGCGCTGTACGCTCGCGGCTACTGCTGGACGGAGCTGCGGGACGCGCTGCCGGGCGTGGACGCCAGCCTGTGGCCGTCGCTGTTTGAGCACAAGCTGCTGCCCTACTCGCTGCTGGCCTTCGCGGCCATCATGTACGTCCCCGCGTTGGGCTGGGAGTTCCTGGCCTCCACCCGCCTCACCTCGGAGCTCAACTTCCTGCTGCAGGAGATCGACAACTGCTACCACCGCGCCGCCGAGGGCCGCGCCCCCAAGATCGAGAAGCAGATCCAGTCCAAGGGGCCCGGCATCACGGAGCGCGAGAGGCGCGAGATCATCGAGAACGCCGAGAAGGAGAAGAGCCCGGAGCAGAACCTGTTCGAGAAGTACCTGGAGCGCCGCGGCCGCAGCAACTTCCTGGCCAAGCTGTACCTGGCGCGGCACCTGCTGATCCTGCTGCTCAGCGTGGCGCCCATCTCCTACCTGTGCACCTACTACGCCACGCAGAAGCAGAACGAGTTCACGTGCGCGCTGGGCGCGTCCCCGGACGGGCCGGCAGGGGGCGCGGCGGCGGGGGCGGCGGCCGTGCGCGTCAGCTGCAAGCTGCCGTCCGTGCAGCTGCAGCGCATCGTGGCGGGCGTGGACATCGTGCTGCTGTGCGCCATGAACCTCATCATCCTCGTCAACCTCATCCACCTCTTCATCTTCCGCAAGAGCAACTTCATCTTCGACAAGCTGCACAAGGTGGGCATCAAGACGCGCCGGCAGTGGCGCCGCTCGCAGTTCTGCGACATCAACATCCTGGCCATGTTCTGCAACGAGAACCGCGACCACATCAAGTCGCTCAACCGGCTGGACTTCATCACCAACGAGAGCGACCTCATGTACGACAACGTGGTGCGGCAGCTGCTGGCCGCGCTGGCCCAGTCCAACCACGACGCCACGCCCACCGTGCGCGACGCGGGCGTGCAGACCGTCGACCCCAGCGCCAACCCCGCCGAGTCCGAGGGCTCCGCCGAGCCGCCCGTGGTCAAGCGGCCGCGCAAGAAGATGAAGTGGATCCCCACCAGCAACCCGCTGCCCCAGCCCTTCAAGGAGCCGCTGGCCATCATGCGCGTGGAGAACAGCAAGGCCGAGAAGCCCAAGCCCGTGCGCCGCAAGACGGCCACCGACACGCTCATCGCGCCGCTGCTGGACGCGGGGGCGCGCGCCGCGCACCACTACAAGGGCGGCGGGGGCGACGCGGGGCCCGCCCCCGACAAGAAGCATGCGCGCCACTTTTCCCTGGACGTGCACCCCTACATCCTGGGCACCAAGAAGGCCAAGCCCGAGGCCGTGCCCGCCGCCGCCCTGCCCGCCTCCCGGAGCCAGGAAGGGGGTTTCCTGTCCCAGGCGGAGGAGTGCGCGCTCGGCTTGGCCGCAGCCCCCACCAAAGGTAGGCAGCCGGGCACCCCGGGCCCCGGGGAAGGCAGCCCCCCCCCCCCCCCGCGCGCGCGCGCGCGGTCCTCCCGGAACCGTGTGAAAGGCGCTAAGGAGCTGGCTGGGTGCACGAAGCTGGTGGGCGGCTGGGGGGGGGGGGCAGCCTCCAACCTGAGGGGACATTGCAGGCGGGCCCTGCCGGGCCCCGTGAAGCAGCTAGGAGAGCCCCAGGGGGATAGGACAGTAGGGTCACTCCGGCTCCAGAGAAGAGTCTGGAAATGGGCACTGCCGCTCCCGAGGCCGCGGGAGATTGAGCCCAAACGGGCTGGGTGGGAGGTGGTGGCGCAGAGGGGGTCGGCCTGGCCCCGCCTGGCTAAGGAGGCTGAAAGAGAGAGAATCAAGCCCTCGCGGGGCACTGGGGGGGGGGGCCCTCCCGGGGGCCCTCCCCGCGGCCAGCCTGCCGTGGTGGGTCTGCCCCGGTGGAGAGAGGGGTGGCCCGAGGGTGTGACGTGCCTGTGTTCCTGGCTGTTGGCAGACGCTCCGCTCCCCGAGAAGGAAATCCTGTACCCCGCAGAGCCAGCCCGCGCCACGCTTCCTCCCGGGGGCCCGTTTCACGTCTGCTCGCCCCCCGCAGCCCCCGCCACAGCTCCTCTGTCGCCAGCCAGCCTAGGCAAGCCCGACCCCCTGGCTATCCTGAGCCGCAACGCCACGCACCCGCTGCTGCACATCAGCACGCTGTACGAAGCCCGGGAAGAGGAGGACGGGGGCCCCCGGGCTCCCCCGGACGTGGGCAGCCTCATCGCCATCCCCCCGCCCCAGCAGATGCTCATCGCCACCTTTGACGAGCCCAGGACAGTAGTGAGCACTGTGGAGTTCTGAGGGGCAGGGCTGCCCGGCCGCCACAGAGCAGCGCGTGGCCCGGCGGTGCCGCTGACCGCAGCCCCGAGTGGGTGTGGCCCCTCTGCTTTGCCCCCCCAACCGCCCGCACCTCCTGGCCTCCTGTCCGCATGCCACGGGGCCCGGCACCTTGCCCACCCGGCCCCCGAGGCAGCACCGCCGGGGTGCCGGCCGGGCCAGGGGCTGGCCTCGACCCCAGCGGAGCCCCCAGCCCCCCAGCTGGCGAGGCCTGGAGCCGCCTTCCCCCTCCCCCCGCAGCAGGCGCTCAGCCGTGAGATTGAAGAGTGTATTTTTTTAGTCCATTTTGTCTTGGGTCCGGGATGCCGGCCCTGAGGGGCCCGGCTGTGGCAGGACGCCTCTGCTCCTGAGCCTGGAAGGAGGCTGGGGGTGAGCACACCACCAGGCCTAGCCGTGCCCGAGGGGCCATGCTCAGGTTTCCCCGCTGCAGGGACCAGGAGCCCCGGGGCGGGAGGTGCCGGGGCCCACCCTCCATCAGATCAACATATGCACTTTCTCCTCGTACCCCGACATACCCGTACTTTATTTTACTATGATTACTGTAACTACCGAGTGTACGTATTATCAGGACACAGGACGGCGTGTGCGTGGGCGCGTGAGCGAGAGGGCGAGGGCGCCAGCGTGCAAGTGGATGTGTGCGTGAGTGGGCACGAGCGGGCGGGCGCCAGCGCGAACGCACGGGTGTGTGACTGGGCACGGGGCTGAGACGGTGTGGACGCCAGCGTGCAAGGGAAGGAGTCCAACGCAATAACCACGTCCCCCCACCCAGGCCACCAGCCCCCCACCCGAGGGCCCACGCTGCTTCCGGTGGGCACCCAGGGCTGGCGCTCGGAGGGTCTGTCCCTATTACCTCAGCCACGGTGACAACGTGACAGTATTAACAAGGTAGCACCGAGCATATCAATAAATATTATTCTGATACCGCCCGAGTCCCGTGTGGTCCGTCTGCAGGAGGCCTGTGCTCTGAGCTTCCCGCGTCAGGGCGCCTCCGCTCACCATGGTCACGGGAGGCCGTGGGAGGTGCCCCGCTGCCCTCCAGGTCACCTTGGGGGCTCTACCGCACCCACAGTCAAGCGTTTATCACTTGTGGTTGACAGGTCGTGGCCTTTAACATGCACGCCCTCTGCGCCATGGGGTGACTCAGGTGAGCCCTGCCCCATCGGGGCTCACAGACGCAGCAAAGACAAAGGCATGAGCCCCCAGGAAGCTGTCCCCTCCATCGGATGCTTGGGGGGCAGGGGCCTGTTGGGTACACTCAGGGGAGCAGGGAGAGCCGAGAACACTTCCCGGAAAAGGCACCCTTGATGTGGTCTGGGGGTGCTCATGATATTACAGGGACCCAGGACAGGGCACCTTCAACACTGGGCCCGGGACTCAGCTGGGGCTGAGGGCAGTCCCATGGGTCCACCTTGCAGCCACACGCCCTCCAGTCCATGGCTGATGACCCCGAGAATCTGAACAGGGGCTCCTTGGAGGCAGCGAGCTGGGGCAGCCAGACCAGCAAACTGTGGGCGCTAGGGCAGGCGGGTGCCGGCCTCACACGGTCAGGCTTGGCAGAGATCAAGCGGGCCCACTTGCTGTGCCGCAAAGACCTGACTGGCCCGGCCCCCTGGGATCCCCTCGGCAGGCCTGTCCGTGGGGGGAGCCTGACCTTCCCCAGAGCTGGGTGATCACTCAGAGACACAAGCAAAGGACTGCATCCCTCCGTTGGCTTTGAACGCAAGTTTCACCACCACTCTGGTCTGGGGAGGCCAGCAGATCAGGGGACAACTGCCATCGAAAGACAGCTCATCACTCACAGGTCCCAAGGGGAGGGGGCACGACGTGCCCAGGCTGGGGGCCACAGGGGGAAGCACCAGGCAGTCAGGAGGCAGAATGGGAACGAGAGAGGGAGCCTTTCCTGTGGGTGAGGCAGGTGCAGGCTTAGAACTGGCTCGTGTGAGTCACATCCGCGGGCCCCGGGGTTCCCCTAGTTGTCGGGCACCCGCCCTGGGTAGTGGGGGCAGGTGACGGAGAGTGTGGGAGTCCCACAGAGGGGGTGCTGGGCCGGAGCTCTGGATTGGCTGGTTTGCACACGGGAGTTTGTTGTCTCTAGGAATTAGCCAGCCCGGGGAGGAGTCGGCACAGCCCAGTGTCGGAACACGAGGCAACGAAAAGGCATCATTAATACACCCTGTCCCCAGAGAGCACCCCCCCTCACCTGAGCCACGACACTCCTCCCGGCCCGGCATCCCAGGCCGTGAAGCCCACCGCCCCTCGGGTTGGCGCTCACTGTTTCCATGTGTCCAGGGAAGAGACCCTGTGTCCCCGTAGGACCTGAGCAGCCCAGCCGGTCCTACAGGGTGGGACCGGCCCCTGGCCCCTCGGCAGCGCCCCCCTTGGCCCCCCCGCCATCAACCGGCCCCGTGACCCTGGGCGGGGTGGCTGTGTCCACCTGGGGCACTCAAGTCGTGCTGGCCTCAGGCAGCTGCTTTGGCCACAGTCTCCCTGCCGTTTCGTGAGTGGAGCTGGAGTCCCCAACCCTCCAAGGCCACGCTCACCTCCCCACCGCCGCCCGTCCACATGCAGAGCTCAGCCGGGCCCCGCTTGGCTCATCCTGCCCCGTGGCTCTGCTCAGAGTGGACTCAGAGTGGACGCGGCCCCAGGGCCCCGCAGAGGCGCGGCGAGTCTGCCTCACGCACCCTTCCTCCCGCCAGCGAACACAGGTACCGCTGGCTGAGGGACATCCGCACACACGCAGGTCCAGGCAGGGCTAGGGGCACCCCTGCTGGGGAGTCCCCCGGTCCCACGGAGCCACCTCCATGTCTTGGGTGAGGTGGCTCTGCCAGGCTGCCGGCCACCCGTCCCCTGGGCCAAGGCCGAGCAGGACACTTCAGACCCGGTCTCATCCAGAGCTCTGTCCTTGGAGTGTGACTGAGCCCCTGCCCTGGTTTGTTGGGGAAGAGGAGAGCCCCCGTAATCATCCCACAGAAGCACACCTCTCAGCGCAGGTGCTGAGGGATGCCACCCGACCCGGTGAGGGCAGGGGGCGCCCCACGGGCTCCAGTGTTCATCCGAAGCCCCGTCTCCTCTCTCCTTCCCTCTGGCCAGGGCACTGTGGCAGGTGTGGGCAACCGTCCCCGGCTCAGAGGAGACGGCTCAGGAAAGGCCTCGCGCTCCATCCCACACGCCCCAGACGGGCCGCGCCAGCACCACGGGGGCATCTCAACCAGACTCACTCCAGACCCCGGGGAAGTCCCCCCACCCCTCAGTGTGGACCACAGCATACTGCCTGGCAAAACCCTGCTGCTCTCCTATGTGAAGATGGCCGAGGCGGTCGGGAGGGCAGACACGACCGGCCCCCGGGGGAGAACGATAGCAGGACACGAGCGCGCACCAGAGGCGCACGGGCCGGAGTGTCCTCCTTTAGGACAGAGGCCACCCGGAGGCCAGCTAGGCCCTTCGGGGACCAAGAAGCTGCAGGAGAGAAGTGTCAGCCCGGAGGCCCCGCGTGCAGTCTCTCGTATACAGAGCTCTGCCGGCAAACAGCCCAGCCTGCCGGCCAGCGCCCCAGCCGCACACCAGGAGTGGCCGGGGGATTGCCTCCCGCATCAGCTGGACCCCAGGAGAAACCCCCGCCAAAGAACGGGGGAGCCTGTGACCCCTACAAGCCACCAGTGCCAGAGCCGCTCAGAAGCCTGGGACTGCGGCCACCGCCTCTCTTCCTGGAACCTGAGGGGAATCCCGGGGCCGGTCTGGACTGGACTATCCCCTCACTCCCAAGCGGCTCCAGGCTGGGGGCGGGACAGCCTGCTCCAGGCAGGCACTACTGAGGCCCCCACTCCAGCCAGTGGCCCCAGAGAACGGCCTGTCCCAGGGCCCCGAAGTGCAGACATGTCTCCCTCTTCCTTTTCTAAAGGGCTTCCCTCCCTGCTATTCACCAGCTTTCTGTGGAGACTGGAGTCCTGGCCCCAGGGCAGGGCCAGAATGTGAGGGCACCTGAGTCAGGGCTAGGATGTGGGCACAAGCTCAGTGGAGCTGGCTGGGGGGGGGGGGGGGGGGGGGGGGGGAGGGGAAGGGGAGGAGACAGGAAGGGGGGACAGGATGGGGGTCCACGTATCCAGGATGGGGGAACAGGCAAGCCATCTGCACATCCACCGCCTGCAGGGTACCCAGCCCCAGAGCCCTGCTGCAAGGACGGAGGCGGAGGGCCCCGGCGAGGGCAGCAGCCCCCGGGGCCCCCACAGCCCCCCGCTCGCCGCCGCTCCAGCGCCCAGCAATGGGGATCAGGGGTGGGGAGCGCTCCGCATGCGGAGAAGAGGGAGGGCCGGCTCAGGACGCCCCACTGCGGGTGGTCGTGGGCATTGAGAGTCCCCCTCCCACGCCCCACAGCCCACTTGGCCACATGGGGACGACGAGGGGCCGGAGACTTGGCGGTTGGAGCCCCTCCGCTGGCAGTGGGACGGGAGCTCCAGACGCACCAGGGTCCGCCTGTCCTGAGACCCTCCCCCTCCCCGTACAGACCTCCGGGGTTTAGGGTCCAGGTCTCAGCCTGGTCGGTCCCACCCTCCCAGGGGACCCCACCCACTAAGTCGAGGGATGGCCCGGTCGCCTGCGGGCGGGAGTCTCGGCACCCCCCAACCCAGGACGAGTCACGCGGGCGTGCTCCACAACCAGAGTTTTCTGCTCCTCGCATCTCACCAGGGGCTGCAAGCCTCTCCGTGGACATTACCCGTGGAAACATTATCCCTTTTCCAGACTGGGAGCTGCAGTCAGAGAATTTAAGAGTGTTCGGACACAAGCCCGGGGACTCGAACTCATGCCTCCACCGTCACCTCCTTCCTCCTGGAACCGGAGGCGCCGGGGGCGGGGCAGGGCGGGGCGGGGCTTCTCGCGCGCGGCCCCCTGGGAAGTGTAGTCCGCCGGCGATCGCGCGCAGCCCCCTGGGAAGTGTAGTCCGCGGGTGGCTGCGCGCGGACCCCTGGGAAGTGTAGTCCACCGGCGCGAACCGGGCGCGCCGACGGAGCGGACGGGCGGCGCGTGGAACTGCGCTTCCCGGCATGCCGAGCGCCGCCCGCCCCCGTC
This sequence comes from Panthera tigris, assembly GCF_018350195.1. Classification (NCBI taxonomy): domain Eukaryota; kingdom Metazoa; phylum Chordata; class Mammalia; order Carnivora; family Felidae; genus Panthera; species Panthera tigris. The sequence continues at coordinate 140,313,254 of NC_056666.1, forward strand.
CCCGGGCCGTCCGGCCGCCCCGCCCCCGGTCCCGGCCCCGGTCCGCCCCGTCCGGTGGGGCGACGAGCCGCATGGAGGCCGGCTGAGGAGCGCCGCCCCGCCTCGGTACGCTGCGCGGCGAGGGTCCCGGCTGCCGGGCCGGGGGCGGGGGCCCCCTCGCTCTGGGCCCGGCCCAGTCAGCCCCCAGCGTGGGGCCTGGGGTCGGAAGGGTCAGCCCTGGCCCGTGAGGAGTGCGCGCGGGGCCGGGCCGGCGGCCGGGGCTCGCGGGGACAGGGGGCGGGCGGAGCAGGCTTGCGGGCTCGGGTGGGGCTCCCGGCGCGGGGGCCGCGGGCGAGAAGCGGGGGCCGCACCTCTGCGGGTGGAGACCCTGGGCTCTTCCCGAGTGCCGGTGGCCTCTGCCCGTCAGGCTGAGCGAGCGGGGCTGCCATATGGCGGGGTGGACGGCGCGGCCGAACTCCGCAGGCCTGCAGCAGTCTGCGCTCTGTTTCCGTGAAGCGGCTTTACTGAGCTGTAACTTATGTGCCACGAAGTACCGCGTAGGAGAGTCTCCGTAAAACTGTCCCAGCACAGGCAAGGCTGCCTTGGCTTCGGCATCTCAAAAAACAGCCAGGAAGTCTGCTCGGAAGTCCTTGCCACCTTTGGAGATCGGGACAGCCTCGTTAGGAGAATGGGTGGTTTCCAGGTGGAAGCCTACTTACTGGCTTCGGGGTTCCCTGGAGAGGAAGATGGGCAGGCCGCCAGGCTCACTGCTTTCTTGGGCAGGCTCCCCTCTCCCTAGGTCTCTTGTCCCCTTTGCTCTCCTGCTCGCCCCCATGCAGTGTGACTGGAAGGGAGCCTTGACCCTAGGACCACTGGGCAGTCTTGCAGGCTGGTGGTGCTCCCTACACAGCGCCCTGCAGTGGTGATCAGGGCGGGGGCCCAAGGTTGGGCGGGGTGCAGGCTCCAGCAGGGCCAGCCAGGGGTGGCGGACAAGGAGCCATTCAGGCCTCCAGCCCAAATGCAAGTTGGCCTGTGGCCTCTACCCCAATCCCAGACTTTGCCACACTTCCATAAAGCAGGTGCTGCCAGACCCGGGGGTGTCCATGGCCAGGGGGGCCCAGGCTTAAGAAGTGGGGGCGTTGGGAAGTTCAGGGCTTTGGCCACGTCCCGCTGTCTCCCACTTGGTCATTTGTTTCTGCAGCCCGCTGGTCTGTCCAGTCTGGGACCTTTGGCTTCCTGAGCAAGCCCAGTGGGTTGGTTCGGAGATGCGGGCTTTTCTGGGAACCCCATTTGGTGCCAGTCAGCCCTGGCCACACTGAGAAGCGGGCTGGGATCCGGGGGGCAGTTTGTGGCTTCTCAATTTTTAGAGCGTGGAGGGGGCGGTGATGGTGCCTCAGTCTGCTCTGCAGCCATAACAGAACCGCAGAGACGAGGCTTAAATAGCAGACTGTTTTCTCACAGCTCTGGAGGCTGGGAGTCGAAGATCAAGGTGCCGGCAACCTGGTTGCTGCTGAGGGCTTTGTCGTCCTGGCTTGCAGACGGCTTTCCTCTCCCTGTGTGCTCACGTGGCCAGCTGCCTGGTGTCTCTTCTCATAAGAGCCCTAGTACCATCATGGAGCCCCACCCTCATGACTTCGCGTAACCTTAGTCACCTCCCAGAAGTCCCACCTCCAAACGCTGTCATCATGGGGATTAGGGCTTCAATACTGAACTCGGGGGGACACAGTTCAGTGCATAGAGGTGGGACCCAGGAGAAGGTCGGCTGCCTGGGCCGGGCAGGCAGGAACCTGTGTCACTCACACTGACCTGTCCGACGTTCTCGGCTTCCATCCTGAAATGCACACCCGGCAGGACAATTTCCGACACTTCGTCCGATGCAGAACCCCTTAACCCGCTACTCTGATTTGTGTCTCAGGGCTCACGGCGCGGGTGCGACCCTGACGGAGGCGGGGCTTTCCTGTCCTTCGAGCAGGCCCTTCGCTGGAGTCCTGGACAAGTTGGGTCCCAAAGCTGCTGGGGATTCCCGCTGCTTTGGAGTCTGACTTCCTGGAAGTGTGCGGGTGATTGTGCTGCTGTCCTGTGCGTGCAGGACTATAATTTCTAGAGCCAGATAGTGGTGTGGCCCTTTCCAGAGAAGGAGACAGTTGGGGAAAACTCACGTTTCAGTGTCTTCTGAACCAGATTGCTGGCTCTTTTCCTGCCCCGACAGGAGTAAGTGCACAGAGGTCTGGAGGTCACGGGCTGAAGTGAAGACTGAGTGTGGTACCTGTCTCGCAGCCAGGAGAGGGCCTAGTGTGTGCAGACAGATGGGACGGCTGGGTGACTGCTCCGAGCGCCTCGATCCTAGAGGCAGGAGCCGAGTCCTCGCGGGTTGAAGGGTCCTGCCCGGGCCTCGCCGCACCACGTCGCTGGCCCTGCTGGTCTGAGGTCCGGCCCAGCGCGCTACCCTCTGCGGCCTGGTCGCTGGCATCTGGCCACAGGTCGTCTCCGTGGACCGTCCTGCTTGGCAGCGACAGCCGGCTGGAGGGGGATGAGGAGGCTCTTCCTGCTTCGTGCCAGGGTCACAGGCTCCCAGCATCGGTGGCTGTGGCCCGGCCAGGTAGCAGGGCCACGTGCTGGAGCGTGGATTCAGGAGGGGGCACGGGTATCTCCCCTGGAGGGTGTCAGCCAGGGGCCTCCTGGTCCCCGCAGCGTGCGGTGGTGGAGGGAGCTGTTAGGACCTGTAGATCCGGACAGCGTGTGGCGGGAAACCAGGAGGCACGTGGACGCCCCACAGCAGCTACCGGCGGGTGCAGGGAGTGGAGGCTGAGCCCAGAGGCCTGCGGGAGGCGGGAGGCACTTTGCTGCCCTCCTGGCAGCCGGGAGAGGCTCAGGCCTCAGCTGTAAATATTTGAAACTGCATATGGGGGTGGGGGGCGGTTAAGCCATTGAAATGACATCCTACAAGGCTATTGCCAGGGGACCCCGCCCCCGCAGCGGAGGGAAACCAGGGTATCGGAAGGTGTGTGGGGGCAACAGCCTCAGACAAAGAGGCTTCTCAGAATCTCAGACGCTTGGTGTTGAAGGAGCCTCGGTGGCCTTCCTGCCTGACTAGGCCAGGTGCCCGCCTCTGGGGAGCAGCTGCAGGAGGGGACCCGGGTGCTGCGCCACAGTGGGGGGCCGAGCCATTGCCGACTCGAGGCTTGTCTGCCACCGCCGGCCTGTAGGATGCAGGACCTGGAAGGGCCTCCCCAGAAAGGTGCCCCTGGCCCGCACAGAGTGGGGCCTGCCTGTCCCCTGTGGGCACAGAGGGTCGTCTGGCCAGAGGGAGGGGGAGGGAGGGAGGACGCGCCCTGGACCTGCGCCCTAGACCTGTAGCCACCACACCGTGGGAGGGCGGGCTGAGGCACCACGGTGACCTCCGTGGTGACCTCCCGCTTGCGTGTTCTTACAGGAGCCTTCCTGCCAGGGCACAGGATGTTTTCTTAAAAAGTTTTTCTAGTACCTTGGCAGCCGCGTGCTGCTTGGGAGAACTGTTTGCTTTTCTGCGTGGAGCCTGACAAAGGGCCGTCGTCCCGCCTGCCCTGCTGGGCCGGCTCTGGGGCCTGGGGGGGGGGGGGGGCGGGGGGGCGGGGGGGCGGGAGCTCCGGTGACCGCTCAGCCCCACCCCTCCAGCTCCAGGCTCCGCTTCCTGTCTGCCCTTCAGTTGGCACCTTGCGCGGTGGAGCGCTTTCCTTCTGTGAAGCAGGAAGCGGGGGCTTTGGGGCTCCTGGACAGGAGGTACTGGGGGAGGGGTGCTTAGGAGGCCAGGCCCTCCTCCCCTCCGCAGCCGCCCCTTTCTGCTGGCCCGGAGAGGCCGGGGCCCAACGGTGTCCTCTAGAGGGGCCGCCCCCTCCCCCCTTGGTCAGCCCCAGGGCGTGTGGGAGTGTTGGTTAAACTGGGAGGGAGCCCTGCCCTGCCCCAGGCTGCCTGCACGGGGGGGGGGGCTGCCTGCACAGGGGTGCGCGGTGAGCCACCGGTGGTCATGGCCTGGGTGAACCCTGTCTGCTCCCTGCTGCTGCGTGACCACAGGCCTGAGGGACAGGAACCTGGCCCGGCGTCGCACTGACCTTATCATTTGCCCTTCCTTCTTGTGAAAGTTTGAGAGAAGTGTGCAGCCACAGGAAAACGGGTGAGGCGAGGGTCCGTGGCGCCCTGGGGCAGCCGCACCCCGTTCCCCCAGCACTGCCCAGAGGCACATGTAACACTCATGGGCTGGGTGGGCTTGAGAACCCAGCCACGGTACCGCGGCCCAACTTCAGACAGGTCGGGGTGGTTCCCTAATCCCACAGTCTGCACGAGGTCGCTGGTCAGACTCCTCGGGGGGCCTGGTCGTTTCGAGCTGCGCTCAGAGGTGGCCCCGGAGGCAGCAGCAGACCCTGGCTTGAGTTTCCGCGGCGTCTCGGGGAAGCACGGGTGAAGCCCGCGTTGGCGATGCTGCTGTCTCGCGCCTGGCGTCCAGGACCACACGTCCCGGTACAGGCCCCGGGCCCCTCACTCCCCTTGGCCCCGGAGGTCCGGATGGTCCGCTGTCCTTTGTCCTGGTGACAAAGACCTTTCCAGGAAGTGCGCCTGCTGTGCCCACATGACTGTCCTCCCCCCCCCCCCCCAAGCTCCTGGCTCCTTCTGGGGGGGCGGCCGGAGAGCCTCGCTCCTTCCCGCTTCCGCGATGCTGACGCTCACACTGTGGCTCCCGACGGCCGTCGCGCTGAGTCTGAGTTCCGGAGACGCCTGGATGACTCCGCTGAAGGCGTTCAGCACCAACTTGATACTCAGACTCACGTCTTCTGCTGGGTTTTCTCACCTGCGGGAGTTCGGCGCAGTGTGTTTTGTTCCAGAGCCGGAAAGGGAACGTCCCGGTCTGCCTGACTGCCCCTCAGGGCTGGTCCCTGAGCTCCAATGCCTTGTTCTCTGCGGGGTAAACGGGAGACGGGGGTGACAGGTCTGCTCGGCAGAGGACCCCCAGCTCACTGGCGGGGGCGAAGCCAGGCCTCTCCAGCTCGGTTCTTAGCCCCGTGGTGCAGGGTTTGTATGCCGCTCACAGCCAGACTCTCCCACCTGCTGTGCCGGCCACAAGGACCCTGGACCCCGGCCGTCCGCGGCTGGTGACTGACAGGTGTCAGTCTGGAAGGGCAGAGGCGGTCATGCCACCCGCGGATCTTTCAGGTCAGACTGAGCCCCGTGCGCAGCTGAAAACGCGCTTCCGGTATTTCCTCAGGTGTCACTCGTCAGTGTCGGGAGCTGCCTCCCAGCCATGGAGGGGGAGGAGGAGCGGTCACCTCAGGAGGTCAGAGCCTGGGCCGGATGCTGGGCGGGGGGAGGGGGCGGCTGCTTCCTGAACGGCCTCGGGCTCGGGCTCCGGCCAGCTGCTCGCCAGAGTGTGGGTTCCCCCTCAGTGTGGTCGCCTGGGGTCACCGTGGCTGCTTCTGTGCATAGAAGAGCATTACGTGGCTTTTGGAGGGCGGGGGGCGGGTTCTGGGTCAGCCAGGGGGACCCTGGGGCGGGGAGCCCTGGGGGTGGGCCGTATCCAGGGAAATGATTTCATCCCGGGGAGCACACGGAGTTCACGGAGCAGCAGCCCCTGAGTTCTTGATGGGCCCGCTGGGGACAGGTGGGTGCCAAGCGTCCCGCAGCCCCCAGGGAGGGTGGTCCCCTGACTCAGACACTCCTGTTCCCTCTGCAGGCTGACACGGAGCCCGTTGTCCCAGTGGGGTCTTCCGAGGTGGTGCCCAGGGTGCTTTCTGGAGAACCCCAGAACCTGTGTGCGTGCTCCCTGACACCATTCAGTGCTGGGGGGCCGGTGGGGGTGGGCAGCCCCTGGCCAGGCGGGGCTTGGGCTGAGTTTGTGGTGAACGGGGGGCCCCGGCCGGCCCCAGGTTGTTGGGTGGGAGGCTAAGTGCTTCAGAGCTGCCCTGGGGACCTCGGCCCTGCATGGTCACGGCCATCCCCGTCCTGGCTCCCTCGATGCCTGGCTGATTCTCATCGTGGAGACTGCAGACCCCGCCAAGGCCCAGGCCCCTTTTCACGGGGAAGGTCTGCTCCGACGGCACCGTGCCGGTCGCGTGCGCCGTAGTGAGCAGTGCTGAGCGTGGGTGGCGGCCCATCAAGGCCGGGGGAGCCCCGTGGAGAGAGCTGCTCGGGAAGGCGGGCCCCAGTGCGCACGGCACCCCAGCTGGCCCGCTGTCCTTGCAGCCGACGCCGACGCTCTGTCCCTGCTCCTGGAGATGAAGCTGAGGAGGCGGCGGGAACGGCCCAGCCTGCCGCGCACCGTGACCGAGCTGGTGGCCGAGGACGGGAGCAGGGTGTACGTGGTGGGCACAGCCCACTTCAGCGATGACAGCAAGAGGGACGTCGTGAAGGTGAGGCCCGCCACGCTGGGCTGGCCTCGGGCCGAGCGGCCCCTTGCCGCGAGCCCCCGCTTCCTCCTCCGCGACGCCAGCGCCCCTCAGAAGGGAGGTTTCTGATGCCGGGGAGGCCTCGCAGCCTCGGCACTTCTCTGTTTAGCGACCGGCGAACTTTTTGTAGCTTCTCGGTTGCTTCCGGAACCGAGTGGTGGCCACAGCAGCCGAGGCGGCCCCTGGGGCCGGGCCTCCCGGTCGGTTCCAGGGCGGCCTCCGCCTGCAGGGCCCCCGGGGCTGAGCCGGCATGTGCGTTGCAGACCATCCGGGAGGTGCAGCCTGACGTGGTGGTGGTGGAGCTGTGCCAGTACCGCGTGTCCATGCTCAAGATGGACGAGAGCACGCTGCTCCAGGAGGCCAAGGAGATCAGCCTGGAGAAGCTGCAGCAGGCCGTGAGGCAGGTGCGGCGCCGGGCGGCCTTCCGGTCAGCAGGGCCCTGGCCGGGGGCGGGAGAGGGCCTCCCCTGTACTGGGTTTCGGACGAGGGGGGACAGGCGGGTGGCGCTTCGGCCCCGAGGCGAGGGCCGGGCGGGGACCCCGGGGGTCGCCGAGCAGGCCCTGGGGCACGGGGGGGGGGGGGGGTGGGGGTGGCCGCGGAGTGCCCTCCGGCCTGCCTGCCGGCTCCAAGTGCCGCTCCCTCAGGCTGACTGACGTGTGCCCCTCGGGGACACGGGCGCGGGAGTTGAGGTCTGGGCAGGGGCGGCTGGAGGGAAGTGGGGCCTCGGCATCCGCCGAGGCTGTGGCCGCCTGCCCCAGGCCCTTGCTCAGCCCCACGCCGTAGGCTGGGCCTGTGCTCTGTGCCCACGCGGCCGTTGACCCTCGGTCCCCTCCCCTGCAGAACGGGGTCATGTCTGGACTCATGCAGATGCTGCTGCTGAAGGTGTCGGCCCACATCACCGAGCAGCTGGGCATGGCCCCTGGCGGCGAGTTCAGGGAGGCCTTCAAGGAGGTGGGCCGGGGTCCGGCCGGGAAGGGGGGCTCAGTGCACGGGAGCCACCCCGGGGCTCAGGCTTCCCCAACCAACGCCCAGCCCCTGCCCCAGGCCAGCAAGGTGCCTTTCTGCAAGTTCCACCTGGGCGACCGGCCCATCCCCGTCACCTTCAAGAGGGCCATCGCTGCACTGTCCTTCTGGCAGAAAGTCAAGCTGGCCTGGGGCCTGTGCTTCCTGTCAGACCCCATCAGGTAGGGCCCCTCGGCCTCCGGCAGGCAGCCCCACCCAGGAAGCGGGGCCCAGCCCCCGCCGCGTGGCACATTCCCCCTTGTTCTCGGGCTGAGCCTCCTCAAACAGGGCCTTCCCGCTCCTTCCTTCCGCCGTGATCCCAAACAAAGAGGGTACCGAGGTCCCTGCCCTGGGTCAACAGCACCGGCCTCCCGCTGGCCACCCCGTGCCCGCGAGGCTGGCAGCGCGCCCTCTGCCCCCAGCAAGGACGACGTGGAGCGCTGCAAGCAGAAGGACCTGCTGGAGCAGATGATGGCCGAGATGGTCGGCGCGTTCCCCGACCTGCACCGCACCATCGTCTCTGAGCGCGACGTTTACCTGACCTACATGCTGCGGCAGGCCGCCCGGCGCCTGGAGCTGCCCCGCTCCTCTGACGGTGACGGCGACGGCCGGCCCCGGGCGGGGGCTCCCCAGGCACCGTGCCCGCCGGGCGGGGGCTCCCCAGGCACCGTGCCCGCCGGGCGGGCGCTGATGCTTCCCTTTCCCCACAGCCGAGCCCAGGAAGTGTGTCCCCTCGGTGGTGGTGGGTGTCGTGGGCATGGGCCACGTGCCGGGCATCGAGAAGAACTGGACCACCGACCTCAACATCCAGGAGATCATGACGTGAGTGCCGCCCGCGTGCGCCCTGCAGTCCCTGAGCACAGAGCCCGGCGGGGTCGCGGCCGGGCTGGGCTGGGGGCTGGGGGGCAGCGTGCGCGCCCCAGCCAGGCCCAGCCCGCCCTCCCTTCCCCAGCGTCCCCCCGCCGTCCATCTCCGGCAGAGTGTCCCGGCTGGCCGTGAAGGCCGCCTTCTTGGGCCTGCTGGGCTACGGCCTTTACTGGATGGGGCGCCGCGCCACCAGCCTGGTCCTGTCACTGCCCGTCGCTCAGTACTGTCTGCAGAGGGCGTCCGCGGCCCGGCCGCGCAAATAGGAAGGACCAACACGTGGCTGCTCCCGTGTCACCGCTGAGGGGCGCTGGGGCTGGCCCCCCCCCAACGAGGAGCGGCTGGGTGCCACCCCCTGTGGGGGTCCAGGCCCGGCCACGCCTCTCCTCCCCCAACCCGCCCAAATAAAGAAATATTTAACTGCTCTGAGCTCAGGCTTCCCAGCAGCCCCCTCCCCACCCTCATCCCCGGCCCTGCAGGGACCGCTCTTGGGGTTCACGGGCATCAGGACGCACTGGTGGGGGAGGGACCAAAGGTGCACACTGCCCCACCCCCCATCCCCGGCCCCCAGGTGAAGGGGCGTGGTGGGCACGGCCAGCCATCCCCTACCTCACTGTGCCTTCTCACGCGCTGGCAGCAGGAGCCCTGGCCCGGGAGCGAGTCCCAGTGGGTTCTGGGCCACCGGGTTCCTGGCCGGCATGTTTGGGAAGGGCCAGGTCACCCCACGCAGCTCTGTCGTGGCTCCTGGGAGCGTCCCTCCCGCCTGGGCAGCTTGGCCACGCTCGGTCGCGGCGGGCGCACACCAGCTCTGCCTGCAGATGGCGTGTGTGGTTTTGGTTTTTAAAAATGTCTGAAGTTTTTTTACTCAGGTAATTTTAACTTAAGAGAAAAACTGAAGCAAATGTCAGAAAATACTAGCCTTAAACCTGGTTGGGACAAAGAGAACGTGTGCGTGGGGGGACCTCGATCCCGAGAGGGTGAGCCCATGGGAAAGGTCAGCCTCTGCAGGGGGGTGCCAGGCCCGCCTCTGGCTGGGGGCTTCTGGGGCTGCAGCCCTCGGACGGGAGCCTTCCTCGGCCCCAACCTCAGTGGACAGCGGGCGCGTGTCCGCTGTGGGGCGGGACAGACGGAGACCCGAGGTTGGGCCGAGCCCACGCGGGGCTCCCACCCCGGGCACCTCCCTGCGGCCACGCTCCGCGGGTCATGTGTCTGTGACACGGCCTCTGTGCAGCCCACCCGGGCCCCGGGGCCACGCTTGATTGTGTTTGTGTTGACTCGATGTCTGACAAAACCAGGTGAAACCCACGGCCATGAACGGGGCCGCACCGTGTTTTCCTGTCATATGTGTACTCATTCCTGAGAAATGGAAATAAAGTCTAATTTTGGAAGCTCCTGTTTTGTGAAGTGTGTAGAAATGAGCACAAGCGGCAGGGAGGAGGTGACGGGTGGCAGCAGGGGTGACCGGCCTGGGCCTAGTGGTCTGGAGAACTTCCTGCCGCCAACACCTGCCTCTCAGCACTAGATCTAGGCCCTGGGGCCCCCGGCACCTGCCTGTCCCAAGTGCGGACCCCGGCCCAGCGAGGACACCAGCCAAGGGGAAGTGTGCTCAGGGACAGGCAGTAGTCCCTGCCCCTCACCTCCCTGGTCCACACCCTCAGGCTTCCCGCCCCACTCAAACCTCCCCCAACCCGGGCACGGGGGCGGGGGGGGGGGTGGGGGGGGGGGAGGCGGGGCGAGCCCAGCTCCCAAACAAAAGGTGCCGGGACCAGTGGCTCAGATCTGCCCGGAAGGACCACAGTGAGCACCCAGGGTGGTGTGGGCCGTCCGTGGGCGTGAAGGGAGGCTGGTAGGGCTGCGGGCTGGGCTCTCCCCCACCAGGGCTGCACCCTCCGGAAGCATGGCTGCCCGCCCCGTACTGGGTCTCGCTGCTATCCTCTGCCTCTCTGTGCCCCAGGCCGGCTCCATGGTGCGGCATCGACGGCCGGTAAGAGTGGTCATCGGGCCGGCGGGTCTCACCGGGCTACCAAGACCGCCCCTGACCAATGTCCTCTCTCTCCACAGGTCCAGGTGGTGCTGCTGGAACCCCAAGGTCGGGATGGGGTGGGGGGGACGTCAGGTCTGGGCGGCCTCTGACCCGTCACCCACGGGCCCTCCCCTGACAGGCCTCACTCCCCATGAGGACCGGGCTGGGTCCCTGCCCCAGACGGCCTGGGAAGAGGGCAGACAAGAACCAGGCCCCACTGTGTTCCCGTGTTAGGAGGGGCCCGCTGGGCTCAGGGCAGCCCTCCCGCCACTGCCAGGCCAGGGGGAGGAAGGGGGGGGGGAACCATGAGGGACCTTCCCAGGGCAGCAGGTGAAGGGGAGAGGTTCTGTCTGGGGGCCACGGGAAGAATTGAGGGTCTGGCTGAGGGTTGCGGCCCGGCCAATTTGCAGAGCCCAAGGAACAGCCACTCCCAGAGAAGAGGCCTGAGGCAGGCGTGGCCCAAACTCAAGGGACTGGCTGCCCATCTGCCAGATTGTCCCAGGGCCTCTGCGGGAGGAGGGTTCCGGTGCTGGTCACTGGGGGACCACGGCCCCCTCCCAGGCCTGAGCCTTCCTGGCCGCATCTCCCACAGGGAGGGACTGCTCTCAGATCCGGGTGGAGAAGCCCAGAGCCCCCAGCGGTGTGTACACCATCCAGCCAGAGGGAGCCAGCGCCCCCTTGCAGGTGAGCAGCCCTCAGCGGGGTGAGGGTCCGGGAGATACTCCGTATGACTTGCTTGGGCAAAATCAAGAGAAGTTACTTGTTCAAGTGACAGGGAAGGGCGGGCCGGACCGGGTGGAGTCTGTCCTCAGACACAGCTGGGCACGGAGATGTTCACGGACTTTGCCGGGGCGGGGGGGGGGGGGGGGGTTATTTTATTTTATTTTTTAGTGCTTATCTTGAGAGAGAGAGAGACAGAGATTGAGAGTATGTGTGCGCATGAGTGGGGAGGAGCAGGAGAGGGAGAGAATCCGGAGCAGGGTCGGCACTGTCAGCACAGAGCCCGATCCGGGCTTGAACTCTCGAACTGTGAGATCATGACCTGAGCCAAGATCAAGAGTCAGACACTTAACTGAGCCACCCAGGCGCCCCACAGACATTGTTTTATAGTCAGGAAAGGTTGGGAGAAACCCAAGCTTCCACCCGTAAAGGTACGAACAAGGAGAGATTCCAGGATCCAACGTTCGGTGAAAAAACAAAGCCACAAAGCAGGTGCAAACTGACATGAAAGCGGGCGGCCCTCCCGAGGCCTGGGGCGCTACCGTGGATCCTCGCCCTGCTTCTGAGAATGTGGATTCGTTACGATGGAAGTTTACATGACACGGACAAGCAGGAAAAGTTTCGGTTTTCAAACAGAAAGCGTCTGGGGGGGGGCACAGACAGGACAGGGGCAGCCTACGTGGGTCCAGCCAGGCGCTGCCTGCCACGTGAAGTCCTTCCCCAGGCTTTGTGCGACATGCGAGAGGACGGTGGCTGGACGGTGATTCAGAGCCGGGACTGGGGCAGGCGGAGGCGTCTGGACTTTGAGAGATGCTGGCAGGAGTACAAACAGGGCTTCGGAGACTTGACAGGTAGGAGGGCCGTGTGCCTGTGGGCACAGGGGCGTGCACCCCGAGGCTCGGGTTTGGGGGTCACCGGGCGCACAGGGCAGAGACGATAGGAGGAGGCTAGGGGTGGCCGTCACGCGGCAGCCTCAGCCTGGGTGCCCACCCCTGCAGGTGACCACTGGCTGGGGCTGCAGCACATCTCTGACCTGACTTCCCAGCCGGGCCTGCGCTCAGAGCTCACGGTGGACCTTCTGGATGCGGACAACCACACGCTTCAGGCCCACTATGACAACTTCCACGTGGACGGGGAGGACCTGTTTTACCGATTGACCCTTGGCCTGTACTCTGGGAACGCAGGTGAGTGCTTGGGAGGTAAGGGGGCCTCGTGCCTGCCCCCGACCCACACGCACAAGCGTCCTGCTTTGTCCACTGGACTCCCCAGGCTGGGGGGAGGGGTAGTCTTGCCACGGGGCCAGGGTGGGTAGGGAAGGTTGGGTCCCTGGAGACCCCGGCTTTCCGGCCCACATCTGTCAGCCTCAATGCTCGGGGCGAGGCTGTCGCTCCCCAGGCGTCTGCCCCGGGGTCTCAGACGCCGAGGCAGCCAGAGCAGCTTCCGCGACGGGAGCGCGGGCCGGAGGGGCAGCCGGCCCGCCACCCACGCCGCCACGCTGTGCAGGGGACGCGTTCCGGGGCTTGGGCCGCACGGATGACCAAGAGGGCTGTGGCTTCAGCACGCTGGACCGCGACCGCGACCACTGCTCACCCTGCACGGACGGCACCCAGCCCTTCACCAGCTGCAGCCGCGATCGCTCGGGCGCCGGCTGGTGGTACAGCGACTGCGGCCAAGCTGACCTCAACGGGCCGTGGCCGGAGCGCGGAGGGGCCGCCTCGGGCATGCGCTGGGCCACCGGCAACCATCGGCCCACCCTGCGCGCCAGCGTGCTGCGCGTGCGCACCACTGCTTCCCCCAAGGCCTAGGCCCCTCGGTGGCCGAGCCTCATTAAACGTTCAAGCCCTGCCGTCTGCTGTGTCTTGCTCGGGATGGGGATGAGGGAGGGGCCGAGCTCAGCTCCTGCCCAGCCTGGCTGCCCAGACCCAGCGCTGCCCACCCAGGACACCTGTCCGTGCACCTGGGGAAATCCACGAAGCCGCGAAGCCCAACCTTGAGGCCAGAAGCAAGGTCACCAGGTCTGGGAGGGCACTGCCCGTCCCTGCTGACCTGCTGGAACCCTTGGCACCCACCCGATGCCCCCACTGGCCGTGACCTCTGTGAGGGCAGCCAGCGGGACACAGCCTGGTGCTCTTGAGCCTTCAAGAACCCGATCCCACCAGATCCCAAAGCGTGGGCAAGACAGTGGGGTCAGGGGGCAAAGAGATGAGTCAGAAGGGCCTGGGACCTGGGGAAGACGAGATGGGCTCGGGCCAGGTTCCCTAGGCAGTTAGGAAGGAGGCTGGGGACGGGGCACTGTGCCAGCAGGCCCAGATGGGGAGGAAAGTGTCAGACTGCAGGAGACTCTGGGCACTGAGCATCTATGAGGGCCTAAACTCACTGTCCCCCACACGGATGAGGACTCAGCTGGAGAGGGGTTGAGGGGGTCTCCCAATGCCACTCAGCTGGCAGGGGCAGAGACGGTTCACACGAGGTCTGGGAAACCCGCATTGTGGCCCCAGGAGAAAGTTCCAGAGGTGGCTCCTCGAACTTAAGTGTAGAATCCAGCCAGGAGGGAGCTTGTATGTTTGTCCAGCTTCTGGTCTCCGGTTCTAGTACGGGGCCGGGAGTGGGGCGGGGGACACTGGCAAACCCTTCCAAGGGCCGCCCACTCCATGCAGGCATCAAGGGGTCTTTTCAAGGCTCCTCTGAACTGAACACCTGAGTTATTCAGCAACAGTGACCCTGAGGGGGGTCTTTGGGGGTGGGGGGCAGACCCTTCAAGGCCAGGCTTGGCTCTCCCTAGCCTCCCGGGCGTCTACGGCCCCTGTTCTGGGAGCCATAGACGCTGTTCTGGGAGAACTGGCACCCAGGTCATCAAGACTCTGCCCCCCGGCGGCACGGGTGAGGAGGGAGACAGAAGAAACAGGAAAATAAGGGCTTGAGGTCGTTTCAGGGAAGTGCTATGCAAGGAAAAACACAGGGTGCCAGGCGGCACTTAAGGAGCAGCGTGGCGCCGGGTGGGCATGGAATCCAGAACTCCTGTGAGGAATCCTGCTCCGAGCAGAGGAAGAGCGGGAGCAAAGGCGCTCCTGCACCGGAGAGGCTCCAGGCCAGAGTCTCGCCCAATCTCAGCTTTGGCTTTGCCCTGGGGCTCTTCCCGGGCGGTCCCCACCGACCTTCCTGGACAAACATCCTCCTTCCCTCCTGTCCCGGTGCCCGGCGCAGCTAGAGGACGATCCGGAGACAGACCCTCGGCACAGAGCGGGGCCGGGGCTGACCTTGGCTTCACCCTGGCGGTCTACTAGGGACGTCGCTCAGCACGGTCACCCCACTCGGAGCACTCAGTCCCTACTGTCCGGTGTTTCCCGGGTCGGACCTCCAGGGACCTGCCGGCTCCTCACGCAGAGCAGCCATTTTAGACGACCCCGTTCCCCCGCTCCCCCGTCCGCTCTAGCGGACCAGCCCCCGGCGCGCTAGTCCTTTTCCCGGCCCATCCCCACGCCCGCCACTCCGCGGCCGCGGGGCGGAACCGCAGGAGCGGACAGGCGTACCCTGCAACCAATCAGAGACCGGCCTTCGCGGGCGCGGCCCGCGCAGGCGCAGTAGTAAACGCTACTCCCCCAGTGATTGGGTGGCGGGGCACGCGGGGCCGGGACTTCCTGTCGGGGCAGAGGGACTTCCGCCGCAGCGGCCCCGCGGATGGCCGCTCTCAGGGCGGCGCTCGGGGCTTTGCTCGCGGCAGCCCGTGTCCGGTCGCCGCCCCTGGGCCAGCGCCCGCCGCGCGCGCCCTGCTCCGCCTCGGCCGCCGCACGCGGCGCTGCCATGGAGCCGGCGCCCCGTTGGCTGGCGGGGCTGCGCTTCGACAACCGCGCCCTGCGCGCGCTGCCCGTGGAGACGCCGCCGCCCGGCCCCGAGGGCGCCCCGTCCGCGCCGCGGCCCGTGCCGGGGGCCTGCTTCAGCCGCGTGCGGCCCGCGCCGCTGCGCCAGCCGCGCCTCGTGGCGCTGTCGGAGCCCGCGCTGGCGCTGCTGGGCCTGGGCGCGCCGCCCGCCGACGACGCCGCCCGCGAGGCGCGCGAGGCCGAGGTCGCGCTCTTCTTCAGCGGCAACGCGCTGCTGCCGGGCGCCGAGCCCGCCGCGCACTGCTACTGCGGCCACCAGTTTGGCCAGTTCGCGGGGCAGCTGGGCGACGGCGCCGCCATGTACCTGGGCGAGGTGTGCACGGCGGCCGGCGAGCGCTGGGAGCTGCAGCTCAAGGGCGCCGGCCCCACGCCCTTCTCCAGGTGGGCCCTTCTCCAGGTGGGCCGGGGCGGGTGGCTGGGGCCCGGAGGGGGCTGACCCCCGGAAGCGGCCCGCACGCCCTTCTCCGGGTGGGATGGGGCGGGGGCCGGTGTGTGCAGCCCCACCGTTTTCCTCCCTAGTTGGGGGTGAGATGTAACTAGAAGTTTCACCTAGGGGCATAGGACATGAGAGGGGTCCGGCATCCTGGAGACGGGAACAGCTGGTGCAAAGGCCCTGAGATCAAAAGGAGAGGACAGGAGGAGGGGCAGTGGCCGCTGGGCCTCCTCCCCTGCTGAAGTGCCGCTGCCAAGTGCCCTTGTCCCCTCCGACCGGTATAGTGAGGGGATCCTGCCGCCTCTGATCGCAGAGCCCCGGCGGTTGCTCTTGTGCCGTTCTCATAAACGACACAAGGACTTTGGAATCAGTTCTGCGTGAGACACTCGCGTCCTCCCCGCCCACCCCCGGCCTGGCCACCGGTGCTCAGGGGAGGCGGGGTGATTTGTCAGCAGTCTGAAAGCTACTTGGGCAGTCTGCTTCCCTCCAACACTGGCATCCCAGATGCGGCCAGTGCCCTGGAAGGGGCAAGAGAGACCTCCTCAGATCCCATTCCCCCAGTGGACATTCTCCCAAGCACAGGCTTCCGGGCACTTGTGGGCCAGAGCCTGGCTCCAGATCCCAGCAGCCTGACCCAGCAGGGTGCTCTTGTAGCCTTGTAGCCGTCCTGCCTCTTCTGTGCAGACAGTCTGTTCTGCTCTTTTCCGTCAAACAGTTCGTGCATTTAGTCCGTGTTTGTTAAAGGGCTGAAAAAGTTATACCCAAGTCGTCGTTTTAGGTTCAGGGAAATCCTAAGGGCATGTCTCCCCTCTGGCCACTTCCCTTTGCCCTCCCTCCAGGGACCGAATACGCCCCTCCCCGTCTCCCCGCAGCAGCTCCACCTCTGACCCACAGAATAACTGGTTTTTCCTCATCCCCCAGTCTCCAGACCTTTCTGTCTGTGAAGTCTGAGTTCAGCCTAGCGCCACCGCCACCCACTGCAGACAACCCGCACCTGCTCAGAGTTGTCTGCACCAGTGGCTAACGGAAGTTTCTGCTCCTTGGAATGGGTGCTTCTCACCCTAAGGCCTGTTCATTCTTTTGAGCACCTTTAAACTTCATGTATTCCTTTTTGGTCATTTATTTTTGCCAGTTATAAAGACAAACCCTTTTGTGAGTAATCTGCTGTTGGAAGTTGCTTTTTATATTTGAAGACTTGAGTTTTAAGTCCCATGTTTTCAGACCTGAGGTCTGCTGACATATTTTTTTTAACATTTGTTTATTTTTAGAGAGAGCGAGCGAGTGGGGGAGGGGCAGAGAGAGACAGGGAGACAGAATCCCAAGCAGACTCCACACTCAGCACAGAGCCTGACGTGATCTGTGCGACAGATCCCACAAACTGTGAGATCGTGACCTGAGCTGAAATCAAGTCAGACACTTAACCAGCTGAGTCACTCGGGTGCCCCTAGAATATTTTTTCTTTAAAAGAAAGCAATAATTTACCCTTTACTCAGGTTGGCACCCACCTACCCCACCCCACCCCTCCCTGTGTCCTGTGGTCCCCTACTTCAGCAAGACTTGAGGCTAACGTCCAAAGTGGCTACGAGTGGCTTAAAGCCAGCTGCTGCTGGATACCCAGGTGTGGCTTTTGGGGGGTGGACAGGTGACTTCTCGCCTCTGCCTCCTGCGTGCCATGGGGTTGGGATTTCAGAATATGCCTCTCCTGGCAGGTACAGAAGAGCTTTCCCTCAGTTGGGTCCATCCCAGCAGCTGCACTGGGAACTGACATGAGTGTACAGGAAAAGGGACTGTTGTCATGTGTCCTCTGGCTCTGTGGGTGCAGGACTGCTCTCCGAGGCCCTTTACCCTTGCTGTATAATCGTTCAATTCTGGCTTTTGCTTTGAGAACCCTGCCTCGAGCAAGAATACGGCTGCATATTTTCAGGACCATTTCTATCAGATTCAAGATTAAATTGCGCTGTGCTAGCTTCCTACTGAGTGAAATCTAACCAGATGAGAAGTAATTCCCAGGGCCAGGGAAGGGTGGAATGACATTTGAGGACAGGTTTCCTTGTCACAGGTCCTCACATAGACTAGAAGGAGGTGAGTGGAGTGCAGCTGTGAACCGAGGGTCACACTGGCCAGAGGCCGACACAGTGAGCTCTGGGGTGACTGCCAGGTCTGGTTTCTAGAGGTGTCGCTTATACGAGGATGAGCCATAGGCAAGGTGAGGCAGGAGGCCTAGATGTGTCTAGTGGAGGCTTGAGGACCACGATCGTAACAATACATGCAGAATAAGCATTTGACGAAAGCCAGCACCCATTCGTGACAAAAATTCGACAAACTAGGAAGAGAGGAACTTCCTCAAGTTGATAAAGAATTTCTACAGAAAACCACAGCTACCATCTACTTGGTGAGGGCCTGGAAACTCTCCCACTAAGATCAGAAACAAGGGAAAGTTGTTTCCCCCACCATTGCCTTTCAGCATCATACTGGAAGTCCTAGCTAACACAGTAAGACAAGAAAAGGAAATTAAAGGTATACAGATGGAGATGGAAGAAATGAAACTGTCTCAGTTTGGGGATAAACATCCATAGAAAATCTCAAAGATGTGACCAAAATGAATAAGCAGTTACAGCAAAGTTGCAGGATCCGAAATTATACAAAAGTCAATCCCTTTACCGTATAAGCAATGAGCAACTTGAATTTGAAGTTAAAAACAATACTATTTACCCTAGCACCCCTCAAAATGAAATAGGTATTAATCTAACAAAATATATACAAGATCTTTATAAGGAACATTATAAAATTGATAAAAGATGCCAAAAATAAAGAAATGGAAAGACATTACATGTCCACGGACAGGAGGACTCACTATTGTCAAGATGTCACTTGGTCCCAATTTGACTTCAGTACAATCCCAACAGAATCTCGGGTCATTCTGTAGATACTGGTAACAGGATTCGAAAGTTTGCACAGAGAGGCAAAAGACCTAGAGTGACCGACATGATACGAAGAATGGCAAAACCAGAGAGCCGGCACTACTGACGTCGAGCCTTACTGCAAAACCATAGGCATTAGGTAAATGCAGTGTCGGTGAAGGGATTGCTCAGTGGAATAAGGACAGACCTCCCCCTCGGTACAGCCAGCTGATCCTTGACGAAGGGGCAAAGATCGTCATGCCAACAGATTGCACTGGGACAACTGAACACACACACAAAAGGTATCTAGACACGAACTTGCCACCTTTCGCAAAAGTAAACTCAGAGCAATCATAAACCTAAATGCAAAAGTATAAAACTCCTAGAAGATAAAAAGCCCGGAGGACCTTGGGTTTGGACGTGACTTTTTAGATCTAACACCAAATGCAAGATCCATGAAAGAAGTCATTGATGAGCTGGACTCCATTAAAGTTAAAACTTTTTTGCTCTGCAAAAACAAAACAAACAAAACAACACCCCTTGTGCTCTGCAGCAGACAAAATCGAGAGTGAAAAGAAAAGCCACAGACGGGGGAAAATATTTGCAAAAGATGCATCTGATAAAGGAGTGTTGTCCGAAGTAGACCTTTAAAGAACTTCTTAAATTCGATCATAAGAAAACAAAACAACCTGGGCCCTTAAAATGGGCCAAAGACCTGAACAGACCTGACACCAAAGAGGAGACACAGATGGAAAGCAAGCTCCTCGAAGAGACGCTTCACATCGTGAGTTACCAGGGAAATGCAAATTCTCACGGCGACGAGATGCCGCCGCACACCTGCGGGGGGTGGGGGCGGGGGGCAGACCCGGGGCACCGACAGCACCAGGCGCCGGGAGGCCGTGTGGCAGCGGGAGCACGTGCTCCACCCACTTGCTGGTGGCTGCAAGGCGGTGCTGTTACCTCGTGGCCCAGCAGTCGTGCTCCTGCTGTTTACCCGAAAGACTGAGAGCCTGTGTCCAACAAAACCCTGCACGTGGATGTTCGTAGCAGTTTTATTCAGACCTGTCAAAACCCGGAAGCAAGCAGCATGTCCTTCAGGAGGCAAATGGACCGTGGCGCCTCCGGACGAGGGAATAGGACCCTGCGCAGGCGAGAAGCGAGCGCTCAGGCCGTGAGAAGACATGGAGGAAGACGACGAGAAAGGAGCCAGTCTGCGCTACGACTCTGGCTGCGAGCTTCCGAGGAAGGCGGAAGTACGGAGAGGAAGAAAAGATCATGAGTTACAGGGGAGGGGTGAGCGGGTGGAGCGCGAGGAGGTTAGGGCGGCAGCGGTCTGTGTCTGGTACCGCGACGATGGGTCCTCGTCGCCACCCGTCTGTCCAAAGCCCCACGGTCCGCAGCGCTCGGCGTGACCCCGTTTAAACGTGGGCCTTGAGTGATGATGGCGCATCCAGGTACACTTGCTGATGGCAACAAATGTCCCACCTGGTGGGGACGTTGACGGTAGAGGCCACGAGGGCCACGAGGGCAGCAGGGGGCCTGTGTCGTTGCCGTGAGCCTGGAACTGCTCTGATAAAGTCTTAATCATAATAGAGGCTTGGGGTAAAAAGCAGTTCGAGCCCTCCAAGGCCTCCGTCCTCCGAGGGACTCTGAGATCCCCCTTTCGTATGCGAACGATGCTGTCCTGCCCTGCGTTACCGTAGGAGTGCTTTTGTAAAACAAATTCTTTGGAACAACCAAGTTGCAGATGGACAGGGTGAGTGTGTGGCGCTTGGCCGCTTCCCTCTGGGGAGGCCCGAGGTGGCCCTCACCGTCCTCCGCGTCGGTCTGGCCTCCGGCTACGGGCCGGCACTCGGTGCCTTGGCCGCCGGGTCTGGGGCGACGTTCGGGCCTCATCAGTGCCAGGTAGCATGTGTGATGGGGTTCTTGCGCAGTCGCGTTAGAGCTGCCGGTGGGTGATTTTTAGGAAGCCCTTAGAATGCTTTCGGTCCCTCCCATCTGCCGCCTGAACCTTGGTGTCGAGTGGACGCCTGCCTGATGGCACGATGACCTGTGTTTGATTTCAGACAGGCTGACGGCCGCAAAGTCCTGCGGTCGAGCATCCGAGAGTTCCTGTGCAGTGAGGCCATGTTCCACCTGGGCATCCCCACCACGCGGGCCGGGGCCTGCGTCACATCCCAGTCCACAGTTGTCCGCGACGTGTTCTATGATGGTAATCCAAAATATGAAAAGTGCACGGTTGTGTTGCGTATAGCTTCCACTTTTCTAAGGTAATGCCGGGGTCCCCTCGGGCTGTCTGAACGCTTGCTGTTGTCAGGCTGTAGGTCTGTGCTTAGACAGCGGGGAGTCTGGTAGATGAAGCGCCCCACAGTGACACGCCGTTTGGACCCCATCCCACGGCGGGTCCCTAGAACAGCGCCAGCGCACCGGCCAGGAGGTAGATGCTCTGCACCTGCGGGGATGGAGTCGCAGGTGCAAAAGGCACTGGGCGTGTCTGGGCCGGGAACCCTGTCCCGCGTGCGGGTCACTGTGCCCCGCCCGCCCACACTCCCCCACCGGGCCGTTCCCACCAGGCAACAGCCTGTGTAGCTGGAGCGAGGCTGGTGTGGGCGGGCCCCCCGAGGCAGCAGGGGGTGGGGGGCAGGGGGCGGTATAGAGCAGTTTACTTGGGAGTTCGTGACAAGGAACTGCATCAAAGTCACCAAGAAAATGGCCTCGTTGGTGTCACTGTGAACGCAGGCTGCTCCACACCTGACGAGCTCCGGTTGGCTGCGGCCATTCTCCACTCGGTTCATTAACCGGAACCCTCTCTGGTTCCCGTTCCTGACGCAAGCCTGTTTCTCCGTGATGTCACCGCGCTGTCTGGCGTCACACGCTCCGTTCTGCTTACCTGAACCCACGCTTGTCACAAGTGGCTGTGGCATCTTGGGGCCCCCTCCTGGAGCCAGGCAGACCCCGTGTGTTTCAGGGGCAACGGGGCCATTCCCCTGGTGCCTGCTGGCCCCACCCACGCCTACAGCTCAGAGTCCCTGGCTTTTCCTTTCATCCCCTGGGGGACAGAGGAGCCAGGGCAGTGACCGGCCTCACCCCAGGACACCCAGGGCTTCTTCCTGCAGAAGCACCAGACTGCTCTTTGCTGCGCGGCCGCCCTGTACCTGGCAGGAGGTCGGGCGGCATCCCTGGCCTCCACCCACCACCTCCCGGGGCTGATGTCAGACCTAAAAACCAAAAATGTCTCCAAACGGTGCCTCACACCCTCCGGGTGACACCCAGTGGAGAGCCACTGCTGACCCTGCTTGTCACCCCACCACAGGATGCCCGTCACTGACGTGCTCCTTGACGCAGGGGGATGGGCACAGAGCCCTCCTCGTGCCCGGAGTCAGCCCTGTGTTCCTGGGCGTCCCGCATGCACGCCCGGGGCTGTGTGGGACTTGACCAGAGTCAGGCTGGTTCTGTGTCACTGAAAGATTAGTTCTGTTCTTGTTGGTTTTGTTTTAATCAGCGTGTTCTTCCCACGCTCCTAGGTGGGTATCTAGCAGCCAGACTTTTCTTCCCACGACGGGGCAGAGTCACGTTTAACCTGTTAAAAACTTGGGTTTTCCCTCCAGGTTCGGATCCTTTGAGATTTTTAAGTCTGCAGATGAGCACACAGGGCGCGAGGGCCCCAGTGTGGGGAGGAATGACATTCGAGTACAGATGCTGGACTATGTGATCGGCACGTTTTATCCCGAGATCCAGGCCGCTCACGCCGACAACAGCGTGCAAAGGAATGCGGCCTTCTTCCGGGAGGTAGGTGTGGCGGTGCCCTGGCCCCGGCCCTACCTGCTGCTGACGACCCGGTCTACTTGGCTGGTAGACAGAGGTTCTCACTTGGTGTCCCTGCCCCTGTCAGTCACTCCCCTGTCCCAAACCCAGTCACCACTTGTTGGCTTTGAGCAGGACCGACTTCTTGGAAACCCTGCGTCAAGGTCAGGGGTCCTGGGACAAACCAAGGATCATTTTGTTTCAGTGGCACTGGCGTGTGTCCATGTGCCCCCACCGAGCCCCGCCGGACAAGTGTGAAGGGAATGACCCCAATGCACTGGGTACCCAGCCATGCACACCTTGTCTGACCCAGTCCCTCGGTTTGATGGAGGTGCTGACCCCGCGGCTTGTGTCTGTGCCTCCCCTCCCCCCAAGGGCCATCAGGCGTGGCTTCCGTGCAGAGGTCACCCATGACACTCAACGTGGCCACGGCATTCCATCAGCTGACTCAGCTCGGGGCCTGCAGTGTCGGCGAGGGGGTGAAGGAGAAGGCAGGGGCACGCTTGAGCACGGCTTCCATGAGAAGGAGTGCCAAGCAGGTGTTTGTGGGGCCTCGTCCTGCCTGACCCTGGCCACTCTCTTGACCTGTTTTAGCCATGCTCTGGTTCTTGCCCTCTTCTGTGGGCAAGCGCCTGGGCTGTGGGCTGCCGGGAGGTGTCTCGGGGTTCTGCTCGCAGCCGTGATGGGTGACGGGGCAGGTGCGTCTGGGGCCAGTGCCTGCGGCCCTAACCCTCGAGGCCGCACGGGGGTGGGGGGCACAGGGGGGCTGCATGGGCAGTGGATGTGGCCGCGTGAAGGGCCCGCTGGCAGCCCACTGGGCCGCGGCAGGTAGGTCATTGGCCTCCTTGTCCGGCAGCTCAAAGGACGAGATGGGGCCCTGGGCACAGCAGCCTGGACCAAGGGCAGGATTTGTCTGCTCGTGTGCGGACTTCCTCATGTCCATGCCATTGTCCTCCTGGGCCCGAGTCGCGGGGATATCGAGGTTCCCTGACATTTTTGGTTTCTTGGGTAAAGGCCACGATCAGGGAGTATGCGAAAGAGGGAGGAGGCGAACATGGGGTTGGAGCCTCCACACACCTGCTCGTCCGAGATGCCTTTTCCTCCACACACATTCCGTCCTGTCCTCCCCACACGTGTCGGCGGGGAGGCCAGAGGACAGGCCCTGCGGGAATCGGGGCGGGAAAGAAGGGGTGGGGGCAGGGGGCAACCCGCGCCTGTTGTGCTGCAGGTGACCCGTCGCACGGCCCGGATGGTGGCCGAGTGGCAGTGTGTGGGCTTCTGCCACGGCGTGCTCAACACAGACAACATGAGCATCGTGGGGCTCACCATCGACTACGGTCCCTTTGGGTTCCTGGACAGGTGAGTGGCCCGGGGCAGCAAGTGGGCGCCGACGCTGGGGAGAGGCCTGCGGGTATATGCATCTGCTCTGGACGTTTTGTCCAGCATTTAGTTGTTGGACATGCCTGGCTGGCCATTCCCAGAGGAAGACGTCCCCTGGAAGGTTCTGAGCAGAGAAGCGTTTTAAAAGGGCGCCTCCACTCCCAGATCGGGAGCGGGCTGAAGGGGCCAGGGCGGGAGCAGGTGGTGAGCAGGGGGGATGCACCCGGCCAGAGGGGTCCGGCCGGGGCAGGGGCAGGGGAGCGGTGGCCACGCAGGCACGGCCCTTGGGCACCCCCGGGGGCTCCGCATCGTCCCCTTGACGGCTCTCTCACCCTGTGTGGCAGGTACGACCCTGACCACGTGTGCAACGCCTCGGACAACGCCGGGCGCTATGCATACAGCAAGCAGCCCGAAGTGTGCAAATGGAACCTGCAGAAGCTGGTTGAGGCCCTGGAGCCCGAGCTGCCCCGCGAGCTGGGGGAGGCCATCCTGGCGGAGGAGTTTGACGCCGAGTTCCGCCGGCACTATCTGCAGAAGATGCGCAGGAAGCTGGGCCTCGTGCGCGCCGAACTGGAGGACGATGGAGTGCTGGTGGCCAAGCTCCTGGAGACCATGCACCTGACCGGTGAGTGTGGCCAGGCGAGTGCGCCACGGGGGGGCCTGGCCTTTTCATTTGGGTGAAATAGTACAGCGCGTAAGACGTACCGCGTCAGCCATTAAGCGAGCAGGTCGGGGCACCAAGCACGTTCGCTGTGGCGCAGCCAGTGTCTCCAGACTCTTCAGTGTGCGAGGTGGACACCCTGTCCCCGTGGCACTCTCACCCCCGTCTGCCTCCCCAGCCCCTGGAGCCCCCGTTCTGCCTTCTGTCTGTGGATCTGACTCCTCCAGGGACCTCGTGTGAAACGGGTCCACACGGGATCCGTCCTCGTGTGCCGGCTTCCTCCACCGAGCAGCGTCCCCAAGGCTCATCTGTGGTGGGGCAGCGGGTATCGGGACTCTGTTCCCTCGCAAGCTGAGTGGTACCTCGTGGTGTGCAGGGACCAGGCTCTGTTCCCCGGTTACGGACTGATGCACACTTGTTTTCTCCCTTGGGCTGCTGAGGCAAACGCTGCCGTGGAAACACACATACCAGCAGGCGTGTGAGTCCCTGATCTCAGTTCTGGGGCTGCACCTCCAGGCGGAGTTGCTGGATCCCGTGTGGACCTAACCAGACTGCTCTGGCTGGAGCTTCTGGTACCACGTTGACCCGAAGTGGTACAGCGGGGGTTCCCTTGTTCCTGCCCTCAGGGGAGCGCTCTCGGTCTTTCACTGTTAAGTATGAGGCTGTCTGTGGCTTTTTTACATACGGCTTTTATGAAATTGAGGGTTTCCTTCTACTCCTAGTTTGGAGTATTTTTACCATTTTGCATCAGTTGAGATGAACGCATGGGGGAAGCTCCTCCCTTCACACCCCGTCTTAGTCAAGTTAAACCGCCGTAACAAACCACACAGACTGGGCAGCTTACCCAGCAGACCTCAATCTGTCACAGTTCTGGAGGCTGGAGGTCGGAGATCGGGGTGCGGCGTGGCCAGGTTGCTGGGGTGGAGCTCCTTCCAGGGCAGAGAACAGAGAGGCAGCGAGGGCTGGTGGCTCTTCTCCTGAGGGCGCAGACCCCATCAGGAGGGCCCCAGTCGACATTTGTACAGGAGGTTGGTCCGTGGTAGCTTTGGCTTCAATATCTAGGCATGCTGCTCTCATAAAATGAGTTAGGAAATGTCCTGTCCTGTTTTTCAGAAGAGTTGAAGGAGGACTGGGGATAATTCCCTGATATTTGGTAGAACTTACCTGTGACGTCCTAACGTTTTCTTTGTTGTGAGAGTTTTGATTCCTGATTCCGTTTCCTTACTTGTTACAAGACTACTCAGATTTTCCATTTCTTCGGAATCTGTTGTGGCGGATTGTGTTTCTGAGAATTTGCTGATTACCTCTGCGTCATCTAGTTTATCAGCATGCAGTTGTTCACTCTTCTCAGAGTCTTTCATTTCTGTGTAATCAACACTCCTGGCCCCATTTTCATTTCTGGTTTTAGCTGAACGTGTCTCTTTTTGTCAGTAGCTAAAAGGTTGTCAGTCTTGCTGATCCTTTCAAAGAACCAGCTCTTGGTTTCATTGGTTTTTGTTCTCTATTTCATTTATCTCTGCTCTAACCTTTCTTTCTTTCTGCCAGCTTTGGTCTTATGTTGTTCTTCTAATCCCTCGGGTAAAACATGAAGTTATTGAGATTTTTTTTTGAGATCTGACATGTTAACACTGTTAGTGTTAGTTACACTAGTTAGTACAACACGATTCACTCTTCGTACACACTGCAAAATGATCACTACCACAAGTGTAGTTAACATCCATCACCACACAATTGCAAATTTACTTTTTTCTTGCGATTGAGATCTGTTCTTTTAACAGGTATTTAGCACCATAAATTTCCCTCTGACCACTGCTTTTGTGGCATCCTGTAAATTTTAGTATGCTGTGTTTTTATTTTCCTGCCTCTAAGTATTTCCTAATTTTCCTTGTGATTTGTTTTTATTTTTTGGACCCACTGGTTAATTTTGACATTATTTGTGAATTTGCCAGCTTTCCTTCTGTTAGTGATTTGTGTTCTCATCCCACTGTGGTTGGAAGAGATAGGTCTTTTTAAACATATTAAGACTTACGTTGTATGGCTGAACATGTGATCTGCCCTGGAGATTGTCCCGTGTGTACCTGAGAAGATTGGACGGAGTTCTGTTGAGGTCTGATGCAGTAGCGTGACAAGCATTCAGGTTCCCCATGTCCTTGTTGGTCTGCGGTCCAGACATCCCATCCATTATCCAAAGTGGGCTGCTAAAGCCTCCAGCTCTTAGAGAACCATTCTGTTTCTTGTTACGTTTTACAGAGGTTTGCTTTGTAAGTTTTGGTGCTCGTTTGGCACATACACTTACAAAAATCTTTCTGATGAACTGTTTTACCAGTATATAAGGAAAACCATGGTCATTTACCGATTTCCTACTGAAAGTCTACTTGTCTGACTCAACCAGTTGAAAGTATCTTATGGACAGTGTGTAGTTTTGTTTTAATCTGAGAGTCTGCATGAGAGACAGCAGGGGAGGAGCAAAGAGAGGGAGACAGAATCCCAAGCCGGCTCAGTGCTGTCAGCACAGAGCCCGACACGGGGCTCGCACCCACAAACGGTGAGATCGTGACCAGAGTCCGAATCAAGAGACACTTCACTGAGCCCCCCAGCCACTCCTGTAGTTGTCTTTTTAAAAATCCATCCTGCCAGTCTTTTTTTTTTTTTTTTAAGCTAGAGCAGTTCATGGAGGACACCAGTGTGGAGAGGTGGGCAGGACAGCACAGGAGAGGCCGTCTGCTGATCCATTTACTTTTAAAGTCGTTACCCACGAGGACTTCTGCCGCTTTATTGTTTTCTGTCCATTTCCTCCATTTCTGCTTCTGTGTTTCGTTTATTGTCCTGGTTCCCTTCTCATTTCCTTCTGTATGTATTTTTAGGATGTTTTCCTAGTGTTTCAACAACTCGGCCCGAGGACTCTCAGTATCTGTTGCGTGTTGAGCCCTGTTTGTTCTGAAGTGTTTCAGGGGCTTCTCCCTGACGCCCCGTGGCTCCTCTAGTAGGCTGGGGGGCTTGTGAGCACAGCAACAGTGGCCAGGGGATGACCTTGGTGCCTTTGCCGTACCGACCTCAGAGTGGTGGCCACGCTGGGTGGCAGGTGTGTGGGGACGAGGAGGAGTCTGGAGAGCAGGGGTCGGGAGCCCTCGGACCCGACCCTGACGAGGCTGCCCGGCGTCGCGGGCGCTGGTGCGGGAGGCGAGGGCCAGGCCTCGGCCTGCACCCTGAGCGCTGGCGTGTTGCAGGTGCCGACTTCACCAACACCTTCCACTTGCTGAGCTCCTTCCCAGTTGGGCCGGAGCCCCAGGGCATGCCCGAGTTCCTGGATGCGCTGACCGCACAGTGTGCCTCCCTGGAGGAGCTGAAGCTCGCCTTCCGACCCCAGATGGATCCCCGGTGGGTACCCAGGCCTCCCTTCCTTGGAATGGGCTTCCAGAAGGAGAGGACCATTCAGAACAGAGCATGTTGGGATGTTGGGGAGAGCTAGCTAGGGCACCTGGGGAGGTGGGTGGGCCCCCACATCTGTGGCGCCGAGGCCCACCGGTCAGAGGGAAGGGCGGCAATGCTGCCACCGCACAGGGAGGCCAGTGGCACAGGCTGGGGGGGGGGGGGGCAGCTTCCCGGAATGGCTCTCGTCTGCCCAGGAAGGACTCCGTGGGCCCTCGGGTATCACCAGCCGGGCCACGCTTTCCCGCGCCGTCTCCCCTGGAGGAGCACACGGTGTCCTGAGGGTGCAGCCCATGCTCCGAGTAAGGCGTGGGAAGCATGGTTTCCGGGTTTTGATAAACAAGCCAACAGACTGTGGTTCGAGAGAATTTAGTGCAGCGCTGTGGTGAGTGGCTGCCGGCTGCCAGGACGCACAGGGAGGACCGGCTAGCAGGGCCTATGGAACACAAAGCCAGCGTGACTGGGGAAGGGGGTGTCGGTGCTGTCCCTGCCCGCCGGGCCCTCGAGGACCCAGCCTTGTGGTCACTGTGGAGAAGCAGCCAGCAGTGACCTTCCCCTGGGGGAAGTCACTGTGGGGTCGGGACACAGGCAGGGGCCAAGCGGCAGGGAGAAGTCAGCCTGCAGCACCCGCCCCTCGGGGTGCGCTCGTTCCACGACACGGAAGGGCTGCCGCAGAGCAGGGGTGGACGGCCGCCTCGCCCGTCGGGCCCGGGTCACCCCCCCCCACACACACACACCGGGGCTGTCGGCGGTGGCACAGCAGAGCCGCTGAAGCCATCGCCACCTCCTCCGTGCCCAGACAGCCATCCTCCGGGTGCCCAGTGGTCGGGACGCGCCTCACGCTGCCCCTCTGCACAGGCAGCTCTCCATGATGCTGATGCTGGCGCAGTCGAACCCCCAGCTCTTCGCGCTCATCGGCACCCGAGCCAACGTCACCAAGGAGCTGGAGCGTGTCGAGCAGCAGTCGCGGCTAGAGCAGCTGAGCTCGGCCGAGCTTCTGAGCAGGAACACGAGCCACTGGGCCGACTGGCTCCAGGAGTACAGGTGAGGCCGGCCCTGCCGTCCGGGGTCGGCGAGGCTCCAGGTCGGGGCGCTGACCGCCCGCGTCACCATCTCCCCGTGACGTGGCTGCAGACGACTCCCCACGCAGGGAACCAAGCCCGGGAGATGTGGGAGGGGGCATCTGCTGGAAGGATGAACTCGGATGTGATTCCAGAGCCCGGCTGGAGAAGGACAGGGAGGGCGCCGGCGACAGTGACACCTGGCAGGCCGAGCGCCTGCGCGTCATGCGTGCCAGCAACCCCAAGTACGTCCTGCGGAACTACATCGCACAGAATGCCATCGAGGCTGCCGAGAACGGAGACTTCTCAGAGGCGAGCGGACGCCTGCCCCTCCTCCGTCCCTGGGTCCGGCAGCAGGGGCTGGGTGAGGAGGGACGGGCAGGCCCTAAAAGCCCTCTTCTTGCTCTTCTCCAGGTGCGGCGGGTGCTGAAGCTCCTGGAGACCCCCTACCACAGGGAGGGGGAGGCCGCCGAGGTCCCGGAGGCCGAGGGGCACTCCTACGGCAGCAAGCCCCCGCTGTGGGCGGCAGAACTGTGTGTCACGTGATCCTCGTAACTGCCTCGGAGGCCTCCACACGTGGAGCCCCCGAGGCCTCGAGCCCCGCTGAGTCCTTGAGGCGGTGGGCACCCCGCGGGCAACCCCACGCCCCGTCTCTCCATGACGGCCGAGACGTCCAGTCAGGACCTGACCCGTCTCTGTCTGACACAGACTCAGCAGCCCCGCCCCACGCTCGGTGCGCTCCCCACAAAAGCCGCTTGGCGCGAGGACAGGAGCTCAGCAGTGGGGAGCGGGCCCAGGTGGGCAGAGCGGCCCCGGCCCCCTACCTACCGGGCAGACACGGTCCCCAAATAAACCAGCAGCTTCCCTGGCCCGTCTCTGTGTGGTCACTGCGCCCTGACCCGCCCTCCCAGGAAGGCCAGGTACTGGCGGGGGGGGGGGGGGGGGGGGGGGGCACCTGTGTCGTGGCCTCAGGCATCCTGGTAGTAGCTATTGAAGTTGATGCGCAGCAGGAAGTCCTCCAGGTGGGGCTGGTAGCCGCGGTTCACCAGCTTGGTCACCACTGGTGGCGGAGGGAGCAGGGGAAACGGCTCAGCCAGGCCCCCCGGTAGCTCCTGCCCTGCGGCCCCCAAGCCCACCCGGCCCTAGGGGACAGTCACCTTTGAAGAGGAAATGGGAGTAGTACTTGAAGGTGCTGTAGGACTGCTGCATGAGGGCAAAGTTGGGGTGCTCGGCACCCCGTGGGCCGCCAGCCGGGACCCAGGGCTGGGAGATGAGCTGGCTGCGGAACTTGAGGACCAGGCTGAAGATGCTATGGATGACATTCATGACAGGCGCAGCCTTCTCGGTCAGCAGGCCCCTGGGGAGACAGGTGGCTTTTGGGGGGGGGGGCAGCCAGTGGGAGACAGGTGGCTGCTGGGGGGCGGGGGACCCTACCACCACCAGCACCACCACGGCTCGAGGCACCAGGAGCAGCTCACCTGAAGACGGCCTTGTGCAGGTACTCTGCATGCGCACGCTGGATCTCCTCAAGGTCGCCCACCCCGGCCAGCCGGGCCCGGAACTCACACCAGGTGACGTGCAGTATCTGGTTGGCGATGTAGCCCTGCGTGACCTTCACGAAGTGCTGCATCTCGTGCTTGAAGAGCTGCAGCTGGCGGAACTGCACGGAGCCGGCCGCGCGGCTCACCAGGGCTGCGGGAGGGCGGAGGGGTCAGCCGGGGCCCCGGGGCCAGGGGCGGGCGGGCGCCCCGGCCGGGCCTCACCTGCACGCTTGAGGTGGAAGCAGACGTCCTTGAGCGTCCACATCATCAGCTTCAGCTGCAGCAAGAAGGAGAAGATGCCGCTGTACCTGCTCAGGCAGCTCTCGGTGACCACGATGTTGAGGGGCCAGTCCACCTGCGGGCGAGGGGGGTGGGGGTGGCTCAGTGTGCGCCTGCGGCCCGGCCCCCCTCCCCGCCCGCCGGGCGACGCCTCGCTGACCTTGTACCTGAGCTCCAGGCAGTTCAGCACGTCCGGGGCGTTGGGGGCAAACGCCTCGGGCAGGAACTTGAGGGCAAAGGAGAGGTTGGCGGCATACGGGGTGTCCCCGTGCAGGCTGTACTGCAGGGCCTTGCTCAGCACCGAGTTGAGCACCAGCGGGTTGAGGAGCTCCCCGGGCGTCTGCCCCGCCCCCAGCTGAGGCAGGAGAGGGCACACGCGTCCGGAGGGAGTCCCGGCACCACCGCCCTCCCCCCACCCCCACCCGCCCCTAGCCCAGGGGTCACCTTCTCAAACAGCAGGTCGCTGAGGGACTGGGCAAACTCTCCATCCTCCATGAGCAGGAAGTGCCGCAGGGCCTCAAAGTGCGCCTCCAGGCCGAGCTCCACGAAGTAGTAGTCCACGGCGGCCTTGTTCACCAAGGAGACGCTGGCGGGCGGGAGGGCGGGGCCTAGAGTCAGGTGCAGGGGGGGGCCGCCCGGGGGCGGGGCCACCTGGGGACAGGGCGCCCAGCGGCAGGGGCAGGGTGGGGGCAGGGCCAGCCGGGGGCGGGGCCGCGGCTCAGGTGCAGGGCGAGGCCTTCCGTAGGGAGGGCACTCACTGCTAGGGAGGGCACTCACTGCGCGGCCAGCGGCGCCGTGATGGAGTGCTTCATGAGCACGGGCAGCGGCAGCAGCTCGCTGAGCTCCACCGCGGTCTCATCCGCATCCGACCGGACCCGGGGTTCCTCGGGGAGGGAGAAGGCCCGCGGAAGCCCGTGGTGTAGCAGGTGGGCGACAGGAGGCTCTGCTGCAGGACGGCACGCTGCTGTCAAGCCGCGAGGCCAGTCCGGCCGGGCTTCCGCCTACCCTCCTGCCCACGTGGCTGGCCACTCACACATGGCCTCATAGCTGTCCGGGTATTGCTCCAGGCGGTACTGCTCCGCCAGGCCCGTCAGGTAGGCCTGCTCCTGGCCCCAGCGCTGGGCCGCAGCCTCCTCCTCACCAAGGCCAGGGCTGCTCCCGGTAGCCACGCCTTCCTAGAAGGACCAGGCCTCAAGGAACCCGCCCCTTCCTTGCACGGAAGAGGAAAGAAAGGGGAAGGGGGTCTCCCCAACATGCTGCCCCATCCTGGAAGGCCAAAGCCCTCACTGCCCATGCCAGGATGGGAGGAGTGGGGGCGGGTAGAGGCGGCACGGCTTACTCCCCTGACCCTTGACCCCCAACCATGTCCGCCCTGACCTGTGAGCTTGAAGCGTGGCTTGGAGAGAGGTCCTCAGTGTCCCCACTTCTCCCTGGTCCTGAGCAACACAAGTTGGGCAGGAGGGAGTATCAGGGTCAAGTGCATCCTACAAGGTGGCTCCCCCCGAGTCCCCAGGGCCGCAGACTTCTTGCCCTTCCTCCTTGCCCCAAACCCCTCTCGGGCCCACAGGTGCCACCCATGATAGGACAGCCGTGGGGGCCCCACTGACCTGGCTCCTCAGGGATACCGTCTCCCAGAGCCCCAGATGCAGCCACTGCAGAGAGCGAAGCCTGGTCACTCGCCTCCCCACTGCCAGAGCTGACCACGTGACTACAGGAACCATCTGAGGCCCTGTCTGCAGGCCGCTGTGGCTCATGCCCCCCGACAGGGCTCTGTGCTCCCAGGCTGAGGCCTGACTGGGACTCATGGTCAGTGGGG
Source organism: Panthera tigris (assembly GCF_018350195.1). Lineage (NCBI taxonomy): Eukaryota > Metazoa > Chordata > Mammalia > Carnivora > Felidae > Panthera > Panthera tigris. Next base: position 140,345,437 of record NC_056666.1, read on the forward strand.
CTCTGGTAGGGCGTGGGTGTATCGGGCTGGTCTTCCCCAGAGAGTGCATCCAGCACCACACGGGACTGAGACACGTGTCCGTGGACGTTCCATCGTGGTCGGGAGGGGGCCACGTCGCACACATTCTCTCCCACCTTGATGCTGGCGTCAGACACGTGTCCGTGGACGTTCCATCGTGGCCGGGAGGGGGCCACGTCGCACACATTCTCTCCCACCTTGATGCTGGCGTCAGACACGTGTCCGTGGACGTTCCATCGTGGCCGGGAGGGGGCCACGTCGCACACATTCTCTCCCACCTTGATGCTGGCGTCAGACACGTGTCCGTGGACGTTCCATCGTGGCCGGGAGGGGGCCACGTCGCACACATTCTCTCCCACCTTGATGCTGGCGTCAGACACGTGTCCGTGGACGTTCCATCGTGGCCGGGAGGGGGCCACGTCGCACACATTCTCTCCCACCTTGATGCTGGCGTCAGACACGTGTCCGTGGACGTTCCATCGTGGCCGGGAGGGGGCCACGTCGCACACATTCTCTCCCACCTTGATGCTGGCGTCAGACACGTGTCCGTGGACGTTCCATCGTGGTCGGGAGGGGGCCACGTCGCACACATTCTCTCCCACCTTGATGCTGGCGTCAGACACGTGTCCGTGGACGTTCCACTGTGGTCGCGAGGGAGCCATCCCAGAAGCATAACCCCCTGCGGGAATGCTGCCCCCTGGCACATGCCCAAGGAGCTGCCCCATGGCCTGGCTACTCCCTTCCTGGGAGGATCTGAGTCTAGGGGTGTGTGAGTGAGGCACAGCCATTGGCCCATCTGGGACACATGTGTTCTCCAGCTGCATGAGACTGTCCTCCCACAACTGCTGCCCCTCATTACTCGAGCCACCTCCTACAGTCTGGAGAGAAGCTGGGGAAGGCAAGGTGACCACAGCCGGCCTCAGGATAGTTCTGAAATCATACTCCTGTGGCCCAGAGGGCTCCGTGCCCGCCACTTCAGACACAGCAGAGGGAGGCAGGTCCGAGCCGATGGTCTGCAGCGCCTCCTCCAGGATGGGGGCCACACCAACGTGCTCAGCCTCTCCAGCCTCCCGGGCTGTGGGCAGGAAGTCTTGGATACCGAGGCCCTCGGAAAATGGCCCCGGCCTGTCCACCCGCTCTGGCTGCGGGCCACAGACCGCCGCCACCAGAGGCCGGGGGAGCTGCGGTGTCTGGGTGCTCGCGCAATCATAAGCAGCCACGTGCCGCCCTGCATACCCAGAGTCACAGGTGCTGCCTCCGGCTAAGTGCTCGGGGCCTGGAGACGAAGCCTGAAACAGAAGTGGGTGTTGGTCCCTCCAGCCATCCGGCTCCGTCCCCCGAGCTCAGTTCTGCAAGCAGCACCAGAGCTCACCAGGTGGGGAAGTGTCGGGACGAGCCAGGCCCAGCACCCACTGTGCCCCCAGGGCAGCGCACACCAGGGCATCCAGCTCACGGAGCCCCCTGCTGCACCCCCGACGCCTGCCCCCAGCCCCTCACCTGGGAGTGTGCACCAGGGAGGACGGCTGGGGCCTCCAAGGACTTCTCGGACACGTCCTTCAGCATCTCCTGAAATTCAACCACCAGGGTGGGCATCCAGCCCACTCAAGCTAACCCCGAGCCTCAGCGCCCTCGCCCACCGCCCACCACCCCCGTGGCGCGGAGACGAGAAGAGGCTCGTGCCGCACTCTCTCGCAGCCTGGGCCTAAGGGAGCCACGGCCCCGTCTGTGTCGTCTGAGGGCAGGACGCTCACGTTCCACTCTTGGCACCTCTGAGCAAAGGATGCGAGTTACCGCCCCTCCCCCAGAACACAGGCCTGTGTGCCACCTCGGGGGCTCCGAGTCCCCCAAAGCCCGGGGGAGGGGCTCCATCGGAAACCACAGGGATACCCGAGTGCGCTTCTCATCTTCTGCGAGGAAACGCAGCCGCGCGCCTGCCAGTCTGTGCCTCTGGATCTTCCACAGCGCCTTCTGCTCTCGACGAGCCGCTTCTGCAGACAACTTGCTGTAATGGTCCACCAGCGCCTGCCTGAAGCCACGCCCAGAGATGTTGCCACAGTCACCCGGTGCTGTCCAGCTGGTGCCCGGGAGGCTAGGATGGCTCACGGCAGAGGCCCTTGGCGGGCAGTCTGCACTGCTGGCACCCTCCCGGGCCAGCAGCTGCTCCCTCCGGCACCCCCACGGCCCCCGTGGGGGCCTCGCCGGGCAGGTCTTTCTGCCCAGAAGACTGGGAGCCCGGGTGGGCAGGCCCCCGCCAGGGCTCAGCAGATGACTGCTGAACAAATGCCAGAATGAGCCCTATGCAGCCGCAGCCGGAAGCAAAAGGCCGGCAGGGGGCCCGGGGGGTGGAAATGAGCCCTACGAGGCCCGAAGCGAAAGGACAGGCAGGGGGCCTGGGCTGCCAGGCCTCTCTTCCCGAGCTGCACAAAAGGTGCCTTCCCGATCTGCCGGTGCCAAATGCAGAGAACTCGGGACAAATCGAGAGGTACACAGCAGCAAAGCCCAAAGCTCCCACGTCGCTCCTGGTGATCTGGGCCCTCTCACCACAAGCACCCGGGTTCAGACCTGGGCTGGCTCATTCCCACCTGGCGGCCCCAGACCAGGGGCACAGCCTTTCTGCTACAAACAGGACAACAACATCCACCCACCCACCCACCCACCCACACACCAGGATCCAGGCGCACACACAGACGCATGCTCCATCACCAGTATCCCAGGTCAGGACCCGAGACAGACGACAAGCAGCAAGTGACAGTGCCCCACAGAGGTGCCGCCGGGAGACACCAGGGACACAGGGGAGGGCAGGACAAGTTAATGGCACCAAAGCAAGATAAGCAGTCAGTTCAGGGGGACATTCTGCGTTCAGACTCCTACTCTCCCTACCTGGGAGATCTTCAAAGGAAAGAGAAGACCATCACAAGACCACCCCAGGAGGATCAGCCCGTGGCGGCCACCTACCTCGCCTTCCTCTCCAGCTGCTCCTCCAGGGCCCTCAGCCTCCTCTCCCTGTCACGGAGCTCTCGGGCATAGCCGAAGTCGCCGTCCGGGTCCTCCTGCCTGGCCGCCCGGCGCCTCTGCACACAGGACCCACACGCGGTCTTGCTGGTCACAGCCAGACTCTGTGGGCCCACACCCACGCTGGCCCCCCCCCCCCCGGCCTACCTCCTGGTCCCTCACAAACTGCTCCTTCAGCCGCTGGAACTGCTCTCGCTTCCGGGCATCCAAGGCCATGCGTTCAGACGTCTGCCGGTCTAGTGGAGATGGGAGAGGCGGTGTTAACTGCAGCGGGGAGGGGGGGGGGATGACAGAACCGCAGGGGGAGGCCCCGAACCCCACGCACCACTGAGCGCTCGCAGGACCCTGGATGCTGCCTCCCGGGCCTGGACGATCAATTCTTGTTTGGCGATTTCCATTCGTAATTCCTGAAAAGAGCCATCTGTAAACACCACATCCTAACTCCCTACCTCCTCCCTCCAGGCCGGCCTGGGGGTGGGGGCTGCGCACACCCAGGCCGGCCCCTCCAGCTGTGAAGGCGCCCCATCCTGCACAGCAACAAGGCGAGGTAGTCTACGCACCCTCAGAGCAATCCGGGGCCGAGACCCCAGGCCTGTGTGTGCCCACCCTGGAGGGCTCCCCGACAGGGAAGGAGGCCCAGCCCCCTCCCCTCCTCCAGCTCTACCCCCTCCACCTCTACTTGCTCTCTCAGGTCTGCCCACCCCACCACCCTCCCATATCTCCCTGTGGCCACCAGACGCCAGGCCACAAAGGGCTCTCCATCAGACCCCTCCCCGGGTACACAAAATACTCAAAAGTTCGGGTCAGTACACCAGCCCCTTCCAAGCAGGGGAGGAGCTCACAGAGGCCACCGAGTACAGGAGCCTCGGGTCCTGCTGTCCTGCAGTCACTGCTCAGCCAGTCCCAGCGAAGACAGGACAGAGCCCCTGCCCCGTGCACCCCCCACCCAGGTACCCTACCCGGACAGAGAACACGAGGGCCAGCCTCACCATGTCCCACGCCCCTCCCCATCAGCCCAAGGCCCTTAGAGGGAAGGAGGGGCAAGGAAAGGCCGGCACCTTCTCCTCCTTGCTGATGGAGCTGTGGCGCGCCACCCTCTCCATGCGCCCCACGTAGATGGCACAGTCCCTCTCCACCTCCTTCAGCTCCTCCGGGGAGAAAATCACCGAGATCCGAGGGACAGGGACGTCGGACCAGCAGAGGTAGTGCTACCAAGAGGGAGAACCTGAGGTGAGCCCAGCGACACACAGACCCACAGCCGGCTCCTGTTTCCGGTGACTCGTGGGGACGGCTCGCTTTCTCAGAAACACCTCTTTCGACCAAGGGGCACAGCTCCAGGGCCATCACAGACGGGCTGTGGGGGGTCTCCGCCCGGGCCAAGGCTGCCCTGCGGCACAGGCCATCCTGCCTCCCAGGAACAACCCTCTGGAAGCTGTGAAGACTGCAATCCCCTCAGCCTCCGTCACTGGGAGGAGCGTGGGCCGTGGACACGGCTCTCACACACCGCGGTCGGCCCAGACGCCACTGCTGGCCGCCCCCGAGGCCCGGCCCTCCCCACGTCCGGGCAGCTCCATTTTCTCTTGGCCCAGCGCAGGAGGGGCCCCGTTAGCCACAGGCTGAGCCTGGCCCCTCCCCAGCCCCATACAGGCAGCCCGCTTGCCTCCCTGCTCAGACAGCAGCAGCAGCCCCGGCGCAGGGCCTCAGCCCCACGGACGACGGGGAAGCTGCTGTCCGGGCCTCCCCTTTGGAGGAGGCAACCCTGGCAACCCCTTCCTCCCCACCCTCCCAGCCAGGACACGACTCCCTGCGGATGTGGCCCAGCCCTGGCCCGCCTGGGGCAGCTCCCTGTGCAGAGGGACAGAGGGAACCCTTGCCCACCGGGGCGGCACCCCCCCACCCCCGTGCACAGAGAGGGAGGAGCCCCCTGCCCCTGAGCCTCTGAATGCCTCGTCTTTCCCTCCTGCCTTTGAACAGAGCTGCTGGTGACACTCGGGGGAAACTGAGGGAGCGGTCACCACAAACTAAGGACAGACGGCCAGGTCTCAGGGGACGGGGAGCAAGAGCACAAGAGGGGGTGGGGGGGCTCACCCGGGGGCAGCAGAGCTTCAGCAGGTTGATGGTCTTCCCGCAGACATACACGTCGTGTGCGATGTGCTTCAGGAACACGGGGACACAGTCCTCCACCTCTTTGGAAATGAGCACGTAGCCGTGGGTCCAGTAAAACTTATCTGGATGTGGGACAGGACACACGGCTGGCCGCTGTCAGGCACCGGCCCTGAGCCACCTGACGGCAGAGGCCCAGCCCAGCAACCCGCAGCCGCCTACCTCTGAAGCCCAGGTACTCGTGGTTCACCTGGATCATGAACTCGCCGTAAGTATCGCGGAAGAGCCCGCTGTAGACCCAGTCGTGAATGAACCTGCCGGGGTGGGGGGCGGTGAGGCGGCGGTCTGCCCGGCGAGCTGCGGTCCCCTCCTCACACCGCCCGCCCCGCACCCAGCAGCTGCCCGACGAGAGGCCGCGGTCACACAGGCGCGTGAACAGAGCGGGGCCGCACCTCGTGTAGGGCTCACAGCTGGTCTGCAGCAGGGACAGCAGCACCGGGTAGTGTTCGTTACTGCAGTTGTCCAGGGCCTCCTGGTACAGGTAGGACAGCAGCCTCACCCCCTGGAGACAGCAGGGGAGGGGGCTCAGCGCACGCCCCACCAAGGGGCCTGCCTTCGGCCGCCTCCCCAGTCCCGGATCCCACAGGGCCACCGCTCAGTTAAGAGCGCACAACTCACGGTCGGGAACTCGGCCCTCGGTCCCCCGCCGCCCACACCACAGAGCTCGGCCAGGTACCTGGACACACGGACGGGCCCGAGTGAGGCCAGGCAAGAGACACACAAGGCCCCTAGGCCCGTGACACCTCAGCAAACGTGTCCCAGGCCCACTTCCGCCGGCCTCCGTGCTCCAGCTGGAAGAGCACCTGTACTTCGAGGACCCACGTTCAGGGTTCCTGCCTGGCCCCTCCCTGGACACCCCGTGCATCTCCACCTCCTCGCCAGGCCCGGGGGGGACTCAGAGCTGCCCGGGCTCCACGACCCCTCCCCTACACTTGCAGCACCCCCACTGCCTCGCCCCGGCGGCCACCCCTCTAGCCTGGATGACTGGCGGGACCCCTCCCGGCTCCCTCACCCTGTCTGCCCTGCAGCAGTCTGTGCTCCACAGGACACCCTCCAGGTGCCCCCAGACTCCTGCCTCCCTCACTGCACCCCGCCTCCAACCCTGCTTCCTGGAAGGCTTCCTCTCCCACCGAACCTCCCCCTCAGCACCCCTAGGCCCTTATGTTCCCTTCTCCAGACGGCACCTGCCACTGACACTCTGCCTGGTGCTTGCCAGCTGGCCCCCGAGTGCCAGGAGCCAGGTCTGCAGGAACCCCGTGTGCCCTTCAGGCAGGAGCCCCCGGCCCTAGACAGGGCCTGCCGTGGCGAGCCACCAACAGATACACAGCACGTGGCACCCGGTGACACAGTACCCAGTGCATGCACCTGGGCGAGGGCCGTCCAGACACGGACCGGGAGGGCTGTTCGCAAAGCCAGTCCCCCACCTGCCCCCACGCTCAGCCGCCGTGCTGAGGCTCACCTGAGCTGCCGGCCCAGTTTCTTGAAGAGAAAGCCGATGGTGAGGAGGCTCAGGGTGGGTGGAGTGGAGAGAACGCAAGCCCGGTAATACTGTAGGTACCTCCTCAGGCCGCTGGTGAAGGCCTGTTGGGCAAGGAGGCTGGGAGGAGGGTGGCCAGGCCCCTGGACGTGGCCGCCAAGCTCAGAACGTGAAAGGACGCACTGGGGCCGGGAAAGGCTCGCCTTCCATCCCCCAAGCCTGCAGCTCCACGTTCCAAGGAACAGGCACCTATGGGTCATGCCCAGACACCCCAGCCGCGCCAGGAAACCCCACGGGGACGCAGGTGCCACCTCGAGAGGGTTTCTGGCTGCTCAAACCACTAGGGTGGTGGCAGCACACGCGTCCTGGGCCCTGGGCCCTGGCCCTAGCTCAGCAGCCGTCTTCACAGGAGGTCTGCATGGAACGCTCTGGAACAAGAGTCAGTCCACCCACCCGTCACGTCCCACAGCCCCCACGCAGTCCCTCCTGTCTTCGTCAGTTTCCTTCTTACTGCCACGGGCCCAGCCTGCGCCGTCTAAAACCCGAGCCTCATCGCATCACCCAGTAACACTGCTGCAGGGCCCCACGTGAAGGAACCCGTGCGGCCCGGCCCCCGTGGGCCCCAGCGCTCTGCCTCCTTGGCTCAGCCTCCCCGTTGCTCTTCACTCAGTTCTCCCCAGACGCCCTGCTCCCCTGCTCCGTCTGGATGCCTGCTGTCCCCGGGCAGGGGGGAGCTCTGCCCAGCCTGGAGGCGGCCCGGTCGGCCCCGGCTCCTAGAACTTCGCCTCAAGGGAGGACCTTGTGTCAGTCATTGGGCGACTCCTTGAGGACCGGCGGGGACCAGGCAGCATGTACCCACCCCAAACAGCTCAGGCCCCCCAAATGCTGGCCATACCTCTAGCCCATGGCCCACAGTTAAGTGACAGATGAGCTGAAACATAATCACTGGGGACCCCGTTCCTCAAGAGTCACTACCGGGTTTCAGGCATTACCAAGGGAGGCACGAGGTTTGGTCTCAGTGCTCCCGGGGCAGAATCTGTGAGGCTCTCTCCCAGAATTTGTCATAGCTGTCAGGACGGTCTGACAGCCATGAGACTCAGGCCTGTACCTGGAGCACGAGGCCCTTGCTGCATGAAGAGTCCAGTAGAGGCTGCAGGGAGAACTGGCTCAGGCGTGCGTAGTGTGTCCCACACTCAGCCACCTCTGACAGCAGGCTGCTGATGCTCTCGGGGGACGCTCCCGACACGTGGACACCCCGCCTCACCATGAAGGTCTGAGCTGGCTGGACAGCGCAGAGCAGAGGAGAGGCTACTGAGGTCGGGCACCACGTCCCCTTGCACCCACGCACCCAGCCACAGCGCTGCCCGGCGTCCCCGGACCGGGTGCCCCAAACCAACACACCAAAAGTAAGAGCCGAAAGCCAAGAGCAGACGGTCAGAAAGCACAGCCCTCTGTCCCACCCCGAGTACTGAACACACGCAGAAACACAACAGCATCCTTCCTCACCGACCACACTGAGAAAGACGACGTGTCCAGGAGGTCAAGCCAACCGTGGACAAGGGTGTGGGGACACGAGTGACCTCCCACACTCCCCGAGAGGCCCACACAACAATGTCCTCGGGGGCAGAAGCTTTAAAACAGTGCTTGCCGTTCAATCTAATGACTGACTCCGAGGGACGTGTCCCAAGGAAATGATGGATGGTTGCTGCTGAGCTGCGCCCTGCAATGACAGTGAGAGCCACAGAGGCCAGCCCCCCTCAGCACTGGCACCTGGCGGGCAGCGGAAGGGCAACAAGCCAGCCGGCGGCCCACACCCGAGTGAAGGCATCATTCCCACCAACCCAGGACCTCCCAGCAGGTTAAGGTGGTAAATGTTTTGTGTATCTTATCACAGTTTAAAGAAATCAATGACAACAAACCACCCTCCCAACTACAGAAAAGCCCAGGACCAGATGATTCTACCAAACAAAGAACTGACACTATTCTCAAACTCTTCCAAAAACTGAAGAGAGGGGAATGCTTCCTAATTCTAAGCAGCCAGTACTACCCTGCTTCCAAAGAAAGATAAAGACAGTACAAGGAGGGAAACTACAGGCCAACATCCCTTGTGAGCAGAAATGCCAACATCTTGGATAAAATACTAACAAATCAAATCCAGCACCATATTAATACGTGGTTCAACCTATAAAAATCCATCAATTAGGTCTTTGCTGAGGGTCACACTGAGCTGTGAGCTGCTTCAGAGCTATCTTTAGAAGTCAGCCCCGTGGCAGAAAACATCAAGACCCAAGATCAAGAACTACCAGTCTGCCCCTACCTTTTTAAGTTTATTTATCGGGGGCGGGGGAATGGAGGGAGACAGAATCTCAAGCAGGCTCCGTGCTGTCAGCACAGAGCCCGATACAGGGATCACACCCAAGAACCGTGAGATCATGACCTGAGCTGAAACCAGGAGTCAGGCACTTAACCGACTGAGCCACCCAGGTGCCCCCCCATTCCCCTGACTGCCCTTTTTGACAGCTGCTTTCCCCAACCAGAACCAGACCAGGAACCGTGGGCAGAACTATCTGGATTTCATGACTGCTGGCGGAAGTGATGTCTGTGGTCAGATGGTGACAAGTCTCTCTGTCCCTGTCCCGGGTGTCAGCCCAGGACGATCACCGGGCAGAAGGCATGTTTCCTGGGAAGATTGGAACTGGCACCACCCACCTCTCCTCCATCTACCTCCCAGGGTGGTGAAGGGGCACCTGTGTACGTGGTGACTCCCACCCTGGGATCCTGAATCATGGCTTAAGTAACAACAAATACTCGTTAAAGAAGTGAAGTGAAAAAAAAAAAACAAAAAAAACAATCAATGCAATAGGCTGCATTAAAAGAAAAAAAAAAATACGATTATCTCAATTGATATAAAAAAAGTGTTTGACAAAATCCAACACACTCTCATGATGAACACACTCAGTAAATTAGGAAATATAGGGAACTTCCTCAACACAGTAAAGCCCACGTACAGAAACCCCCACAGCTGACAGCACACTCAACGATGGCAAGTTTTTTCCCCCAGGACAAGGCAAGTGGCAAGGATGCCTGCTTTCGCCACTTCTGTTTAAAATAGCACTGGAAGTCCCAGCCAGAGCAATGAGGCAAGAGAAAGAAATAAAAGGTATCCAAGCTGGAAAGGAAGAAGTTATCTATTTGCAGAGAATAGGACCTTTAAAAAAAACTCTTTTAATTAAAAAAAAAAAAATTCTTTTTTAATGTTTGTTTCTTTTTGAGAGAGAGAGAGACAGAGTGCAAGTGGGGGCAGGCCAGACAGAGAGGGAGACACAGAACCCGAAGCGGGCTCCAGGGTCTGAGCCGTCGGCACAGAGCCCGTCGCGGGGCTTGAACCCACAAACTGTGAGATCATGACCTGAGCTGAAGTCAGACACTTAGCCAACTGAGCCACCCAGGCACCCCAATGATGGGATCTCATATACGGGGAACCCTAAAGAACTCCAACCCTGACACGCAAAACACATCAGAACTAATGAACGTATTCAGCAAAGTGGCAGTCTACAAAACCAGTTACTTCTATATACTAGCAATGAAACATCTGGGGTGTCTGGGTGGCTCAGTCGGTTAAACGTCTGACTCTTGATTTCGGCTCAGGTCATGACCTCGCAGTGAGTTTGAGCCCTGTGTCAGGCTCTGTGCTGCCAGCATGGAGCCTGCTTGGGATTCTCTCTCCCTCTCTCTCTGTCCCACCCCTGCTCTCCTGCTGTAAGTAAATAAATACACACTTAAGAAAAAAAAAAAAAGATACAGAAAGGCTGGATACCGTAAGTCTGCAGAATAACGTGTACAAAAGGCTTGATGTTTGTAAATACATTTGTTTACTCTACAAGTGCTCGGCAAGAGGCAAAAAGGATGCCCTAGGCCCCGCCCACCAGCAAGGAGCTGCCAAGAGCCCTGGGTAAAGCCAACGACAAGGTCTCCGAACGGCATGGCCCCCTCCTGCCGGGCAGGTGCTCCTGGAGGCTGAGTCTGCACCTATCTGAGCCCAGGGAAGGCTCAGAGGGCCCCTTGACACTTCTTAAGGCTAGGCAGGGAAATGGGGGGCACACTTCTACTGTTTCACCACTAGCAATAAACGTCTCACTTTTGTTCAGTTTTACAAGGATGTTAATAAAGAAACACTGTTTAGGACTGAAAAGAGAAGACGGTCTCCATGATCTCCGGGCAGGCCACGGAGCCGGCTTCCAGCCACCCCCAGCACCCAAAGGTTCGCACATGAGGCCGCCTGCTTCCTGCAGGGGCCCCCTTCTACCCCGTAGAGTGCCAGGCGGACGGCAGGCCGTCGACACCATGTTGGTGCGGTCGCGGCGTGCCGGCGCGCCCTTACCTGGCAGAGGGAGAATGTGGTAGACACGACCCCGATCAGGACATTCAGTGCGTCTTTCACCAGTTCGCACTCCTTCACCAGGACGGGCTGCGGGGCCTGCAGGAGGCCCCCGCCCAGCACCTGTAGCTCCCCTTGGCGGAGCCTGCAGAACCTGTCGAAGGTGTCCCTTCCCGCCTCGGTGAGGTAGGGCTCCTCCTTGTGGCCGGGGGGGCTGTGGGGGAGACGGAGGAGGGGGCACTGAGCAGGCGAGGCGACACGCGCACCTTAGCTGCACGAACAGAAGGCAGGAGAGAGGGGGACTCCCAACAGTAAGACCGGGTGTGAAACCCAAGCAGCAGCAAACGCCCCCACCCGCCCGGTGCCCAAGGGGCACCCGGAGGCCCTCAGGGTGACAGTCACAAGGTATCTGCATGTTAAGAATAAGCACAATGTTCACGGCAGCATTATTCACACCCCAAGTGTCCACGGACAGATGAACGGATTAACAAAACATGGCCTGTCCATAAAATGGGGACCATCCGGACTTGGAAAGGACACTGTGACAGACACTACACATGGAGGAACCCTGAAGACACCCCGCTAAGTTGCCTGATCCAGGTACAAAACTGTATCCTTAAAATGCTTAAGATGGCAAATTTCACGTCATGTACACTTTGCCCCCCCGGGGAAAGGAGTGAAAGAGAGCTTGCTGAACGCGCCAGGAGGCCGGCAGGGGGAGCTCGTGGTCCCCACCACTCCGGGTCAGGGACTCCGGGCAGCATCTCCCCGGCAGGAGGTGCGGCCAGGCTTCCCACAGGCTTCCTCCTGGGAGGGTGCAGAGCCCAGAGCAGCTGGAGACAGCGAGAGCCCCCTGCCGGCCCCCGGAACGTGTCATCGAGGTTTCCTTTATTCCGTTCCTCAGAGCAAGTCTCACAAACTTTCAGGACATAACAGGTACGTTGGGCCTCGCAGAGGGCGCCTCTGGGCACCAGCAGCTCTGCCTCCACAGGGTCCTTCGCCGGGAACTCACAGACGGTGTCTACACAGCACAGCCATATCGTTCAGAAGCAGCCAAAAAAACCCCAGTATTGCTTTTTAAATATTCCTTTGAGAACTCTCAACCCTTACTGAAAAGCATGAAAGCCTGGTTTTTAAGATCCACCGAAAGAGGCATTTCTTAATAAAGGGAGCTCAGGGAATACAGACCCTTTTAAAACTCTTCTCTTTTTTAATACCTAACCAGCTCTTTCCTCCTCCTCTGCAAAAAAAAAAAAAAAGTAATTTTAGGTCTAGCATATCAAAAACATATCAGAAAGAGGATCATTTATTCTTCAAAGACAAAAATCATTTCCTGTGGGGGAAGAGCTCCAAGCTACGGGACATTCCCACATCAGCCACGTGTCTGACCACCAGCACGTTTTGATCCCGTCAGGAGGGATATACAAGGTCAGGAACAACACATCTTAGAAGCTGTTAAAGTACAAATGCGTTTTAATCGACAACGCACCATAAACGGATTCTGCCCTCGTTCAGCAAGTATCGGGGAGCAGCCAGGTGGACAAGCCCTCAGGGGCCGGTGCTGCAAAGGAAACAAGGAAGCACCGACTCGGAACCCAGGGCCAGGGAGGGAACAAGGGGCCCTGGGAGCGGCGAGAAAAGGGGAAAGCGTGAGTGGGGCCGGGGGCCGGGAGGACTCCACGGGAGGGCTGGCCCTCGCTCCACCCCAGGGGCAGCCACCCGGCGTGGCAGACAGAGCAACGAGGTGCCGGCAGTAGCACGAGCTGCGTGGAGGCGAGAGGGAGGGGCAGGAGGAAGCAGAGAGGCCAGTCCCGAGGCGTCCAGATGGGCAGGTGGGGTGTGGCCAGACCAAGGACATCAGCCCTCACCTCCCAGGGGAAAGAAAAGCCCGAGGAAAGGAAAAACCTCTCAAGTTTCGAAGTCCTTCCAAACGCTGCTCCAGGGAGTCCCTCGGGGCAGGTGTGTGCACGTCTCCCACACCCCCGGCTGCTTCTGCCCCCGCCCTTCCAGGGCCGACCCCAGCACCACCGTGGCCACATGCGCCCCCTTTGGGGATTCAGAGCCGAGGGAGAAAAGCGCGTGAAGGAAAACCTATCCCCACAGGGAACTCAGCCCTTAACATAAAGAAACCGTTGCGCCCAGAACGGGTGGCGGCCACAGAGGAACGGCAGAGAAGCCCGGCAGCAGGGAAGGCGGCCCGGTGCCGGAGCTGGTGGCAGGGTGAGGCACAGAGGAGAGGTCCTCCGGGGTCTCAGTGGACGGGTCACGGCCCTAGGGCTGTCGGGGGACAGAGGTCACGGTCCTAGGGCTGTGGAGGGGACGGGGCCACGGTCCTAGGGCTGTGGGGGGACAGAGGTCACGGTCCTAAGGCTGTGGGGGGACAGAGGTCACGGTCCTAGGGCTTTGGAGGGGACAGAGAGCACCATCCTAAGGCTGTGGGGGGACAGAGGTCACAGTCCTAAGGCTGTGGGGGGACAGAGGTCACAGTCCTAAGGCTGTGGGGGGACAGAGGTCACGGTCCTAGGGCTGTGGAGGGGATAGGGGCCACGGCTAGGGCTGTGGGGGTACAGCTGTCACAGTCCTAGGGCTGTGGGGGGACAGAGGTCACAGTCCTAGGGTTGTGGGGGGACAGACGTTACGGTCCTAGGGCTGTGGGGGGACAGACGTCACGGTCCTAGGGCTGTGGAGGGGACAGAGGCCACGGTCCTAAGGCTGTGGGGGGACAGAGGTCACGGTCCTAGGGCTGTCGGGGGACTGGCGGCTCTGTCTCTGGAGGGATAGCACCTTCCCTAGTGCCCACTAGTCTGAACTCAGGGTAGGAAACTAGCTGGTGCCCAGGAACCAAACTGAAACAAGCACCAGAGATTTACCAAATGAGTTTGAGCAGAAGACCTCCAGGGTCAGAAGGTCAGGGGGTCAGGGGATCAGCGGTCGGGGGGTCAGGTTCCCACCAGAACAGGTGAATGTGGGGCCCACAACTAGCCGAAGCGTGGCCTGAAGGTCTCCCTGGAGAAGCCACCCATGGTGCGCTGAGAGGACAGACTCTTGTCCTGGGGGCTCGGCCAGTCATCCTCACAGGGAAGACCACTGTGGTCAGCGGCCTTTGGGGGACACCAAGGAGATTAAGTGCATTCAGAACAGGGGCGTGGACAGAGTGATCTCCTAAACGGTGACCTAGGAAAGTAGGATAAATGAGATACCACCAAGCAAATGTTTACAAAAGAAAGTGCTAGCTTCTCGGCCCAGTCTTGACACACGTGAAGGGTTAGCAGCCACATTTAGACTCGCTGTGCGCGCACAAGACAGGCCTGAAGCCCTAACAGGAGGTTACAGGACAGGAAAGACCACACGACCACTAACCCCAGTGGCGCTGAGGGAAGCAGGGAGCTGGCCATCCCTGGAGGAATTGCCTGCGGAGGGACAGATGGCTGCCCAGCAGGAGCCACGCCTGAGCACAACCAGCACCTAAGTGCCCATCCGCAAGCCTGCGGCCATGCTCGGGAGACCCCGCCAGAGCCCAGGGCCGCATCAGAAGGCACTCGATGCCCTGCTAGCCCTGACTCTTCCCCTCACTGCTCCCCAAACTGGCAGACTACAGAACTGCCAGCAGATGACATGGGAAGAGAAGGTTCCAGGAGTAACTACTGGGAAATGTGTGTCCTCTGTCCCCATCCTGGGAGGACGCGGGAGAGGTCCTGAGTGCAGAGGCCTCTGGACCAGTCGAACCCAGGGACGGAGATGCTGGCCCCAGTCAAGGCAGCACTGTGTGACCGGAACTTATCAGCCAGACAGCAGCACCGTCAGCCCCAGATGTGAAGACCCGTGCACACGAAGAACGCCCCCTCACCGGCACCCTGTGCCTAGGGAGCACCTCTCCCTGACCCTGACCACATAGCCCGCCAGGCTGCCCTTGACACCTCTGGCCGGGAGCCCTCACGGTAAGGACGTAACTCAGCTGCCAACGGACTGTCTGAATTGGAGAAGTCACTGGCACAGGGCAACCTCTGTGGGGCCGGCAGGTGCTTCCCCTCGGCATCTTTCTCACCTCCCGTGACTCGGGCAATTCCATAAAGTAGCCTGACTGAAACTGCCAGGCTCCTGATCCCATCGGAGCCAGGCTACAAAGCCATGCTCACACGTGGGGGGGGGGGGGGGGGGGGGGGTGCATTTCCCGGTTAAAAGCACACGTACCATCCGACTTGTTCCCAGCACCTCCGCTTGCTGGCCTCGTAGGTGAGCACAGCATCCCACAGGTCGATGTCCGGGGTCATGCCTGGTTCAGACTGGGAGTCAGGAGTCAAGTTAGATGCTGACTGGAACCCTTCATCCTCCGACTGATCCACACTCTGAGGAACCTGGAGGCCACAGGGAAGAAGGAAACACCACGTATGCCTTTGGGTCTAATTTCAGCCAAGTGTGATCAGAATTCCAGGACTTTTCCATACACTTCCAGTTACTAATTACAAGAAGCACCTAGCGGAATATCTCCTCTATTTCTCCCAAGCACGTAGGTACTACACAACATTTTCACTACCACTGAACCATTTAAGGAATTAAACAGATTATCAATTTCCAGGGATGCCTGGGTGGCTCATTCGGTTAAGAATCTGACTTTAGCTCAGGTCATGGTCTCATGGTTCTGGAGTTTGAGCCCTGCGTCAGGCTCGGTGCTGACAGCGTGGAGCCCACTTTGGATCCTCTGTTCCTCCCCTATACGCGCTCTCTCAAAAATAAATAAACGTTGGAGAGAGACAGAGCATGAGCAGGGGAGGGGCAAAGAGAGAGGGAGACAGAATCCGAAGCAGGCTCCAGGCTCCGAGCTGTCAGCACAGAGCCCAACACGGGGCTCGAACCCACGAACCAGGAGATCATGACCTGAGCTGAAGTCGGACGCTTAACTGACTGAGCCACCCAGGTGCCCCCAAAATAAGTAAACATTTAAAAAACAGTATCAATTTCCAATTTAATAAGACATATAAGTGTCAACGTAACTTACGATAGAATTTTTCATGAAATGCTTCTGATCTGGAAATTCCATTTTGGGGAACCCAGGGAAAAAAAATCACAGTGGACACAAGAAAACGTATGCACGCCAAGATGTTCATGATAGTGAGAATTTCTTGTATCAGGGGAATAACAGTAATGACAGCACATCCACCAGCAACAGAAAACCACAAAACATAAAGGCCAACAATGATTTACTTAATAACGTAGGAAACATCCCACATTGTAGGTGAAAAATACTGCACGTGTAGTACAAACCAGTATTTTGTTCCACGTGGCTACCGAGTGCTCCATGTGGCTGGCACAAGGAGGGACTGACCTGGTTACTTTCTTGTAATTAACCTAAGTGTAACTAGCAACTCTGGAGAACAGAGGAAGCGACCTCCCGCCTCACCTCTTAACAGAGGACTCACAGCCTGCTGCTCGGGTCCGCAGGTGGGCAGAGGTGTCCTTGCCCGCGAAGCGGAAGCCCACTCCAGCAGCCCCGCCTCACCACGGCTCAGCCACCAAGTGACCGGGACGGGAGAACTCTCCTACCTTTACCATGACCCAGGGAAGGTCAAAAGAGGCATTTCCAAATGCCCTGGGAGCTGGAGGCAGGACAGCAAACACTCTACCTTAATGGCTAGTCCAGAGAGGTCTGCGCTGTCAGGCATCGGGGGCAGGTCCAGCCGGACATCCATGTCGTATGTGCGGCTGTGCACGAGGGCACCGAAAAGCGAGACCCGGGTGTCTCTCTCAAACCTGTCGCTGCAAGGGTCACCGTATGAGAAGAGCCCAACGGTGGGCAGGCCAGTGCCTGGTGCCGCCTCCATCACCTGAAGCGCTTTCCGGACCATGTCCTGACATAAGTACTCCTCTCTGGAGATCAAAGACTGAACGTCCATCTCAAACACACTCAGGTCGTAGCAGTCGTAGCCGCTGTAGGGCACGTTTCTCCCAACATGCTTGTTGTTAAAGAAGTAGTCCCGCTTGCGCCGCAGAACCTGAGGGGGCCCGCTGCCCGCCAGCCGGACCAGGAGGTCCAAAACAGACGCCACCTCCGTCAGCGGACAGCCGGGGGCTGCTTGGAGCTCCTCCACCAGCTCCTCCAAACGGTCAGCCTCGGGGCCCAGACCGCCTGCTCTCAGGTCGAAGGACAGCAGGAGGACCTTGTTCTTCACCGGGAGTTTCGAGAGGTCGGCCTGCAACTTGTGAGTCTCCTCTTGAAACAGATTTGTGAAAAGAGCGTTGTAGGCCACCCTCTTGAGGCCCTGCTTGGCCCTCTTGCGGCTCACGCCGCGCTGGCCCAGACGGGCCTTCGCCGCGGGCAGGAGGGCCTCGCACAGGTCGTCGAACAGCTGGGGGACGCTGGCCATGGCCCCGGGGTCGCAGCTCCAGGCCCTGGGGCGGGAAAGCCTCCCAGCCGCGGGAGAGGCTCAGACGGGGCTGAACGCCAGGCGGCCCCCTAAACCCACACCCAGAGGCTCACAACTTGCACTCCCAGGCTCCTGCGCTCCGCGGGCCCGCCGCCCCCCCCCCCCGCCGCCCGCAGCTCGGCAGCGCTCCCGTCCAGCAGCCTTCAACCTTTGGGGGGTCACGGAAGCGTGACAAAGCCCAAGAGCCTGCGCCTGGGCCGGGCACAGGGCACGCGGCCGGCTTCGCACGCCCTGCCGGCGTCCCAGAGGGGCGGAGCGGGCGTGGGGCTGGCGGCGGGCAGCGTCCCCGCACGGGGCTCACCCCGCTAACCGACCGCGGTTCCAGCTCCCGCCACCGCCGCCCCCCGCGCGGCGTCACTGCCCCGCGACCCCGCAGGCGCGCTGGAGCCGGCGCGCCGGAATTGCGTCACCGGGAGGGGCGGGGCAGACCCGGAGGTCGCGGCGGGCAGGGCACTTCCGGCCGGGAGCCCGGCGGCCCAGGTGGGGAAACTGAGGCCCACCGCGGGCTAGATAAAGGAGGCGGAGTCAGGTTGGGAAGGTGAAAATGAGCCAGGGGGAGGGCTCGGCCCTGCCGGAGGGGAGGCTGGGACGGGAGTGTCCCCCGAACCCCGCTGGGGGCTCCGCGTGGGAGGGACTCTGGCCCGCCGCGAGGTTTGCGTCTGGGTGGACACCCCCCCGCCCTGCGGCCCGGCCGACGAGACGCCTCTGCGCCCCGCTTCTCTCCAGTGCGCTTTGGCTCAGACCCGGCCAGCTTCCCAGCCCCCGCCCCCCGCGAAGCCCCGTTCCTCTGTGGGCTCGCCTGGGGTCTGCCGTAGCCCGCTTGGTCCGGACTGCACTCTCCACTCTTCCCGAAGAAACCCATTTTTGCTGGCAAAATAACTTTCATTTTTAAGGTTAACGTTGCTCGGTGACCTGGAGTCCCGACGGGAAACCCGGCAACTAGCTCGGAGCCGGCGAGCGGACGGGCGAGAACCTGTCCGGTTCGCAGCTGCCAGAGCGCCCGGCTTTGTCGCCCACCCTGGAGCTGGAGGGCGAGTTTGCTCGGCGCTCGGTGTGTGAGTGCCAGGTTACCCTCGGCGTCTGTGTGATGGCCGTGGGTCAGCCTCCTCAGAACTAGAAGGTTCGGGAAGCTGTTTGATGGGGGTATGGGGCCCACGGCTAGGAAGGAATTCCCCAGACTTCTTTGGTGCAAAAAGGTGGCTTTACTAAAGCACGAGGACAGGACCCCTGGGCAGGAGGAGCTGGGCTGGACTGGTTATATACTATGGACTTGCGCGAGGTAAAGGCAACAGAGAGTTTTCCAGAAGGACTTTGATATGCCAAAGAGAACTCCTAAGATACTGGAGACCTCCCTATTGTCGGGCTACGGTTGTTTTCTTCTAGTAAGGTATTAACATTAGGACAGTATGGGGTTCCTGGAGAAATGTTATACTCTGCATTTGTCAACGGGCGGCAGGTAATAAATTTAATGTTATTTACCGTTTCCTTCTTGCCTTTGTTCCCACATCACATGGAGGGGAGGGTAGCGTTGGAGCTCCAGGAAACTGAGTCCACAGTTTTCTGCAGATGAGACTATTGATGAGATTGCCTTTTTCTTGTAATTTACTAAGACATTTGTAAACTTCTGGAGACTCTCAGTGTGACCATTTGTTTTCTGTCCTCTCCTTTGTCCTTGGGCAGCGGGAGTGCCTGAGGAACGTCACATGTACCCCACCTGGGGGAGGGTTGTGGGGTGTCAGCTTGCCTTCTCCCTCATCATGTTTGCTCTGAAAACCTCCAAGAAATGGGAGCCCAGACATCACACTCCTTTGAGGACGTCCCCCCTTTCTGGGACCCCAGCCAGTTGTATGTTTAAAAACTACGGTGACTTCTCCTGTGGTTCTAACCAAACAGACCCATGGAACCAAAAGTAATTTAGAACGTCAGGGGCCATTGTGAGGAACTTTCGATCTCCCCTAACTTACTTTTTTCAAAACCGGACAGCCATGGCTCTAAAATTGTCAAAACTGAGGCGCCTAGGTGGCTCAGTCAGTTGGGCGTCAGACTTCGGCTCGGGTCATGACCTCACACTCCGTGAGTTCGAGCCCCACGTGGGGCTCTGTGCTGACAGCTCGGAACCTGGAGCCTGTTTTGGATTCTGTGTCTCCCTCTTTCTCTCTCCTCCCCTGCTCATGCTCTCTCTCTTCTCAAAGATAGCTAAACGTTAAAAAAAAAAAAAAAAAATTTTTTTTTTTAATTGTCAAAACTGATTAAAAGGGCAGGGGAGCGGGGGCAGGGGCCTGGCTGGATCAGTCAGTACGGCATGCAATCCTTGATCTCGAGAGTCGTGGGTTCGAGTCCCATGTTGGGCATAGAGATTACTTCAAAAATTAAATAAAAAACAACAAAAAACTGAATGGGATGCCTACTTTGACTGGAATTTTGAAGCTTCAAAATGTTGCCAGGAATCTAAAATTGCCTGCCTGCAAAATACAATTTCTAGACTGAGGCAAGCAGACAAAAAAGCTTCCGAGCCTCTTTTTCCACTGCCCTGTCTTCTGTTTCAGGACAAGAGGCAGCCGCCTTATCCCACCTCCTGCACACTCGGTTTCCCTATTCTGATTATCTCAGCAAGCTTCCCTTTCCTCCAAGCTTCCCCAACTCCTTCCTTTCCTAAAACTATCAAAACCTGCACCTTTGGAGTTAAGTCTTCTGAGGATCCAGACAGACCCCAAGTTTTTGACACTGCCTGGAATAAGGCTGGCTCGTAAGCATTGTCAGAGTTTCCTAAAGTGACTGAGGACCCCACAGGCTTGTTGAAGAATTTAACGTAAGTGACTCAAGCTCACCAACCTGGTTTCTCCGGTTTGCATCAGTTAAGTCCATACGGGTTTTTGGTGAGGGCCAGGCCCACGGGTACATGCTGAAAGGGATTTAGAGAAACGAACCCCTTATGTTGGGCAAGATGCTAGAACACTCACTGGAAATATCTACAGAACAACGATAGGAGCCTTTCCCAAGGCTGTTGATGGGAGCAAAATTCGGGCTTGCACACAAAAGCCTGGTGACTTGTTCACGGTTACTAGAATTAACTGCAAACTGTTTTCAAACAAAATTCTGGTCTTCCTTTAAAAAATTTTTTTTAATGCTTATTCATTTTTGAGAGATAGAGTGTGAGTGGGAGAGAGGCAGAGAGAGGGAGACACAGAACCCGAAGCTGGCTTCAGGCTCTGAGCTGTCAGCACAGAGCCCAACACGGGGCTCGAACTCGTGAACCAGATCATGGCCTGAGCCAAAGTCAGACATTTAACTGACTGAGACACCCAGGTGCCCCTGGTCTTCCTTTAGATGTTGAATCCACCTGGAAACATTTAACTTTGTTTACTAACAGGGTGAACCAGGTCTTCCTCCGGTAGTCAAAAGGACCGGGCTAGGGGCGCCTGGCTGGCTCAGTTAGTGGAGCGAGTGACTCTTGATCTCGGGGTTGTGAGCTCGAGCCCCATGTTGGTGTAGAGATTACCTAAAAATAAAATCTTAAAAAAAAAAAACAAAGGACCAGGCTGGAACGGGAAACTACATCCATGCCAGATTTAGCTGTTTTGGCAGACTAGCTCACCCGTATCCTAGATGAGTCACCTAAAAGCAAAACCACTAAAATTCTAGATTTTCAGCTCTGGGAAATGAAGGCCCCTGAGCAAAAACCAAAGCCTAATTTCTGTGTTCTTGCAGAGCGCTGGGATGCTGGTTAAACGACTGTTACAGACATCAGTGCTTTCAGGGCCCTCAGCCGGCTTTCCAATGTCCCAGTCCCCAGCAGTGGGGCTCCAAGGAGCCGTCACAGTCCTCCCTTGTAATCCATTCGGAGGAACCCCTGTCCGGGTCAGGACGGTATCTGCTGCGAGCACTAGACCCTTCAGATGGGGAGAGTTTCTAGTAACCCTCAACAGCTTCCTGTCTCTGAACCTGTTCCTTTGTCTAGGCTCTTCTGGAGATTTCTGGAGATGCGTACCCTGTTCTTGGTACCTGCCCCATTCATTTCCTGGGCTGAGACTTCTCAGAAAAATATGACAGAACTCCTTTAAAAAGGAGGAAATAATTCTAGAATTTGACAATAGTAAACAAAATAGCCAACCAGGAAAGGGGCGCCTGGGTGGCTCAGTCAGTTAAGTGTACAACTCTTGGTTTCAGCTCAGGTCATGGTCTCACAATTCGTGGGTTCGAGCCTCGCAGCGGGCTCTGTGCTGGCAGCGTGGGGCCTGCCTGGGATTCTCTCTCTCTCTCTCTCTCTCTCTCTCTCTCTCTCTCTCTCTCTGTCTCTCTCTCTCCCCTTTCTACCCCTCCCCCACTCTCACTGTCTCTCTCAAAATAAATAAACTTAAAAAAAAAGTCATCATTAAAAAAATGCTCAAGTCACAGCAGCGCGCGACTCTTGGCGTCAGGGTTTGTGAGTTCGAGCCCCACATTGGGTGTAAGATTGCTTAAAAATAAAATCTTCAAAAAAATAAAAAACAAAAAACAAAAAACACGGGGCCCCTGGGTGGCTCTGTCAGTTAAGCATCCAATTTTAGCTCAGGTCACGATCTTGCGATTCATGGGCTCGAGCCCAGCACTGGGCTCTGTGCTGACAGGTCACAGCCTGGAGCCTGCTTCAGATTCTGTGTCTCCCTCTCTCTGACCCTACCCCACTCACACTTCGTCTCTCTTTCTCTCTCTTTCTCCCTCTCTCTCAAAAATAAACATTAAAAAAAAAATAAATAAAAGAAAGAAATGAAACCAAAACAAAACCAGTAGCCAAATCTCTGTCATGGTCCCAAGTGATGTTCTCCCAAATGGTAATTTTGGAATACTGACCAGAGATGCCTGAACAATTGGCCCTAGAAAAGGAAAAATGATATTGGAAATCTAATGATTGCCAGTCTGGTAAAAAGGGAGAACTCTGGTTTGGACCAATAACAATCTGGCCCTACCAGAAATTCTAGAATTCCCACTGCTCACCACAGTACATGCATTAAACTACTGGCCTACTGACAAAATGATAGTGTTCAGGGGTACCTGGTTGGCTCCGTAGGGAGAGCATCCGACTCGATCCTGTGGTCCAGTCTTAGCCCCATGTTGGGTGTGGAGATTACTTAAATAAATAAAACTTTAAAAAGATCATAACTTAAAAAAACAAGATAGTGTTTGTGAACCAATATGGGTGGATTGGGGGAGAAATCACAAGGCCACACAAAGTTCCTGCCTCGCTCGTTCCACCTGTCCAAAGTATCATCCAGGAAAACCTGTTCACACAAATGGATCTCATACAGCTTCCCTGTCTCCTGGATATAAACGGTTCAGCCGTGGTTTATAGGTTTTCTCACTGGGCCAAACCTTTCTCTTCTAGACAAGCCAGTGCTGCTTCTGTGGCTAAAGTTCTGTTAGCAAATATTATCCCGACCCCGGGGAACCCCTCTTGAACTTCGTAGTCACTGGGGTCTCCTTGTACGGAGGCTTTAGGACATCCATGCTGCTCAGCAGGCCTTACGTTTTCGTTGCACGTTGCATCCACAATCCCGGCATTAGTCACACGCAGTACAGCGCCATTAGGCCTCAACTGGCACATCTGTAGACCTTCCAAATACCTTGGCTGACAGCATTGCTGTTGGTCCTTCTAAGCCTCAGATCCACCCCTCTGGAACTCCTGGAGTCCCACCCTTTGAGATATCCAGGACGTACAGTGAATGCACTTGGCTCCTGCCTCCTCTGACTTACAGTTAAGGAGATCTACTTCAACACTGTACAGGCCTCATTGCTTCTGATAAAAGTAACCATGCTGGGGTGCCTGGGTGGCCCAATCGGCTCAGCGTCTGACTTAGGCTCAGGTCATGATCTCACGGTTCATGAGTTCAAGCCCTGCGTCGGGCTCTGTGCTGACAGCTCGGAGCCTGGAGCCTGCCTAGGATTCTGTGTCTCCTTCTCTCTCTGCCCCTCCCCACTCACGCTCTGTCTCTGTCTCTCAAAAATAAATATTGTAATGCCTATCAAAATGACACCCGCATTCCTCACAGAGCTAGAACAAACAATTCTAAAATATGTATGGAACCACAAAAGACCCCGAATAGCCAAAGCAATCTTGAAAAAGAAAACCAAAGCTGGAGGCATCACAATTCTGGACTTCAAGCTGTGTTACAAAACTGTAATCATCAAGACAGTATGGTACTGGCACAAAAACAGACATTAGATCAACGGAACAGAATAGGGAACCCAGAACTGGTACCACAAACATAGGGCCAGCTCGTCTTTGACAAAGCAGGAAAGAATATCCAACGGAATAAAGACAGTCTTTTCAGCAAATGGTGCTGGGAAAACTGGACAGCGACATGCAGAAGAATGAACCTGGACCACTTTCTTACACCATACACAAAAATAAACTCAAAATGGTTGAAAGACCTAAGTGTGAGACAGGAAGCCATCAAAATCCTAGAGGAGAAAGCAGGCAACAACCTCTTGGACCTCACCCACAGCAACTTCTTACTCAACATGTCTCCACAGGCAAGGGAAACAAAAGCAAAAATGAACCTCATCAAGATAAAAAGCTTCTGCACAGAGAAGGAAACAATCAGCAAAACTAAAAGGCAACCGCTGGAATGGGAGAAGATGTGTGCAAATGACATATCAGCTTAAGGGTTAGTATCCAAAATCTGTAAAGAACTTATCAAACTCAACACCCAAACAACAAATAATCCAGTGAAGAAATAGGCAAAAGACATGAGTAGACTTTTCCAAAGAAGACATCCAGATGGCTAACAGACACATGAACAGATGCTCAACATCACTCATCATCACGGAAATACAAATCAAAACCACAATGAGATGCCACCTGACACCTCAGAATGGCTAACATTAACAGCTCAGGAAACAACAGATGTCGGCGAGGATGCGGAGAGAGAGGATCTCTTTTGTGCCGCTGGTGGGAATGCAAACTGGTGCAGCCGCTCTGGAAAACAGTATGGAGGTTCCTCAAAAAATTAAAAATAGAACTGCCCTACGACCCAGCAATTGCACTACTGGGTATTTACCCAAGGGATACAGGTGTGCTGTTT
Source organism: Panthera tigris (assembly GCF_018350195.1). NCBI lineage: Eukaryota > Metazoa > Chordata > Mammalia > Carnivora > Felidae > Panthera > Panthera tigris. The sequence continues at coordinate 140,369,968 of NC_056666.1, forward strand.
CGAAGGGGCACATGCACCCCAATGTTTATAGCAGTGCTTTCACCAATAGCCAAAGTACGGAAAAAGCCCAAATGTCCATCAACGGATCAATGGATAAAGATGTGATATATATATACGATGGAGTATTAGTCAGCAATCAAAAAGAATGAAATCTTGCCATTTGCAACAACATGGATGGAACTGAAGGGTATTACGCTAAATGAAATTAGTCAGAGAAAGACAAATATATGACTTGACTCATATGTGGAATTAAGACACAAGACAGATGAACATAAGGGAAGGGAAGCAAAATTAATATAAGAACAGGGAGGAGAACAAAACATAAGAGACTCTCAAATACAGAGAACAAACTGAGGGTTGCTGGAGGGGTTTGGGGAGGGGGGCCATGAGAGCAGAAGGCGTACAGGATGCTGGGCTTGGCTCCTCAGGGAGAATTTTTCTCCCCTAAATCGGAATAAGTGCCAAGAAATCCCTCAAGTTGGCTACTTTGTAGACCAAGGGTCCTGGTTTAGAACCATCATTCGCTTTGGGATTGTTACACTACTGTTACACTACTGTCTTGTTTTATATACTTACTTTAGGTTTTATATTTTGTTGCCTGCCAAACTTTTGTAAAAATGATGTGCCGGGCACAATAAGGAAATCATCTCCAATATTTATAACCTTGAGAAGAGAGAGACTTTAGATGGGAGTGCCTGGCCTTCCTGACCTTCCTTCTTACTCAAACTTGGCCTTAAGTAGTTTCCAGCTGGGACGCACTTTCCCTCTGACATGGTCCTTGACACGGGAAATGTCCTTCCTGGCACCGACGGACAAAACCACTACATGTGGAAAACCTGCCTCGAACAGTGATGCTTTCAAAGAAAAGACCTTGATCAAAAGGAGGGGGGATGTGTGAACAGGAATAAAGGGAAGCTCGCGGGCACGGGCTTGGGACGCCAGGACGGGAGCTGCACCATTCGGCCGATCACAGGAGGAATTGTCAATTCCAGACCCAACAGAAGCGTCAGCAGGAAAGAATCCTCAGAAATCCTCATCATCCTTCTCCAATGGATGCTCATTCAAAACGATCCCTCCCCACTGCCTCCTTTTCCATAAAATAACGTTCCTCTGCTTTGTTAGTTACACTTGCTTATGGCTTTGCCATAGTCTACTTATCCTGAATTTCAGCTCTCTGCTATTCCTGAATAAGCCCATTTTTGCTGGTAAAACGACTTTTATTTTTTGAGGTTAAGAGGCGTGCAGGAAGTGAGGATGGAACCATCTGTGCAGAGGCAGACCACTGGAGGGGGGGGCTCCCGGTCACGGCCGTGGACATAGTGTCCCTGAGCCAGAGCCCCAGACAGCTCTGTAGCCTGGCCATCAGGACAGAGGCCTCAGGAAGTGGTGCACACGTGAGTGTTTAAAGCTGGTTCTCGGGGGACTAGTCTGTGGTGTCACCTCTGGAGTGCAAAGACTCCCACCCTGGCAGGTTTCAAGCTGCCCGGTCACGGCACTTGAGGAGCTGGGAAGAGGTGCACAGTCAGCTTGTCGCTGCGGTGAGCTGCTTCCCCCAGACCCAGTATTCAGCCTGGGCCGTGCCCCCCCAGCCTCACCGGCCACCTGCAGCATCTTCCACTCTGCTTCCAGCTGCCCTCTCAGGTATATCAGGGCCTGTGTGTCCTCTGGGGAGGCCATGGAGAAGGGACCCAGGCCGGGGGGCGCCTCTCCCTGCAACACCCGGGCCAGGACCCCTGCAAGCTGGGATGTGGATCCCTGGGCCGGGAGCAGAGGTGGAAGCAGCAAGTCACTGGTCACTCCCCACCTGCCCACCCCCCACCGCCAGCACACCCGCCCCCTGCCCAGCTCACCTGCTCCAGCAGGACCAAGACTCGGCCCCCGCCGGCCCCCGCAGCAGAGAAGCCAGGAGTGTGGCTTGGGGGACCTGCAGGCCGTGGGCTGGCCCCAGCACCACCAACACGAGGTCAGGCTGGAAGCCATAGGCCAGGGGCAGCACGAGGGCCAGAACACAGCTCACGAACCCACCAGTAGTCTGTGGGAAGAACGGCAGTCAGGGGTCACCCTGCCTGCCAATGTCAGGTGCACAGCCACACCAACAGCCCCACCAGGAAGGGCAGGGGGAGGAGCGGGCCAGCCAGTACGAGGACACCCTGCCCTCGACATCACCGCTCACCCCTGGCAGTGGCACGGAGACCTGGAATTTGGATGGGGCAGCCGCTTCCTTGCCTCTGATGTTCAGCCACAGATTCCTCCTTCCGGGGAAGAGCGAGCACGCGCGGGGGGTGAGCAGGATAGAGCGAGCACGTGCGGGGGGTGAGCAGGATAGAGGGAGCACACACGGGGGGTGAGCAGGGAAGAACGAGCACGCGTGGGGGGTGAGCAGGATAGAGCGAGCACGTGCGGGGGGTGAGCAGGATAGAGGGAGCACGCGCAGGGGGTGAGCTGCTGTTTGCCCTCCAGAGCCCAGACCACAGAAGGGGAGGTGGAGGAGACCTTGGGGGGGTGGGGGGAGGGGGCACTGCTGACCCTCTGTGCTGGAGACCCTCCCAGGGACTCCTCTGCCAGCCCCCAGCTGTGGAAGGCCCTGCCCACCCATCACCCATGGGGACCCAGGACTGCGTGCCCACCCACACACAAGGCTGGATGTACACCTGACCCAAGGGTCATACCCGTCGTCGGCAAGGTCTGTGGGCCGATCCAGCTGTCCCACAGCCACACAGAGAAGCCTGGAGGAAAAGTGGGCCCCGGGACAGGTTGCACTCACCCAACCTGGAATCCATTCCCAGAGCCCTCCCCACGCAGCGGGGAGCAGGAGTGGTGGCCAGCAGGGCAGGGGGTGCCCACGGGCCATGCCCTGAAGACTCACCTCCGCGCTCCGTGGGACAAGCTGCGCCGAATGACCACATCCAGGGTGGGAGCCAAGGCGGGCTCCGGGGTTGCTGCAATGCCACTGCTCACCTGGAGGGGTCGACAGTGGGCGCGCAGGACCACTCCCAACCAGATAAACAGACACATCTGCCCCTTCTCTGGGCCCCCCTCTACATAGCTGCCATCTGCGAGATGCTTAAAACTAACTTACGTCATCCCCTTCACCTCTCCGTCAAGGAGTATTTAGTTGGGAAGACTGAGTGACCCTGAACTCATGACCCTGTCCCTGAGGACTGTTCTAGAAAGGGTCCAGGCACAAGGTAACTCACGTCCGTGTGGTTGTGCACCACCCAGCACTCCCCTGGACAGGCCATCTGCTGTGGGCAGGTCCTGGGCCCTGGGCCCTGCCCCTGGCTCATGGCCACCCTTGGCCCATCCCAGGTGCACCCACCTGCCCATCCAGGATCCCATTCAAGAGGTGCAGGACCTTCCCAAGTGCAGTGCGAGCCCTGTCCTGGGCCAGGGCCTCGTGTAGCCTATGGTGGGAAAGCAAGACACATGGACAGGAATTGACAGACCGCAGCACATGTACACACACGGCCCCATCCCTCTCCCCAGGCCCACGCTGCCCACCTGGCCCAGGCCCGTGTCTCCTCCTGTGGGGCTGACCCCTCCTGACGGAGGACGTCGGCGGGTAGGACCAGAGCGGCATCCAGTGCAGTCAGGGCAACAGCCGTGCGGACAGGCAGTGTGGGGTTGAGGTGCAGCTGGTCTAGGAGGGAACTCAGTGCGGCCGAGGCCTGCGCCTCTGCTGCCTTGAATTTGGGTCCCCCGGGAGATACAGGTGAGGCTCTCCGCTCCAGGGAGTAGGTGCTGGGATTCAGTATGGGGGTCGACCCTAGGGGGTGGTTCAGAGTCAAAGCCACTGCGTGGGAGCCCAGGATGTGACCCTGCCTCCCAGCTTAGGCCACACTGACCTTGCTGCCGGAGGCTCTTCCAATGAGGGGCCTGGGCAGCCCGGACACTCTGGATGGATTCCAGGGCACTGTGGGGAGAAGCAGGAGCAGGTGAGGCCTGGCGTCACACCCCCAGCCCTTCCCACCTTCCTGGCCCCAAACCTGTGATGAGGCTCCATGGCCCCCGACAGGGGCAAGGCAGGGTCACCCAGCAGCGCCTTCACCACCATGCACACGGACTGGGACAGCGATTCCAGGTGGTAGCCTCCCTGGGAGGAGAAAGAAAGGAAGGGATGCGACTGGGCCAGGGCGTCGCCATCCCAGGCAGGTTACCCCGTCCTGTACAGCAGGCCCCCTCTGATGGCACCCCCGCATCTGACCAGTGAGCCCTCCCAGCTGTCACGGTCACCTCCAGCACAGCACAGACTCGGCCGCCGGCCAGCACCTGCAGCAGCTGTGTGAGGTGGGAGAAGCACTGCGGCGTGGCCCGCATCTGCCCCTGGAAGCAGAGCCCAGCGTGATGGGCGCCGGGCCCCGGGCCCCCGGGAGCCCTCCCCTGCCAGGCCAGGCCCTCACCTCGGGATCCCCGATCGCAGAGTCAAATCCTGCTGAGATGAGCACCAGCTCAGGGTCAAACTGTGGGCGGGGCCACGCGGGGATGGGCAGGAAAGAGACCGGAGCGGGGGTGAAGGAGGCCCCTCCAGATAGCACTGCCCATCCGGAGGGTTCCATTCTTCTATGGTGTGGGCGGGGGGGGGGGGGGGGGGGGAGGGCGGGTACTTTGGACAGAGGATCGCCCTCCCCTTCTCCTGTCATCAAGACCACGCCTGCCCCCCATCCAGTTACCTCAAAGGCCACGGGGAGCAGCACATGGAGGAAGGCGGCCACGTAGTCAGCATTTCCCATCCCAACCTGTGGCCATGGGGCATCAGTGCTGGGCCCCGTGGCAGAGGGCTATGAAGTCTCCGTCCCTGGGGCCCAAACTCTGGGGGTGACCCTGGAAGGATGCCCTGAACTCTGTTCAGGAGGCCTGGGGCTGCGGGGCAGGGGCGAGGCCCGGGTGAGGGGCTCTGTGTAGGCGGCTGGCAGGAGAGGCAGGCACCTGATTCCAGGGCAGGTTGACAGTGAAGCCACGGCCCTGCCCCTGCCCAACAGCATCTGCATCCGATTCTCGAAGGTAGGGCCAAAAGTGCCCATGCTCATAGCGGTGCCAGGAAAAGTAAAGGACGCTGTGGACAACCAGCCACGACCAGAGGTCAAGACCTTGTCCCCATGGCTCCCAGCAAAGGGTCTCGGGGAAGGGTTGCGTCCCCGGCTCACCTGGGGTCATCCTCAAAGATATACTGGATGCCCTGACCGTGGTGGACATCCCAGTCGACAACGAGGATCCTGGGGACAGGGAGTGCTCAGAGGTCACTGAGCGGCAGAGCCTCTGACCTTGGGGCCACAGCCCACCCCAGGAAGACAAGGGGCTGGATGGGGTCTCTCAGCAGCCCACTCTACCACCCTCCTGTCGGGCCTGGGCCCCTGCCTCGCAGTGCACACCTGTGCAGCCCGTGTCTCTGCTTGGCGTATTTGGCTGCTATGGCCACGTTGTTGAACACGCAGAATCCATTGGCAGCGGCTCTCTGGCTGTGATGCCCAGGAGGTCTGTGGGTGAAAATTGGGTGTGGGACCCATCAGGGTCATCCTGTGCCCTCACAGGGCCACCCACGGGTGGGAGTGACCCAGGAAGGGGACAGCTCTCACCTCACCAGGGCGAGCCCGTTGTGCACAGCCCCCGTCAGCACGGCATCCACCAGCTGCAACGCAGCCCCCACGGCCAGCCGGGCACAGTGGAAGGTACTCTGTGGGGCAGGGGTGCAAATGAGCCCCCACCCCCGCACCTCACAGGCTCTGCCCAGGCCCGCGCAGGGTGCAGCAGGCAGCAGGGCGTGTAGGCCATGTGCACATTCATGAATGTGGGGCCGTTGGCCAGGGTTGGCGGCAAGGCCATAAATCAGTCACGGGCATGTGGATGTGCAGTGGGGAGGTAGCGTGTCCCCACCCAGGAAGTGGTGTGTCCCCAGGGCCGCACCGGATGGAAGTAGACAGCGTCGTATTGTCCAGACAGCGCCTGTAGTTCCCTAGTGCTCAAGGTCTGGGTTCCTCGCACCAAGGACACATACTCTGGGCTGCAGGGGGACAGGTAGGCAAGGCAGGGTCACCAGCAGGAAGAGGAGGAGAAAGAGGGGCTGGACCCCTGGGGGCACTGCCCACCTCACTGTTTCGTCACCCACCCACCCAATGGTGAAACTGAGGCAGGTAGGGGAGATGCTCTGTTTTCAAGATGCTGGCAGGCTGGGTGGCCTCAGGTCCTAGCTGGCCTCCTCTGTGGCATGTGGCTCCCCAGGGTCTGACCTGTGTACCAGGCCCAGCTCTGCCTCGGAGGCCTCTCGGGCTGCCAACTGTAGACACCTCTGCTCCAGGCCCCACTGCCGCAGGCGCTCCAGGGCTGTAGTCAGGCGCTCCGGACGCTCGATCTCACACTCAGGGCTGAGTGGACACAGAGCTCAGGGTCCAGAGCCCCCTCTCCATCCTCCCACCTCTGCCAGGTCACACTTACTCTTCCCAGAGCAGCCGGGCCGCTGTCATGTCCTCGTGGTGCACCAGCGCAGTCCTCATGGCACAGCCGTGGTCACTTTGGGCCACCCTGGCTGGGCAGGTGAATGCACTGCCTGTCCCCTCCTTGCAGCCCCCGGGAGCTGGGACGACCGGCAGGGAGCCTGGGCAGGAACACGCAGAATCCAGGCAGGGAAGTAGGCCGACAGGGGGCCTCCCAGGGCCAGATTTCCCCACTTCCTCAGACTCTGACCCAGCGCCCAAAACCCCGCCCCGAAGCGCGGCCTGACGGGAGCTGGGCTGGCGAGACGCCTGGGGCCCGGGCCGGGGCCTTGCTGCCCCATCTCTCCTACTCCGCGCTCCGGCTGCGGCTCCAAGACCTACCTTCCCCCACCCCGGCCCGGAGCCTGAGGCGTGTCGCGGGCCTCCCTCTCCCTCTAGAGGTGGAGGGGGCGGGTGAGGTCCAGTGTGCCCAGGACCCCGCGGACCGCCCCAAATCTCCCCCGACCCAGCCTGACCGCGCAGGCCAAGGCGTCAGACGCGTCCTCAGCCCATCACGTCTGGCGCTGCCCTGGGACGCATCCGAGGGCCGCTTGGGCTAGGGGAACCCGGGCCTGGGCGACGTCGACGCGCAGCGCTTCCCCCGAGGTGTAAGAAGGGAGTGGCGGGGTCCGATTTTAGCTCCAGAAAGACCCTGGCCAAAGAGCAGACCAGTCGGAGGGTCAGGGGGTGGCAGAGCAGCTAGACAAGAGCCGCGGAAGCCTGGGGCGAGGCAAGGCAGGAGGGAAAGGCGAACAGAGGGAGGGTCTGGGCAAGGAATGCATGCATGAGGCCAGCAACCGAGCCAGATGGCCAGAGAGGAGGAAAGTGGGAGCCAGGGGCCTGAAACATAAGGGCTCTGGCAACAGCGCCCAGGGCCCGAATCCTGAGGCGGGGGCTTCACGGAGGCGGCGTTCTGAAGGGGGATAGGCCCTGGGGGGCGGGGCACGTAGGAGGCGGGGCCCTGGGCGGGAGTGCAGCCAACCCCGTTCGTGGGTGCCCCGGAAGTGTAGGAATGGCCCCTACGGCGGGAAGGATGCGGCCCGCGGCCCCACCGGGGTTCCCACCGTCCCGGTCGAGGCACCTGCCAGAGTCCACAACGGACAAGCTACCAGCGCCGGGAAGACTCCGATTGGGTCATTTGGGGTCAGGTGCCCACCCCTCAGCCAATCACGGTGGCTATGGGGCTGGCGTACTCTGATTGGCCATCCTGGCACACGTGGCCCCAGAGGCGGGGCCTGTGGCAGACCGCCCTTCCCGGATCGCTCTGAGCCGGGAGTCCAGAGAAGGGTCGGCCCCGGGAGCACCAGAGAGCCCCTGAGCAGAGGAGGCCGGTGTCCGCTGTGGCAACTCGGCTGGGCCAACTGTTCACGTGTCCGGCCGAACTCCAGGCCAGAAGGGGGACGGCCTGGCCCCGCTTTGGGCATACCTGCCCTGGGGACAAGTGGGAGGAGCCAGTGCGAACGCAGGAGCCCTAGAGCCTAGAGAGCACGGCTCTCCGAGACATCCACTGGCTGGCCGAAGGCTGCGCGGGCTCGCCGATGGCGCTGGCATGTGGACGCCGGGGCGGGAGGTTTCAAATGACAACAGAACCCACTGGCGTACTGTGTGTAACAGGTGCCTCAAAGCGTCTAGCGTGACCCCTCCTCTCCAGGAACCTGGCCCTGGAGACTGCTGGGAGCTCAGACAGCTGGACTGAGCCCCAGGTTGGGCCCTAACGCCCGGTCCTGAGCGGGCTCTGCCTGGGGCCTGGCTCCAGAATCTAAACTTTTAGAGGAAATCCTCAGAAGGGGCGGGACCAATCCCTACCCCGGGGGCTTCAGGCTCTGGGCTCACTGTGGACCTGGGAGGAAAGGCGTGCCCGGGCACAGCTACTAAGTAGGGACTGAGGCTCGGGAGCCAGCTTCTTTTCTCTATGCCTGGCTGCAGCTCAGAGACCTAAAGGTGGAGATCCAGCGCGAGAATTAGGAAGGAAAGCCAGAGTGGGATCTCTACAAAAGGGTTTATTTCCTTCCTGTCATGTGGGCATAGCACAGGGCCAATTTACATTCCGGGCTGGGGGTTCAGGAGAGTCCACACCAACGCCCCCCAGGAGAGACATCCCTGAGTAGGCACTCAGTGCCCTCCCTGTGTGTCTCTTTCAGCTGTGTGAACTGGGCTCCAGCAGGGGCTGGAGCGGACAGGGTCAGGCCAAGCCTTGACCCAAGCCTCACCACCCCCATCCCCCACGGGCTCTGAGGCTTCTTGTTGCACCTGGGGAAGGGGACCACTGCCCAGGGAGTCAGAGGCCAGTCCCAGGTCAGTTTGGCGTCCTGTTCAGAAGGTCCAGATGCCCCCCCAAGGTTAGACTGAGGTGGCAGCCTTGAGAGCAGGGTAACGGCTGGGGGGGGGGGTCCATGGAACCATAGGTCTCCTGGGATGCAAACCCCAGCCAGAGTCACAGTGATAATCAGGATCCCCTTCGAGGTGGAAGCCCCAGCCAGGGTCCTCAAGGCCCCCTCCCCACCGCTCTCAGGGCCCAGGGGTCTTCACAGCGCTGTCTCCTTGGACACCTTGGTCCCCAGCTGCCGGGGAGGCTTGAAGCTGAGCACTTCCTTATATGTGACACCTGGGGTGGGGTGAGGGAGACAGATCATCACGGGAGAAGGGGCCCCATCACCCTTCAGAATCAGCTCCTACACCAAAGGCAGAAGCCAGTGACCCAGGAAGAACACTGGGCCCAGCTCACTGGTACCTGCCCTGACCAGCACTGAGTCCTGTGAGGGGCGGCTCAGGGTAGGGGTGGGAAGAGCTCCCCGGCCCTAGAGCACAGGCTGTTAGCCATTGACCTAGGGGCCCAGCCGGTCCCCAAAAACATCAGGGCCAGAGGTCATTGCTGGAGTGCAGGTGCCACTTCATCCGAGGCTACGGCCACTCTCAGCCCACCTGTGCCCATCCACCCCGAAGGGGCTCCTGTGACCCAAACCCACTGCCCCTGGCGTGGCCAGACAGGCCCTGGCCCCGCAGCCTTCTGCAGTGAGCAGAGGCTGTCCTGGCAATGTAAATCAACGTGTCTACTCAAGCGGAGCCACTCAGGGCCCCAGCAGGGCACACCTCGATTTCTGGATCGAGACTATCCATAGAAACTTAAACCAGGGGAATTCCCACCACCCACAGCATCTGCCCTCCTTGCCTAGTGGTCCTGTCCCCTGTCCCCAGAGCAAGCCATCCCAAAGGAAGGAAAAAGCCTGATTTGCTTCTCCTCTGGCCAGTCTGCAGCGGGACAGGTTCTGCTCAGCCTACCTCACTGTTTCCATGCTCACCTGGCCAGTGGAGCACCTGTTTGGGGGACTCTGCTCCTCCAGAGCCCAGTTCAGGAAACACTGTGCATTTAGAGCAGGCGATCTGTGGTTTGCCCTGCCTGTGGCATGGATGTATTCCCGCCCCCTGTGGTGCCTCCTCGGCCCTTCATCTGATCCTAACACAGGGCTCAACCCATACACGGAAGGTCTATGTGAAGCTGGCTGTTCCCAGGGAAACAGGAGACGATGAGAGTCTGCATTCCTGACCAGGGGCTTAGCCACAAACAGGTCACGTGTTCCCCATGGTCTATAGTAAAAGCAAAATCTCTTACCACAGTCTGTGTGGGTGGGGACCACAGAGAGGAGCCTGTGGCCCATGGTTTTCATGTTATCTTTTTTAGCAGCAGAAAACTTTCCCCAAACTAAACGAAACTTAAGAGCACAAAACAGCACAACTAAGGGCGGAGCTCTGTTGAGAGTTACCAAGCACCCCGTGGCTTAAGGAACGTGATTTGGGAACCACCAGTCCAGTCCCACCCTGACCCCCGTGTGCAGGACCAAGGCCCTATGTCTGAGGCAGAGCCAAGATGGGGCCTAGGACACAGTGGCCACCGTGTGCCACGGCCCCAACAGTGCTAACTGCTGCCCTCGGACATCCCAGCACCCTCCAGGCTGGTCCTGCAGCCACCAAGAGAAAGACACCAAGCCCAGCCCTCACTGCCTGCCATTCTGCCAAGACAGTTTCAGCCCAGGGCTTCAGGACCACAGCAGAGAGAGGCCTGGGGACCTGGCAGGTGTCCCTGAGGCTTAATATTTGCTGGTTGGCCCTCAGGGATGAAGGGAAGGGCCCTTAGTGTAAGGCAACAGCCAGCCTGGCAGTACAGAGCAGTTACAGGTGCATCTGAACTGCTCAGTGGGACTGGAGGAACAGGCGAGGGGTGGTGAGGGGGCTGTCTGGGGCCGGGGGTGGGGGGCTTCTGCTGTTGGCAGGACATGAGAGGTGTGAGTCGTGCGGGTGGGAGGGGTCCTGAAAAGGGCAGAGAGGCAAGGACGAGTTCAAGAGGTAAGAGTGGAGGCCTGGGGGATGAGTGGGAGTGGAGGGGCTCCGGAATGGCCTGGGTCTCTGGCCAGGACATGGGGAGGATGTGGGCAGCATTGGGCAGGGCCGGCAGGGCTGGGAGAAGCCAAGTGCTCACAACGGCCCTGAGCTGAGAGCTGCCTCCTGCAACTTCCAGAACTCCCCTCCTGCTCTTGTTTGTGCCGAACCTCCTGCCAGGAACATTCTTTCGTCCCTCAGCTCCAGCCAGAGGTCACCTTGACCTAGAAGCCCCACTGCCCTCTGAGTCTGTTGTGTTCCTCAGCTGACCTGCCTCCCAGGACTCAGAGCCCATGCACAGGCCCTGCCCAGAGCCCCCCACTCACGCTTCCACTCGTCCAGCGTGCGATCCACATCGTCAAAGGACTCGTCGTACTTCTGGGCCTTGGGTTCATCCTCCGTGTCCTGCAGTGACTCGAAGTAGGGGTGTGTGAGCGCCTCGGCCGCAGTCACCCGCCGTTCGGCATCCAGTACCAGCATTTTCTCCAGGAGGTTCACAGCTGCGGGGAGAACTGGTTAGGGAGGGTCGCAGGCCCCAGCGCCCTGGTCACTGACCCCCCCCCCCCCCCCGTCCAGCCCTACCCAGAGGACTTGCGTTAGTCAGGATGGAGGCAAAATCCTTCTTCTCCAACTCGGGGAGGCCCTTCATGTAGTTCTTCGCCTTTTAAGGAAGAAAGGGTAAGGGGCCAACCCACAGGCCCGGGCCCAGCCCCTCCAGCCCCCGCCCAGCTCCCCACTGACTTCGGCACTCTGCAGCCTCTGCACAAATTCATCGGGAGGAGTCCCTGTCACCTTCATGATCTCCTTCAGCTGGTCCAGGTCTGTGCTGAGATGAGGAGCACAGCACGGGGCCAGAGAGCAGGGCGTACCCCCCCACCTGGCTGGGGCAGCATGCCCAGCACCCCCCCAGACCCAGCCTACCCCCCACAAGTGTAGGATACGGTCACTGCCCTTGAACAGCGTCTTCCCTGTGATCATCTCTGCCATGATGCAGCCCGCTGACCAGATGTCCACTGAGACAGAAGCCCCTGCATCAGGGCTCTGTGGGCCAGGGAGGGGGGCGGGGGACACAGACACGGGAGGGGGACGTGGACACAGGGGCCATCTAGCCTGCCACACCCTCGCCCCAATCCCATCCCAGGTCAGCAGCCTCCCCGTGGAGCAGCCACCGCTGGGCTTCCCATGAAGAAAGGGAAGAAGGTGGGCAAGGCCAGGGTGGCTCTGCGTCTCTGGGCATCCTCACCCGTCTGGGTGTAGTGCATCCAATTCAAGATGACCTCAGGTGCACGGTACCACCGGGTCACCACGTACCCAGTCATCTCGCTGTCGGCCTGCCTGGCCAAGCCGAAGTCCAGGATCTATAGTCAGAATCAGGAAGGTGGGCCAACACGGCCCGCAGGGAGCAGGTGGGCCAGCCTATGACCCAGGAGCACCAGGCACACCGGGGCCTCTGCCAACCCTCCAGGGCCTGAGGTCATGGCCTCTCCATGAGTTCCTCCCCATGGCCAGTGCCCCCAGCCCCACCCGACCTTGCCTTTCCTACCCTCAGGAGCGGGCACTCCCATGGGTCTCCTCTCCCCGCTCCTCTACTCTCTGCTGACCCCAGGACCTGGCCAGCACTTTACAGGGGCCCCCTCTGCCCTATGCTGGCTCAGGTATGGAGGACCAGGGACACCTCCCGCCCTTCACCTTAATCAGGTGTGAGAGTGCGCCCACTTCGGCCCCCCATTCCCCGTGCATCAAGTGCCTCCCCAGGGCCCCTCTGCCTGTCAGCTGCCAGCCATGGCCTGGATGGCTGCGGTCTGGTCCCTCTGCCTGGGCTCGAGCCAACACTCCCCCAGGCCTGAGGGCCCAGGGCTACAGGCAGATGGACAGGCGGGGAGAGATGCCCAGCCCCCACCCCCCCCCCACCCCACCCCCGCCCATCCCAACCAACACACACCTTCAGCTCACAGTCCTCATTCACTGCCAGATTGCCAGGCTTCAGGTCCTGGGGGCACAAGAAAGGTGGGCGAGCAGCCCCTCCCACCACACCAGGGCCAGAGCCTGGACACCTGAATGTGGGGCAGCCAGACTCGGCCATCCCCACCCGGATGCCCTTCCAGGAAGGAAAGAGGTACCCAGGCCCCCACAGCTGTGTGTGAGCCTCGCACACACTCCCCACTGGCCCCATCTTGCCCCCTCACAGGCCAGCAGTGGAGGCTCCTGGCAGTCAGGCCCCTCCCACACCTACAGGCCACAGGAAGTTCCCACCCAGCACCAGGACTCACCCTGTGGATGATGCCAGCAGCATGGATGTACTATGGGGACAGACAGAGGATCAGTGGCAGTCAGCTCCGGGACCTCAGAACCACGGACGAGCAATCCCACCCTGGCCCCGGCCTGGCCTGGGGGGCTCTGCCCCTCCTGCAGCACCCCTGTGCGCTCCCACCTTTAGCCCCTTCAGCATCTGGTAGACAAGGAACTGGATTCGGTCCTCGCTCAGCTTCTCGTGCTTCATGAGTTTGCCCAGGTCAGTGCCCATGAACGGCATCACCAGGTAACTGCAGGGACCGGGGTGGGTGCGGACAGTGGGCATCACACCCCCTGGGCCTAGGCTCAGACCCTGGAGACCCTGGGGATCGCCTGGCAGCACCTTCTACCTTCCACAGTGCAGCACCAGGCTCCACCCACCTTCCCACGCACACCTGCCCCAGAATGTCAGGTGGGTCAGGACCGTGTTCTGGGGTTTCCTGTAGGGCCACATGGAGGCTAGGGTCTAGGGAGCACCAGGGATCACAGACAGAAGAGGGTGCAAGAGGAAGGAGGGAAGTGCCTGTGGGCAGGGGTGGGGACAGGAGGACACTTGGCTCAGAGGAGCAGGCTGGGCCTGTAGGTGGAGGGAGGGGCCTGACAGACATTTAACACCTCGCCAGGACACTGAGGCCTATGTGTGTCCTCGACCTCTGCAAGGTCAGACGGCAAGGAGCCCGTCCTCAGCCCTTCCCAGGCTCAGCCCCCAGCCTTGGCCGACGACAGTATGAATCCAGGGATGGCAGCCACAGGCAGGCCCCCTGCCGCCCCGCCCCTGCCTGCCAGCAAAGGTCAGCAGCTCCAGTTACAAAGCCACATACTTGACGCCAGGGTCCCAGAGCTCGGGGCCTGCTGGCTAACCGACGCAGGTCCAACGCTCACACCTCCAGCACTGGACAGCCCGTGCCAAGCGTGGTCCAAGGAGGCCCGGGCTGCACCCAGCTGCGCCAGTGCCGTGGTTCCCAGGGGTGCGTGGCAGGGGGTGGACTGTGGTGTGGGGAAGGGGTGGGCAGTGTGCATCCCGACCCCGCTGGGCCACAGGGACAGGCCCACATGCCAACACAGAACCCGAGTCAGCACCCAAGAGCAACCCAACACCCCTCTGCCCTGCCCAGCCCTCCCAGGACGGCACTCACAAGTCTGTGAAATCATCCAGGGTTTCGTCAGGAGTGAACACGTCCAGCAGCCCGATGACCTGGGGAGGAGGCCGGAGTAACAGGTGGGATGGGGGCACAGTGGAGGGCATGGGGGTTCAGGCAAACCCCTGAGGCTGGCACTGTGCTCTGAGCAGGAAAGCCCCCTACAGATATCCCCGTCCCTTCCCACTGTCCACAGAGCCTGGCTCTGTCTGTTGGCCATGCAACCCAGCGCTGGCACACCTGCCCATAGACACAGGCTATTTTTGAGTGATGACCACAGGAATCCTCTGGGGGAGGGGCAGCCCCAAGTCTGGGTCAGCTCCCAGACACCCAAGGAGCTCCAGCCCCTTGGCCCTTTGTCCCCCTCTTTCTGCCTCCACGGAAGACTCGAGACCAGGGTGGGACAGCCCCCCAGGGGAGTGCCAGCCCCCAGCAGGTCCACCAGGGAGCCTAGTTTCCGCTGGAGAGGCCCAGGCTGACAGCACCATGATCGAGCTGACAGCTAGACCCAGCCCCGCAGGTCCCTGGGCAGCTTGTACATCCTAGTGGCCAGAGGGGCAGCTGGATGTGCCAGGAGGGAGGACCCCTGGTATAGGCCATGCAAATGGGGGCCGAGGTAGAAGGGAGAACACTCCAAGCGTTTGAGGAACACGGGGAGAAAGGCCAGGTGGCCGAGGCCCAGGCCAGGGAGCAGCCAAGGAGAGGCCAGAGGGAGCCCAAGTAGGCCCTTGCATGCCAGGTGAAGGTTTGGCTTCGATCCTAAGAGCTGCCGAGAAAGGGTTTAAATAGGTGTGATGCTGAGTGAGTCCCCCTGTGTGCTGTATGGGGACAGACAGGAGTGAGGCAAGAGTGGACACAAGGTAGAGGGACGGCTAGATGGCCTTCAGAGCCGCCAGCCAGAGCCATGGGCACAGGGAAGGAGAGGACAGAGAGGGAGGTCCAGTGAGGGCCTGGAGGCAGGCAAGTACTAGGGAATGAGGACAGTGTCTTTGCAAGAAGAGGACAGAGGACAGCGTCCCCAAGTGTAAGGAGGGTCCGTCAGGTTGATGGAGACTTCCATACCTCTGCAGCGTGGATTCTGGCCTAAAGTGCAGGGAAGGAGAGGGAGAAGGCCTGAAGCGTGGGTGGAAGGGTGGGACCCGCCATGGCACCCAGCCCCTCATAGCCTCAGCGTTCTTGTAGGAAAATGGGTTTACGATGGGCTGAGCCTCCTAGCTGCGTTCAGGCACCATGCAGGCAGTGGCAGCTGGCTGCTAGTGGGTTGGGAGCTCAGCTGGGAAGGCACAGAGGGGGGGATTGGGCCAGGGGGCCCAGCAACTGAAGGAAAGCCCTGAGCCCTTGGGGAATGGGCAGGGCAGGCAGGAGAGGGGGCAGTTGGGGAGGAGTATGCAGCCTTGAGGAGATGGGTCTGCCTTCATGGGAACCAATCTGGGCATGACTGGGTGTAACCAGAAGGTAGGGAGGGCGGCACTGGGCTGCTGTCCGTCCCAAATGGATTCTGCCCCCGTTCCCCCCCCCCCCCCCCGGGAAGGGCCAAGGGCAGAGAGGGAAAGTCAGAGTGAATGAAGGACCCTGTGTCGAGGGGACAAGTTTCCTGGTGGACGTGGGACTTGTTTTCCCCAAAGGAGGCTGGTGGCTCTGATGATCCAGGAGGGGCCAGACCATCAGGAGCATGATTAGCCCAGGGTCTGAGTACTCACACCAGCAGTCCAAACTAGGGGTGAGGCAGGAATGGCTGGTGTGGGAGGGACAGAGTTCAGGGCCACAGGAAGAACATCGAGAAACAACAGGGGCTCCCCTAGGAGAGAGAAGGGACCCAGACCTGCCCTCTCCCGGCACAGAAGGAGGAGTCTCTGCGCTGGCCACTGCCTAGTGCCCTCCACACGCCAGCTCTGTAAACCCCATCACCACCGGACACCCCAAGGCTCTGAGGTGACAATGCCGGCATGCCAACTCCTGCTCGGTGACTAGCTCTGCACCCCTGAACCGAGGCTGGGGCGGTGGACTGGAGCAGAATGCGCAGGACAGGGACCCGACGGGAGCAGAAGGGGGCCTGGGGCGCAGCTGTGGAGGACGCCTGGGGAGAGGGAAGAGGCTGGTGCCTCTAGGATGACTGTGTCCTCTCTCACCTGCAGGCTCCGGCTGGGGGCAGGGTTGGGGTGAGGCCTGGAGGATGCCCTTGGCCTGGGCAAGCCACCGTCCCCTGACTGGGATCTGGGTTGAGGAGCCAGATGTGGCCCCAGGAACGAGCCAAGGAGCTAAGCCCTTGGCAGGGCCTGGCCTAGCAGGGAGGACTGGAGCCTGGGGAAGCAGTCTCTCTCAGAAAGGGGGCGGGGGGCCTGCGCTCAGCTCGTGGAGCCCCACCAGCATCGTGGCGTACAACGCCCTGATCCCGCACGTCCGCCCTGCCACATGGGCGGGGTCGCCCAGAGGCTGGGTACCGGGGCCTCAGCCTCCCAGGGCAGGACTTGCACGGATGGACGAGGAGGCCCTGAGCCCGGCTGAGCGGGGACCGGCGCGACTCACGTTCTCGTGACGCATGTGCTTGAGGAGGCGAAGCTCGCGGTAGGCGCGCTTGGCGAACAGCTCGGACTGGAAGGGCCGGTACAGCTTCTTGATGGCCACCTTGGCACCGGTGCGGCTGTCCACGGCCGAGCTGCGGGGCGCACCGCTGAGCGGGAGGCCGGCCCGCCCCCGCCGCGCGCCTCCGCCGCCCGCCGGCCGCCCCGCCCGGCCTGCGCTCACCACACGGCGCCGTACGCGCCGGAGCCCACGGGCTGCAGGTCCTGGTACACGGCGCGCACCTCCCAGGCCGTCTTGGTCACCTCCTGGCGGTAAAAGCCCTTGCGGGCGGGCGGCGGGGAGCTCATGGCAGCCCCGGGCGCCGCCCCCCGCCGCAGACCCCGTGGGCGCTGCGCCCCGAGGACCGGTGTGTGTGGGGTGGGGGGGGGGGACACCCGGGATCGGCGGGACTCCCTTGGCGCGCGCCCGGGGCCGCCGCCTGGGCACAGCCCGCTACGCGCCGCCCGGGTCCTCCGGCTCCCGGCTCTGTCCCCTTTTCCCGCCGCCGCCCTCCCGGCTGTCGGGAGCGCGCGACCCCGGCCCGACCCCAGCCCGGGCCCGGGGTAGCGCGCGGTCCCTCCCCTGCCCGCCGACCAACCGGCCCCCGGGCCGCGCGCACGTGACGCCCCCGCCCGCCCTCCGGCCCCCGCGGAAACCCGAGGCGGCCGCGGCGGGGGTGGGCCGGCCGGGGACGGGGGAGCGCCGCCCCGCAGGGCAGTGCCCGCCCGAACGCGCTCCGCCGGAGGCCCCCGCCGCCTCCCCACCGGAGCTGGACTCCCCCGGCCCGGGTCGGGGGTGTCTCAGCCTTAGCGCCTTGGGGCTCCCGGCTCCTCCCCAGTAGCCACGCCCCCGGGGAGCTGGGCCCCGACCGAGGACCTCTTGTTCCCAGCCGCAGGTCACCGTCCACCCGCCTCGCCAACTCCACCCCACCGACCCGGTCCCCCAGCCCTGAGCCCCCTCCGCCCCCACCGGGCTGAGCTCCGTGTTCCCCAAGTCTGCTACCCACCTTGCAGGACACGCCCTTCCCCTGGGGCTGACCATCCTGTCCCAGTATGGGGTTTCCCCCCTAACCCTCGAATTGCCGGCATCCCCTTCCCTGTGGAGGAGCTGGTTCCGTTTCCCAATCTTAGGCTGCATCCCCAACACCCCTCCCTGTGACCTCCCGACCCCAGGAGCCAGAGAAGTTGTTCCTGTAGGGTCCCCCCCTTGGGCCCTTGTGCACCTCCCAACCCCCTCCTCTCCATTCCCCCCTCCCCAGTGGGAAAGCCTGCTCCGGGCATTTGCAAGTCCCTTTGTCCGTCCCCCCTTCTGCCCAGCTTACTCCCTCCGGTTTGTCTCAAGGTTGGTCTGAGCCTCTCCACCCTCTCCAGAAAGTTGTGCTTGACCCCAGGGGTGAAGGAGGGCCCCACTTGGGCTCTCTGCGCCCTCTTTAACCCTCGATGGGGGCAGCGTCCTTCCATGTCTGGCCACATCCTGGACCAGATGCTCCTGGAGGACAGAGCCCCCTCCACGACCTCTTCCACCCAGTGACCTAGGCCTGAGAACCAGTGGAGTAACAGGATCCCCGAGGCCCCCTGCCCCTCCCTCTGTGCCCTGCCGGCCGCTGCCGCCATGAATCAGCAGCTCAGAGGCGGCCAGAGCAGCTTTGCACCTGGGCTGCGGGCTGGTGATCTGCAGCACCCAGGACTGGAGACTAGTCAGTGGGAGCAGCCTGGGGTCACTGGAGCCACAGCCACCTGTGCCCTTCATGCCCTGGGCTGCCTGTGGCACTCCACCTGCCTCCTCCAGGAGGCCCCTAGCTGGCCTTCTTACTCCCTGTGGTGGGGTCCAGGGGTCTGGTCGTCTGGTCGGCTTCCCTAGGTGGCACGTGTCCCAGTTCTCCCATCCCCTAACCCCCACCCAGCCTCGCTTGGTTTCCAGGGGTTCCCCAGAACCTGAGGCCCAGTAGCCGTACTGACCAGGCCCCCGGAGGCCTCACTCCCACGTGGTCTCCACCCCCAAGGCCCAGGGCAAGGGCACGACTGCCCTTGTTGAGGCCAGTGCCTTTCCTCCGTTGAACTGCAGTGCAAGTGTGTCCTGAGAGCAGGTGGTCTCTTTCCCCTTAAAGAAGCTATTCCCCCCACACACACCCGCTTCACCCAGTTCCAAGCAAGGACAGGCCTTTGCTCCCAGAGACCCCCGATTGTCACCCAGCAGCCTCCCTGACCACTGAAAGGCAGCACAGGTCTGTATCTGGGCCAGAAGCTGAGCCTGCCCAATGAATTCCTCAGCAAGGCAGCTGGGGTCCATCTGTGGGTGGCCATCCTGCCTTGTCCCTCCTCAGAACCCATTAGCCTGGGTGGAGAACCCAGTCCACCCCACCCCAGTCCCCCCTGAGCTCTTGGGGAGCAGGGAGGGTGCTATGCCGGTGATGGCTGCTTGTCCGCCTGGACACCCAAGGGATGGAGGCCGTGCGGGGTCTGGTGGGGCCAGGCCAGCTGGGGATGTGGTGCACAGATCCAGCGACCCACTCCAGGCAGTGCGGATAGCCAGGCAGCGGGGCCTGGAGACTCGGGACACAAGCCGAGTGAGAGAGAACCCCTTTATTGTGAAACCCTGGTGCAGGCACTTGACGTTGAGGCCTCTGGAAGGTGGGAGGTCACCACCTCCTGCATAGGGTGCCACCACCCCACAGAGAAGCCCCTCGACGGAGGACCCACACCCCCAACATGTTGAGCAGGTTCGTGTCCAGAGCTTACTAGATCAGCTCCATCCTGGAAGAAGGGAGGATGAGGGTCACCCACAGACCAGAACCCCCGGCTCTCAGAGGCAGGGCCAGGTGGACAGAGGTAGAGCGTGCAGAGCTCTGGGCCAAGGTCCGGAGCCTGAGTCCAAGTCTGCACTGGTGTGTGCCCCCTCCCCCCGCCCCCTCCAGGCTGGAGCCCCCTGTGCCAACGAGCTCTTCACACCTTAGAAGCACCTGCAGCAGCCCCCACAGCCAAGGAGAAAGCGCTGGCTTTTGTCCACTGGATGCCGCCACCCGCCTGAGCCCCTCGAACGGTACACACAGGATCTCGGCAGCAGCACCACCACCCCTGCACCCCTACAGCAGGCACTGAGGGAAGGGGAAGTGACAGTGCGGCCACCTCCGTTCAGGCTTCTTGCTGGTCATGGAAGCTGGCCCTCCCCTCAGGCAGCCACGGATTCACACGTGCCTGCACACGCCTTGACACGTAGGTGCCAGGAGCACACGTTAGTGCACACGTGCCACACACAGCACAGGTGAACACACGGCTCCAGAATGACTTTCTGATTTGATACCTGGTGGCTGTCCCTACCCTGCCAGCCTCCAGGAAAGACCCCGCCCGGCTTTCAGACTCGGGGCTCCGCATTTTCCAGAGTAGCGCCGTACTTGGGGGCTGAGAAGCTCTGACAACTAAGACCCCCACTTCAGTCTCCAGGGGGCCCTCCAGAGACAGTCCTCTGGGACTCAGGAGATCTGGAGACAGACACACTCCCCAGAGGGACCCCTTATGGCATCCAGGCGAGGTCCTGAGGGAGACCCAGATTGCTGGGAGGAGGCAGGGGGAGCAAGGACGCTCTGCCTAGACTCCTGCCCCAGTGGCTTGCACACAGGCACACTTCTGTGCGTTCACATGCATACGAGGACTGCCCACAAGGAGCAGTGTGCAGGCGAGGGGTCCCAGGCTAGGGTCGGGCCTGCTGGCCACAGCGGTGCTGGGAGGCACTCCTCGTGGGAATCCGGCAGGCTGAGGGAATCCTGCAGTTCGAGTGGCCAGCCGGCACATTCCCCTCACTGCTCAATATCCAGGCTGCCAGGTGACTGCGGTGGCTCCGGGGGCTTGAAGCTGAGGACCTCCTGGTAGGTGAGCTCTGGGGAGCCAAGGAAAGGGTGAGCTCCTGCGGTCGCTGGTGGCTGGCCCGTCTCCCCTGCTACCCCAGCCCATCACCCTGAGGGCAGCCTCAGCTGCCCGCCCCCCCTTCCTTCCGGAGTCTGCCCTGTGCTGCCCGCCCCCCAGACCCCTGCTGGACACCCCTCACCCCATCTCTACCTGCCCCACCCTGGAGGCGGGGGGGGGGGGGGGGTGGCGCTCTGGGAGGAACTAGAACACTTCCAGAAGGAAGCAGGCAACTCCTAGCCTCCGGGGGGAATGAAGCCCTCAGGCCCTGGGCTCCACCTCTCCCACCCAGCCTTCCTCAAGCTCACCCTTCCACTCCTCCACGGTCCGCTCCTTGGCCTCAACGCTTTCATCATAGGGCTCAGCCTCGGGCTCATCGTCGGGGTCGTGGTACTGGCTGAAGTAGGCATGGGCCAGGGCCTCGGCCGCACTGACCCTCTGGTCACTGTCCAGCACCAGCATCCTTCCCAGGAGATCCACAGCTACAGAGTGGCCAGTGGAAGGGGGGTGGTCAGTTAGGCATCCAGGGCCAGACGTGGAGCCCAGCCCAGACCCAGGGCACATCCTCACCCAGGGGGTTGGCTCCACGGAAGATGCTCCTGAGGTCCTTCTGGGGCATGGGGGGCAGGGACTGGATGTATGTCCGGGCCTGGGGGCACAGAGGAAGGGCCTGAGGGGGCTGCTCACACCCTCCCTCCCCTGGCCCCAAGCCAGGCAGGCGCTTGCTGAGAGAAGCCCCCAGACTCATTCCCTCCAACAGGCCTGGACGAGAACATGCACAGACCAGAAGCATCTCCCACTTGGGGTTTAGCGGCTCGAGCACCCCACTTGGCTCTCGATGCCTGGAGCCCCGGGGCCTGGTGTCGCCCCACTGCTCTGGGCAAGGGCAATGTTGGTTAGTGCTGGGGTTGTGCCCTCGTTGTCCCTCATGCCCCAACGAATGTCTTCCCTGTTCACCTGTTTCTCCCTTAAGGGGTCAGGCACTGCCTCAGGCTCCGTTCCGCTGTGACCCATGCTCCCCACAGGCTCCCTGGTCTACTCCCACAGAGCCCCTCCCTCCAGAGTACCCGAGGGCATGGTTAGCAGAGGGAGCCGGGAGCTGGGGAGCTGGTGACTCACGTGTTCCGATGATATTTTTGCTAGAACCTCAGGGCTGGGCGTGCCCACCACCTCCATGATTCGCTTCAGCTGGTCGATGTCTGCCTGGCTGAGGAAATGCCCACTGGCCAGGAGTAGACCCTTCCCAGCCCCCAGATCCCAGACCTTGGGACACTGCCCCAAACCTGCTCTCCTACAGCGGGAGGCAGAGGAGGCAAGACCAGCCAGAAAGGGCCAGTGCCACATCCCCTGACACCCACCCAGCAGAAAGGGACCCAGCCTGGGGCAAGGATACAGTCATTTCCTGGGAAGAGGGCCTTTCCCTGGAGCAGCTCAGCCATGATGCAGCCCACAGACCAGATGTCCACTGTTGGCGAAGGAGTCTCCATTAGTCTGCCCTCCCCAAGCCCCCCCTCAGAGAATCAGGGGGCTGTCCGGACAGTGCCAGCCTAGTGGCCTCTCCGTCACACCCGGGCCCAAAGACAGCAGCCCGCTTACTCCTCTAGACCCAACCCTGGGAGGGGGAGGAGTTAGCCCAAGACCTGCTGTGCTCAGTACCTCTAAGGTCTGTTTTGGAACCATGGTCCCAAATCTTGCCTGTCCCCAAGGCTGGACACGAGCACTCCCCCCCCCCCCCCGCAAGGTCCTTGGCCTTTGGCCCCATAAGCCCGCACCCTCCCCAGGCCCTGGCCTGCCTGCCCACCCTGGCCCAACACAACCCGTGTGCCCCCATATGGGCTGACATCACCTGTCTGGTTGTAGTGCATCCAGTTGAGCATGATCTCAGGTGCGCGGTACCAGCGGGTGGCCACATAGCCGGTCATCTCCTCATCAGCCTGGCGGGCTAGCCCAAAGTCCAGGATCTAGAGTGACCACCAGGCCTGTCAGTGCCTCCGGGCAGGCCCCCTCTGCCGGCCAGCAGGGTGACCGCCCCGCCCGCACGGCCAGCTCACCCTAAGCTCACAGTCCTCATTCACAGCCACGTTGCTGGGCTTCAGGTCCTGTGGGGCAGGCAGGGCGTGAGCGCAGGAGCAGGGCAGCGCCAGCCCCGACCCTCACCCGGTGGCCACACCTACCCGGTGGATGATCCCCGCGGAGTGGATGTACTGCAAGGGGGAGACGGGGCGAGCGTCAGGCTGTGGCCACCACATCCCACCCTGCGCCCACCCGCGTGGCGCCCACCTTGAGCCCGCGCAGCAGCTGGTAAACCAGGAACTGGACGTGCTCGTCGCTCAGCGCCTGGCACTTGACGATGTTGTTCAGGTCGGCGCCCATCAGGGTGGTCACCAGGTACCTGGGAGGGGTCAGGGGTCAGGACAGCCCCGCCTCCCCCCGTCCCCCCACCCCCGCCCCGTACAAGCTCCCGCCCGGCTGCCACGGTGGCTGCCCCTCACACTTCGCTGAAGTCCTCAATGGAGGTGGCCGGCGTGAACACATCCAGCAGCCCGATGACCTGGGAGGGGGGTGGGAGTCAGGCCTGCCCCGCCCGGGGAGCCCCGCCCCGCCCCGCCCCGCCCCGCCCCGCCCCGCCCCGCCCCGCCCCGCCCCGCCCCGCCCCGCCCCGCCCCGCCCCGCCCCGCCCCGCTGACCCGCCCCAGGGCTCTCTGCTCACGTTCTCGTGCTTCAGGTGTTTGAGCAGCCGCAGCTCGCGGTAGGTCCTCCGCGCGTGGATCAGCGACTGGAAGGGTCGCGACAGCTTCTTCACTGCCACCTTCTGGCGCAGCCTCGTGTCGTAGGCCGAGCTGCAAGGCGGGCAAGTGAGGCAGCGCTGGCGCAGAGGGGGGGACCCAGCCGTGCGCCCCCAGGCCCTGCTCCTTTTGGGCCTAATCTCGCCCTCTGAGCGCACTTTTGCTCGGAGGACCCCTAGGGTGCCCTGCCTTCGGTGCAGCCAGCCCCTGACCGGCCTGGAAAGCCTCTCCTCTGAGCCTCCTCTGGGCCGGATCGCACCCTCCAGTCCGCCCCTTCCCACCAGTATTCAGGCCCACAAGGTCCTGGCCTGCCCCCGCCTGGGAGTCCTAGAGCAGGACCCGGATCTTCTCCCCCAACTCAGCATGAGGCTGGGGGAGGGTCTCCAATGACCAGGCCTGGAAAACAACCACTGCAAATTGTTCTCCTGTTCCCCTGTGGGCCCATGCACGGCAGGGGGGGGGGGGGGCTCCCCAGGTGGTTCCAGAGCCACCTCCAAAGCCCCTGGACCCCCAACGCCTCTGAATATTCAAAATATGGACAAAAAACTGGCCAAAGGTGTTTACTGGATTATTATTTTTTAAGAATGAAAAAATGGACAACATGAAATGTTCAACAAAGGGTGGTATCTGGGCCCCCACTCCACTCCCCAGCTCCTCACCAGCCTCACCCACCTACTCTTCCTCAGCAGAGACAAAATGGTCACCGGCATCATCTCCAAATGCAAATAGTCTGTCACCCCCACCCTCTCAGAGTCCCACTGCCCCCAGCACTGGAGCTGTGCTAACAGCCATGCCTTTACCAAGACTGTTTGGTCACTGATGCCCAGACCTTCCCTCTCTCCCAGTTTACCTCCACTCTCTAGGACCCTGCTTCCCCCAGGAATGAGTGTGCACAGGACAGGATACTCATGGGCCCAGGTGGTGGTGGAGGAGAGCCAGCCAGGTGCCTGGGGCACCCAGGCCCCTTCCCCCAGCCTGTCGCCTGCTGGGGAAGGTCCAAGTCACTTCTGGGGAGGCAAGCAGGGGAGTGGCTCCTCATGTGGGGCAGCGGACCTTTTCCCCCAGTGCTGTCTGCACAATCTGGTGACACAGAATTGGCACTAGGTCACCAGCTTCACCGTGGGAGCCCAGGAGAGGGCCGTCACCTGCACCGGGGCAACAGAGCAATGGGGAGAGACCCAGGCCTCGCTCAAGAAGGAGCTGGCCCCCCCTAGGGACCCCTGAAGGTGGCTCCAGTTGAGAGGTGAATCCAGCAAAGACTGGTTAGTGGCGGGGGCCACTAACGCATCATCCCTGACCCTCTTCCTGCCCTTGAGGTCTTAGAAATGAAGTCAGAGGCCAGAGGCTGGACCGGCTGAAATGGCCAGCCTGCGGATTCTGACAAGCTGGCGGATGACTGCAGATGGGAGGTGGGGGTGGGGGGTGCCGAGCCCTTACACCAGCCCTTACAGCACTGGGACTCTGGAGGGGTTCAGGAAGTGCCACTGGTAACCTTCTGTCAGAGCCAGGAGTAAAGCCCCATCCCGAGGGGCTCTGGCCTCCCCACCTAAGACCCCCTCAGTGGATGGCAGCCACCAGCTCAGGCCTTGGTAAAGACCCCACTGGGTTTGGGGGGGGCACCTCTCAACATCCACATCCACACTCAGCCTGAAGGTATTGTAACTGCACCCCCACCACCTGGAACCACCTCACCCTAAGCCCCACCCCCAGTCCCTCCACAGCCCCACACAGGTCTCAGCCAAACCCCCAACCCTGTCTCCCACTTCCAGACTCTGTCCTCCGTCAGGGCCCCAGGGCTCAACTGTGGGGCTGCGGTCTGAGCTCTCTGGGTGGGGGCAAAAATGGAGCAGGGGTAGACCCCCACAAGCACTGCAGGGGGAGTGGCAGGCTTCTCTGATCAGGCCTGAAACCCCATCCAGAGTCTGAGACCCTTTGGAAAACAGGGGAGGGGGCAGGACCCAGGGGAGTTTTGAAGCCGATGTAAGGGGAGGGGTCCTGCCCTCCCTCAAGTTGGGCTTTCTCTTTTGCAAACAAAACCACCCATCCTAGGAACGGGGCAGACCCCAGAGCTGCCCAACCCTTGACGGGGGAGGGGGTGGCACCCTGGACGCCTGTTCGCACATTTAGGGGCCCGGGAGACCCGCCCTTTGGCCGGCTGTGACGCCGCAGGATTTGGGCCCGGTGGGGGTGCTCCGGCTGGGACGGGGGGAGAACGACCCCTCTCCCTCACCCGGAGCGGCGTCCGGTAGGAAAGTTTCCTTCTTCCTGCCCCCGACCCCCCATTCATTCCCGCGATCGGTGAACGGCCCGGGGGCGGAGGCAGGGCGAGGCCCCTCCCCACGCCAGGAACCTCGCCAAGGGAGGGGAGGGGGCGCGCACTCCGTCCCGCCCGCACCTCCCCGCCCTCCCCGCCCTCCCCGCCCTCCCCGCCGCCCCTACCAGACCGAGCCGTAGGCGCCCGAGCCCACCGGGCGCAGCCCCTGCAGCCGCTGAGGCACCTCCCACACCGTCTTGTTGAGTTCCTGCCGGTAGAAGCCTGCGCGCGGGCCCGACATGTCCGAAGCGGCCGCCGCTCGGCCCGCGCCCCGCCCCGCGCCCCCGCCCCCGCCCCCGCCCCGCGCCGGAGCCCGAGCCCGAGCGGAGCGGACGGAGGGCGGCGGGAGGAGGCGGCGGCGGGCGCGGCGCGGGGCGGGGCCGGGGTGGGGGTGCGCGGGGACGGCCGCGCGGCTTCCTGCCCCTGCCGGGCGGCGGCCGGCCGGAAGCCAGCCCTGCCCTCCCCTCCCGGGGTCGCGGCCGGGGCGCTTCTGCCTCCTGGGGTCCGCACTGGCCCCAGCGTCCTCCCGCGTTCGGCCCTCGGCCGCGCCCCGCCCCTGCCAGGCCGCCTCCGCTCCCCGCACCCTCCCCTGCCCGCACCGGTGCCGGCACCTCGGGTTCGCTCATCCCTCCTCTCCCCGCTCCTGCTCCGGGCCCTGCACGACACCCCACCCCCCAGCCTGCTCCCTCAAGATCAAGCCGTGGGAGCGGTTTTTCCATCGATGTAGAAAATGCTACCTAATCACAACTGGACACTTGACTGGGTCCCCCTCTGGGGTGTGCAGATGGCGGCGCCCTGCATCCCGGGCCAGCCTGGCTTCCCTCTCCCTTGGAGGCCGTTCTCGGCTTGGCCGTGTGCTTCCTCCGCTGGGAACCTTCCGTGGTCCGAAGCCGGCCGCTGGGCGCCGTCCGGCCGCCCCTGGGGAGAAGTGTGGCTGCTGGGCGGGCCTGGGGAACCAGCCCTGTCAGGACCAGGGACAGCGGCAGCGCCAGGGGACCTCGGAGGCGCTGCACCCATCAAATGCTATCCCCAAGTGTGTCCTTTCTGGTTCCTGGTACCTTGCCTCCTTCTAAACGCACCCTCGGCTGTCACCTCTTCCAGGAAGCCCACCCTGACTTTCCTATGTACAGAGGAGCTCCTCTGGCGCGTAACCGCTGTTACGCCTCCACGCTCAGCGCGTTCCCCGGTTTCCTCTCCCGGCCTGGAAGGATTATTTCAAGCAGGCTGCTGTAACTGACGGGTGGGGGGAGATGTTCCTCATTCCAGCAAGACGGCCTCCCGCGACTGTCTGTTGCTCTGCACCCGCGTAGTTACTTTCCATTTTGAAGTGATACTTGTTCGCAGACAGCATTGTCCCCAGGACAGACGCCTCCTGGCCCTCTATGTTGGGAGGGCAGTGGGTACTGTCTGGGCTGCAGCCTCCTGGAAAAGTGGGAAATCAGGCTCTGCGTGGCCTGAACCCCCACCTCTCAAAGACAAACTAAAACCTGAGTTTTTACGTGAAATCTCCTGATTTTTAAATATTGGCAACCAAATTAAAATAAGACATCTCAAGGCAGTGCCAGGCAAACGGACATAACTGCCCAGCGAATCGAAACCCTGGCGGGGGGTGGTGGCTGGGTGGGGGGCGCTGGGTGGCTCAGGGGGTTAAGCCTGGGACTTTGGCTCCGGTCATGATCTCAGGGTTTGTGAGTTCGAGCCCCCCCCCCCCCCCCCCCCCCCCCCGCAGTCCGGCTTGCTGCTGCCTGCGCAGAGCCCGCTTGGGATCTTCTGTCCTCTCTCTCTCTCTGCCCCTCGCCCCCCAAAAATAAACATTAAAATCAAATAAAACAAAACAACTCTGGCGGGAGCCAAGAAACCACAAAGAGGGGCGCCTGGGTGGCTCAGTCGGTTAAGCGTCCGACTTCAGCTCAGGTCACGATCTCGCGGTCCGTGGGTTCCAGCCCCGCATCAGGCTCTGGGCTGACAGCTCAGAGCCTGGAGCCTGCTTCCGATTCTGTGTCTCCCTCTGTCTCTGCCCCTCCCCCGTTCATGCTCTGTCTCTCTCTGTCTCAAAAATAAATAAACGTTAAAAAAAAAAAAAATTAAAAAAAAAAAAAAGAAAGAAACCACAGAGAAAGCGATCCGAGTCTCGCTCCGGCCAGCCTTGCGTGACTTCAGCCAAGTCCCGAGCCATCCCTGGCCTCAGTTTCCCCTCTGGGAGCCAGTGCTCGTCGGGCGGTGGTGGGGGGAGGAAACCGGTGTCGCCCCGCTCCGCCCCCCCCTCCAGAGTCCCCGCCTTCCCGGGGGGCGGAGGCGCGCCGAGCCCCGGGCTGCGGGGAGAGGAGGCGGCCTTTGTTAGCGCTAGGCGGGCGCGCCCCCCCTCCCCCCGCCCCCCAGACCCGCAACCAAAGCAGGTTCCCCGGGCGACAGGCTCCGCCCTTCTTCCGCGGCCCGGGGGTGGAGTCGTGCCGCCCCTAGGGGAGCCTGCGCCCGGCCTCCCCCTACCTGCCCCAAATCCGGGCTGAGTGGTCGGAACTGACCAGAGCGGAGTGGACTACCCGGCCGGCTCAGTGAGTCAGGCAGAATGGAGACCCTCCCTCAGAATTCACCCCCGTCGGCCCACCTGGCCCCAGGCTGGCGGGTCCTGGCCAAGCTGCCTCCTGGGGAGGGTCCGGGAGAGAAACCAGGGAGTTTCCGGTGGTGGTTAGGGTGGGGAGAGGGCACAAAGCCGGACAGGTCAGGAAGTCCCCTGGAGAGAGACACCAGTGGAGCTGCGCCAAACTTTCAGACCGGCCTGCCTCCCCGGGACTGAGCTCGGCTTGAGGGACAAGAAAGGGGGAAGGTGGTCAGGGAGGAGGGTTGAGGCAGGCTGGGTGGGGCCACAGCAGGGATTTCATTTTTGCTCTCAGGGTGATGGGAAGCTGCGCTGGACATTTTCACAGCGTAATCCTGGCCACCAGGTCCGGAGGGTGAGAGAGGCCTGAGCCTAGAGAAGTCGGTGGTCATGGCGTGGAGAGCAGCGGGCAGCGGCAGGGGCAGCAGGTTGAGGATGGGGCGCAGATGGGGAGGCTACACCCAAGGGCCTCCTACCCAGATGGAAGCCCTGAGTCTCAGGACCCCCCATCCCTGGTCTCCCTCCACCCTACACTCCAGTATCAAGATCCCACTCTCTCCATGTCCACTCTCCCCTCCACTGGCCACTTGCTGGCCTCCTGGCTGCACTTCTCCCTGTGGTCAGAATGAACTTCCTAAAAAGCTGATGTGGCTCTATCCTGGAGGCCTGGTGATTTAGGAGAGGGTCCTTCCTCGCCGTTAAGCAAGCAGGGTGTGGCCTTAGGCTGTTCCCTGCAACTTGGAAGGAAAGGTCACTGAAGTTGTGCGTGCATCCTCCCCCGCCCCAGCCACTACATCAGGAGGAAAATGGTGAAGTGGAAACAGGAAGGCGGGTCATCCCTCAGTTTGACACCATCCTGACAACTCAAGGCTGGCCTGCCCCCTGCCACCTTGCACCCCAACATCTATGCCTTCAACAGCCGCATGAAAGGACAGCCCCTGGACCTCTTCATACCCCATCTGTTGGACCTCCAGCCCTTCCTGTCTCTAACCTTCACAGAATGGGAAGGGGGTCCTCGCACTGCAGACTGTAGTCTGTAGGGGGCAGTAGTGGCTTCTTAGGGGCAGTAGTGGCTTGTGGAGGTCCAGTCTGGAAGCCAGGCCTCCTTGCCCCGGGCACCCCCAGCCTAGCACTTCCAGAGTCTGTTCCACCTGCTTCTGAACAGCTAGATCTCAGGGAAGAGGAAACCTCGTGTGGGTCGTAACAGTGTCATTTAGGGCTCCCTGGGGTAGGGGGTGTCAGCGTTTGCCTAGTACCCTTCCCTGTAGGAGAGACCCACCCTCATTCCAAGTGCACAGGGAGCTCACGATCAAAGGCCTAGCCTACCCCCAGCCACCACGATGCCCCAAGTGGAGGAGACGCAGTCTGGGGCTGCCCATCAACAACGTCCCCGCTGTCTGGGGACACAGCCACATAGGCCGGGAAGCAGTTCGGACAAGATGGAACCCTGAGACACGTGAGCACCTGGGTCCAGCCAGATCTGAGGCGGGACCAGCAGCGCGCCCTCATTTTGGAGCCACCGAACCCCCTTTCGGCTGCGCGGTATTCCTGGAGCACCAGGGCGGCTCCCTCGGGGCAGCCCGTCTATGCCATTTACTGCTGTGTTCCCAGGGCCCAGGACAGTGTGTACTGACCGCATGAAGCTGCTGTGTTACGCACACGCTTGTGTGCTGATGCTCCGGGGCGGTGCATCTCATTGCTGCCGCCCTGCGTGCAACATGGGGGCCGGGAGCAACATGCTTCCTCCACCCCCAGAATCCTGGACCACCCCCTCCGTGAGGCATTGGCAGGGGGCACTACTCAGCCTTACTTTTGTCCCAGGTCATTCTGGGGCTGTTCTCGGGGCCAAGGAGCCGACCCTGGGGGACACAGGGCCCTCTCTCCCAGAGTCACCCAGTGTCTGGTGGGGTCTGCACACAGCAGTGACTTACTACCTGTATGCTGGCTGGACCCCCTCCTTAGAAAAGAGGATCATAGGTCCCTGACCTACCAGGGGCCCAGACAGTAGCCCCTGCCAGGCCCACGAGTGCCCCCCCAGGCCCAAGCAGGCTCAGCCCAAGGAAGGCAGGCAGGGGCATCCTGGCCACCAGATGGCGCCTGATCCACACTCCCCTGCCTGGAACCAATCCTTCCAGGATCACTTACCGGCGGTGGCGCCCAGCCCCTTTCTGTGCCCCAGGCCGCATCTCTCAGCCCTGGGGCAGCGGGGAGGCCAGGGCCTGGACTCAGCTCAACTCTCCCCTGCCCCCCCCCCCCCACCAGAAAGCACATGCTGGCCTGAGGGGAGACCCTCGGGCCAGTGTCCACAGGAGGAATGGGAGTGGAGAAGCAGGGACTGCAAATCTGCTGCAGCCACAGGAGGAACCCAGCCACGCAGCAGAGTGAAAAAGACAGGTGTATTTGATTTACAATGAACAAGATTTACAAAAGGGGGTAGGGGTGAGGGTGGTCCCGGTGGAGCTGCTGCCAGACCCCTCCGACCTGGGCAGGGCCTCCGGCACGGCCCAGTCTTCTGGGTCCCCTCTGGCCACCTGGGCCTCGACGTCTGACGTCCAGCTTGACCTTTGAGGTGGGGCCCAGGGCACGGGGTCCACCCGGAGTGCCAGCGCCCCGCAGGGCAGGCCACGTGAGGTCAGGAAGGCTTCGTACCGTTGTTCTCCTCCAGTCCCGGCGGGGCAGACAGACACAGTCTGGGCGCGAGGCCCTGCGGGCCACAGGCAAGCAGACCCCACCCGAAGAGGCCAAACCCAGGAGTCTGAGGTGGCTGCTGGTGTTCAGACAGGGGGAGCTGAGGCCCCACTGCCCCCAGCGACCCGGCGCGGCGCCAGGGGCGTAAGGCACATTTGCGAATCGCGCGGGAGATGTGACACAGACAACACCTGATGCTGGTTCTGCGGGAGCTGGCGCTGGAGGGCGCACGGCACTATTGCTCAGGAGATAGATGCTACAGACGCGGAGGTGGGGGCTCCCCCGCTGCACCCACACGCGGATGCCCGGGGCTCTTCCCCTGCTGGTGAAGGGTAAGGGCCTTACCACTCGGCCTCGTTTCTCAGGGGCTGCCCGACGCCTGACACGGAGCATCACGCACCTGTGCCCAGAGTCAGTGGTGGCAGAGGCCAGAGGTCAGAGATCTGTGACTTTGTTCTCCAGCGCGGCCGCGATCTGCTGGAGGCGGAAAGCCAGCTGCATCTTCTGGGCGGCAGGGTCCTCCTCCAGGGCGTTGATGATCTGCAGGTGGGCCGCGTCAGACCACACGCCAGGGAAGGGGGCTGCCTGGGTGCTGGCCCCCACCCCTGGGAGGACACCCCTCACCTCGTCATAGTACTTCTGCGTGTACTGGTAGAGCTGGTGCAGGGCCACGAGGGTGTTCAGCGAGTCTGTGTGTGCCTGGGGGGTTGGGGGGGGCGTCGGAGAGGGGCTGTGTGACCCCGCAGGTAGGAGGCTGTCCCCGGTGGAGGAAAGGGCTGACGTGTAGCACCCCAAGCACACACACACGTAGGAGGGTTACAGGTACGTGGGACGGCCACAGACAGACATACGCTCTCACCCACAGACACACAGCAGTCGGGCCAGGTCAGCACGGCTCGCAAACCCCTTTCCTCGGGGCACGCCTGGCCCCACCCCGCTTCTCCCTCCTGCAAGTGCAGTCTCCAGCGCCACTCAGCAGGGGGCTTTGGGGGAGGGGTGGGGTGCTCGGCCTGGATACGGTCAGTGGGCGCACACACACCCTGCATCGCCTTCTCTTACCCGAGAAATCTCCGCCAAGTGCGTGTTCATGTCCTGGTCGCTGACCTGCACCATCTGCCTGACCCCCTTGTAGTAACTGCGGGAGAGCGGGCGTATGGTCGGGGAAGGGGTGGGGCAGCGGGTCCCAGTCACAGGCCGGAACCACCCCCAGGGGCCCCACTGGGTGGGGTCAAGGGTGGGTGCCCAGGGTCTAGCTGGGGGGACGGGAGCACTCACTCCTCCACCATCTTCTTGTAGGTGGAGATCTCCTTGGCGTAGAGGAGCTTGTTGCTGGGAGAGTCCTGTGGGGGGTCGGAGCCAAGAGATGCCTGAGTCGTGACAGAGCCGAGCTCGCACCCACCCAGGACACCCACGGAACAGAGAACCGGAGGTGTGGTGTGTGGGGGACAGAGGCCCAGCAGGGGGGGAGCGTCCAGTGCTTTGGGTACCCACGTGAGGGGAAGGCAGGGAGGGCCCAGGCTCTGCCCCAGCAGCCCCCCGCCCCTCCAGGGCAGCGCGGGGGCGCAGACTGGTCCACGTTGACCTCCAGAGCCCACAGGCCGTGACCCGGGCCCTCTACCTCCCACAGCCCCAGTTACCGTGCACTTGCCTTTCTCATGAGTTCGGGCCCCAAATGTACAAACCAACACCCCAAACTTCCCGGCACATCCCAAACTGACCTCCTCACCCGCATCACACCATGGCTTCCCCGGGCCACCCCCCACCCCCCACTACTCGACCCGGA
This sequence comes from Panthera tigris, assembly GCF_018350195.1. NCBI lineage: Eukaryota > Metazoa > Chordata > Mammalia > Carnivora > Felidae > Panthera > Panthera tigris. The sequence goes on from NC_056666.1 coordinate 140,402,868, forward strand.
CCCTACAGAACTCCAGGGCAACGACCTAAATCTCCCCACCCCCAAAACTGCCCTCAGGGTCCACTCACGCGGCTCAGCTTGTGCTCTGTGCGTGTGCAGGCGTCCATGAAGGTCTGAGCGATGACTGACAGGGAAGCGTCCACCACCTCATGAACATGCACGTCAAAGATGAAATGGGGGTTCTTGAGAATGTTCACCCAGAACCGCAGTGGTAAACTGAGGCAGAGCGACAGGGAGTGAGGGGCTGCCGAGACCCTGGAGCAGGGCAGGCAGCAGCAGGACGGAGGAGCCCCCACCTGTTGGTCTTCCAGATGTGGATGGTGTCCTCATCCTTAATGTCGTGTTTCTCGGCCTGCTCGTCCAGAAAGTCGAAGAAATACTTAACAGCGGGCGGCACCGCATGCCCAGGTGCCAGAACGCTCTGGAAGAAGTTGTCCACAAACTGCTGCAGCGTGCCCTGCAGGGTTGGGGCAGGAGGGGGGGACTCAGCAGGGAGTGGGCGCTGGACCGTGTGACCAGCCCCCCCCCCCGCCACGTTGCTCCGCCCACAGGCCCCGCCCCCGGTGTGACCGTCCACACACACACACACCGCGCCCCCCGCCCCCCTCCCCTCCAGCACCGCCCACCTTGACAGAGAGCAGGCGGGTCAAGTATATCTCGGTGATGGCCTTGGTGCGTTCCTTCTCCTTCACGCTGCCCCGCTTGGACTTGCCCTCGTCCACCTCCTCCGCTGGCCGCACCAGGTGCCACACACGGTTCTCCTCCTCCAGGAGGGCATGGCCTGTGGGGAGGCGGCACTGAAGGCCGAGACTGGAGCTCAGTAGCCCCCCGCCCCTCCAGGGCAGCACGGGGTGGGGGGGTGGGGGGGCAGACGGGTCCACGTTGACCTCCAGGGCCCAGAAGAGCACAGGCAAAAGGAAGGGACTCACGCTCTCCGGGTAGATCCGGCTGGCTGTCCTCAGGCTGTTGGGAGACTCCCACCGTGGACAGGATGAGAGTGGCTCCATCCCGGACCTGGGGCATGCAGTCATGAGAGCGGGCCCCCCGGCTCCCCACCGAGGCTGGGGACGCAGCCCTCCCCCTGCCCAGCCGCCAGCACTCACGTTGTAGTGCATCAGGGTGTTGACACGCTTCCACCGGCCCTCCCGCTGAGAGGTCAGGTCCAGGTCTGACAGGATCTGGGCTGTGGACCCAGGACGCCACTCTGGGAGGACACAGCCCAGCTCCTGGAACCCAGCCACACCCCGCCCGGCTCCCTCTTGCTGTCCCTCCACCCCACCTGCCCACCCAGGGTCCCCAGGGCAGGACCCCGCCCCAGGGCACAGAGCTGGGTACACGAGGACCTTGCTCACCGAGGACCACGCTGTCAGCCTTAGGCCAGCGAGAGCAAGGCTGCGTACGGTACACCTGATCGATGATCTTCTCCTTGACCTGGGAGATGGTGTCACAGTTGAGGACCTTTACCGGGACAGCATCGGCGCCTTCGTCCTGAACGATCACGCTCACCGTCTGCCGGGGGACGTGGGGTGAAGAGCCAGTGTGGGGGGCCTCTCTCTTGCCCACCGGTGTGGGAGCAGCCTCGGGCACCCCTGTGGTCACACCCTCCGGTGCCCCTAGAGCGGCCCGACCTGGCCTTTCCTCACAAGCCCTGGCTCAGCGGGACAGAGAGCATCACTAGCCACGCGCCACCTCTCGTGCGCACGTAGGCTCACCGCCAGGCACACCCGGACGCCCCACACAGGGCTGCAGGGGACCCAGGTGCCCGGGAGGCAGCTGACTCGGGACACTCGGAGCCTCTCCGCAGGGACACCTCTGGGGCCCAACACCCACGGAGGGTGCACAAGCCCCCCTGAACTCAGGTGGGCCCGTGCGAGTCTGTGAATGGCATCCAGCGTCTGCTCCTGAGGCGGCCCGGGTCCCCCAGCCGCAGTGCTCACCAGGGGCGCATACTCCACATCATCCCCCAGCAGCCCCGTATCGTTGAGGGTGTATTTGGCCTTCTTCTGCACAGCGTCCACTGGCCCCTTCTCCACCTGATGCTTGATGGCCTTGAAAAGCTTATACAGGGGCTCGCCGGCACTGTCCTGGAGAGCAAAGGGCAGCTCAGCCACGGGTGAGACTGGAGATGCCCCCCGGGCAGGTGGATGTTTGGGGGGAGGTCGGGGAGAACACCACCTCACTCCTGCCCCGACCCTGGCCAGGCCGCTTAAACCCACCTTGAGGTACTGGTATAGGCAGATAGACATCCAATTGGACAGCATCCTTTCCACCACCGTCTCGGACCTGAAGGTACGAAGAGATGTTTCCTGAGGGTTCCCTTACTGCCCCAGGGCCCAGCCGGCTCCCCCAGGCACCCACACACCCCTATCCAGGCCCTGGGTCCCTGACAGAAAGCCAGGGGCGCCACCCCTGCCGTCCCTCCGCTCTCCCTACCTGCACCGGCTACATCTGCTGACAAACTGGATACTGGACTCAGCCGGTGCCACCCCACGACCCTCCACCCCCACCTCCCACCTGGCGCCCACCCCCCCCCCCACCTGCGCAGCATCGGCTTGGGGTTCTCGGCCACCAGGTACTGGCCCACCTGGCGCCCACCCCCCCCCCCCACCTGCGCAGCATCGGCTTGGGGTTCTTGGCCACCAGGTACTGGCCCACCTGGCGCCCACCCCCCCCCCCCAACTGCGCAGCATCGGCTTGGGGTTCTTGGCCACCAGGTACTGGCCCACCTCCCGCCTCTCCCCCCCCCCCCACCTGCGCAGCATCGGCTTGGGGTTCTTGGCCACCAGGTACTGGCCCACCTCCCGCCTCTCCCCCCCCCCCCCACCTGCGCAGCATCGGCTTGGGGTTCTTGGCCACCACGTACTGGCCCACCTCCCGCCTCTCCCCCCCTCCCCCACCTGCGCAGCATCGGCTTGGGGTTCTCGGCCACCACGTACTGGCCCACCTCCCGCCTCTCCCCGCCCCCCACCTGCGCAGCATCGGCTTGGGGTTCTTGGCCACCAGGTACTGGCCCACCTCCCGCCTCTCCCCCCCCCCACCTGCGCAGCATCGGCTTGGGGTTCTTGGCCACCACGTACTGGCCCACCTCCCGCCTCTCCCCCCCCTCCCCCACCTGCGCAGCATCGGCTTGGGGTTCTCGGCCACCACGTACTGGCCCACCTCCCGCCTCTCCCCCGCACACACCTGCGCAGCATCAGCTTGGGGTTCTTGGCCACCACGTACTGCCCACCTCCCGCCTCTCCCCACCCCCCCCACCTGCGCAGCATCGGCTTGGGGTTCTTGGCCACCACGTACTGGCCCACCTCCCGCCTCTCCCCCCCCCCCCACCTGCACAGCATCGGCTTGGGGTTCTCGGCCACCACGTACTGGCCCACCTCCCGCCTCTCCCCCGCACACACCTGCGCAGCATCAGCTTGGGGTTCTTGGCCACCACGTACTGCTCCATGAGCTCCAGGAACAGCGTGCGCATGATGTCCGTGTAGTACTCCAGCTTCCCGTGCAGCGCCACCGTCAGCAGGGACGCGAAATAGACCTTGGCGCGGGCTGAGAACTCCCGCTGGCTCTCCAGGGTGTGGATGAACTGCGAGGGCCACCAGCCGGAGACCGCCTGAGCACTTTGGCCCCGGCACCCGCCAGCAGCCGAGGCTCCGGCTGTCCCCCTCTCCTCCCCGCCGACCCTGCCCTGCAGCCCCGGCCCCACTCACAGTGACCAGGAAGGACTTGCTGTTTAGCAGGTTGGAGAACTGGTAGAGGGCCTGCTCCACCACTGGGCGCCGTGACTCGGGGATGTCCAGCCTGCCCGTGATCATCACGTCCTTGTCGCCGTCCTTGGAGGGCAGGAAGAAGACGCGGTCGGTGTAGGTCTTGTAGTCCAGCACGGGGATGCCCGCCTCATGCACGTCGTTGGTCTGGTCCTCCATCTCGATCATCAGGTCTGGGGGCGGGGGGCACGGTGAGGCGTCCCGGCCACGAGCCGCAGGCCACCCTGCCCACCTCTGCCTCTCCGGACGCAGCCTCTTCCAAGGCCATCCTCCCTGGCCTTCCAGCCCCCAAGAGGTCTCGGCAGCGGGCTCCCAGGGCAGCCCGAGGAGCCCGCTGCCCCTAGCAGGCAGCCCTACCTGTGAACTCCTTCTTACAACGGTCCCGCACGCTCTCCTCCAGGCCCTCCAGCTGGGACTTGATCTTCTCGTACTCGCGCTCTGCCTGTTGGCTCTTCCTCCTGGGGGCACAGGGAGGTTCCTGGGACCTGGTGGCCCTGAGCCTGTGTGTTGTGTTGGGTGTGTGGCCAGAGGGGCAGAGGCAGGAGTGGGCGGGACTCACCAGTAGCAGTAGACGGACACGACGATGACGGCCACCATGGGCACGATGACCAGCGGCAGGATGAGGTTGAGTGGCACATCACTCACCCTCGTGTCATACTCCACACGGCCCAACACCCACTCTCGGGAGCCAAACTTCACCTGTATTGTGGACAGGTGTGGCTTCGCAAGGACCCGTCGCTGCCCAGCCTGCCCTCCTGCCCTCCCTCTGTCACCACCCCTCGCCCAGCCCGGCACCCGGCCAACCCGCACGCACGATGAACTCAGGCAGGTTGTGTGTCGTGTCTCGCTTCTGCCGCCGCTTGGGCGGGGGCTGCACCTCGGGGGGCTCGCAGTACAGGTCCGTCTCGGTCAGCGTCTTCATGATGCAGCGCTCAGCGCCCACGAAGGCCTCGGCCTCGTGAAGCGTCATCGCCTTGTTCAGATTAGTGCCCTGGGGGTTGGTGGGGGGACGGAGGTCACAGTCACCGGGAGGGCGTCAGGGCCGTGGAGTGGGGGCCGCCTCCCCCGCCGACCCCGGGCTGTGGCCAGTCCTCACCCGGGCATGGATGAGCTTGTTGACCTGCTTCTTGACGCCCCCCGTGAAGTTCTCAAAGGTGGGGTCAGCCACGTACTCAAAGGCACCGGCCTCGGTCCTGAGCAAGGCGCGGTGCCCGTCCATCTGGATGAGCGCCGTGAGATTGTAGGCCTCGGGCTCCTCGGGGACCGCCGGCGACAGGAAGACCACTTTGGAGTCGTTGTGGAACATGTACTCCGTGCCCACAACCTGCAGGACGAGGCCGGGCCGTCAGGCCACGTGGCACAGGCCCCATCCCTACCCTGCACTTCCCGGGGGCCCACGTTGGAGCCGAGTCCCCAGCCAGTACCGGGACTGACCGTCGTGGGCTGCAGAGGGCCGGCCTCCCGCCTCCGCCGCCAGGACTGCAAGGGCTCAGCGATGACCACCATGGCGAATCTCTGGATCAGGCTGAAGCCTTGCCCCGTGACGTTGATGCTACGGCCACCGCTGGGGACGGGAGGTGGGCAGTGCCTGAGTGGGCACAGCTCGGCAAGCCAGCTCTGGAGGGGGTGCCCTGCAAAGCTGTGTCCCCAGCAGCTCCCCCTCCCCTCTGGGGGAAGGGCAGTGCCCAGAGTCCCTGGACCCAGTGTGCAGTCAGTTATGGGTGCAGGTCTGTGTGAACGAGTGCTTGCTGCGAGGTTGAGCTCAGAGCACATGACCATGGGCACTGCTGCTGCCTGTCGGGAGCGGGGCGGGGCGGGGGGCCGTGGGGCCTGCCCCTCTGGGTTTCTAGGAGGAAGCTGATCTGGGGGCACCCAGACCAGCCCTAAGACATCCTCCAAAGCCTAAGTGGCGGAGAAAGCCTGGGAAGTAGCTGAAAGGGGTGGGGTGTGGTGTGTGTGTTGGGGGGGGGGGGGGTCCCATGGCTGGCGGTGGAAGCGGGGGGCACCATGACCCCTCAGGGAGGAGGGAGGGAGGCCACACCTGACGAAGCTTCGCAGCGGTTCAAAGGCCCGTAGCACTGGATTCTCGCGGTAGGTGAAGACAACACCAGGGCTGGGCACACGGGAGCCCCCGTAGTAAATCTCTAGGGGCAGCTCCCCCAGAGCTGCCTGCGGGCCAGTGACGCACTGCAGCTGGGCCCCAAACTGTGTCCTGGGGGTGGAAATTGCTAATCAGTGAACTCGGCTCCAGGACCAACCCCAGCCCCAGGCCAGTGGGGCAACAGATCAGGCTGGCTCCACGGCCCTCTCCAGGGCAGACGCCAGGTCACAGCCAGAGAGCCCCAACCCCACCCCCAGGACCAGGGCAGACCACAGATTCACCAGCCTGCAGGTGACACCCACACTTTACAAGGGACGTCATTGAGGGTCACCCGCACGTCTTCCTCAGAGCCTGTGTCTAGGTGGGTGCCATTGATGGTCAGCGTGGTGCCGCCTGCCTGTGGCCCCTGCTTTGGTTCCACACTGAGGGGCTGGGGCTGCTACAAGAGTGACAGGTGCATTCGGGTCAGGGTTGGGGCGGTGGAGACCTGACTGCGTCAACTGTTGTCAGAGCTCTGCCCCACCCCGTGTCAACACGCAGCCCCCGACGGTCCAGAGGTCAGCAGCAACAGCCACATCCCACTCACGTCTGTCCCAGACTGCAAGACCCACGCAGGTCCCGGGGCCAGGCGTTACCTGGTAGGTGAACAGGACGTGGGGCGGCGAATGACCAAGCTTCCCATTGACATCCACGACGACACCGGCCGTGATGGGCATCTTTGCAGCGTCGATAGTGCACACGATCCTGGGAGAGTAACAGACGAGGTGGGACACTCTCGAGCCCCTCCCCACACGTCCGTGGCCGTGCAAGTCCCGTCCTCCTCCTCATCCACCTGGTCGCCTGGCCCCCCAGGCCAGGACAGCACAGGCTTCAGGCCGTCCACTCACCGGGTGGACACAGAGTAGCGCTCTGGCTCAAAGACGCAGTTCTGCTCGGCCACGGTGATCCTCTTGACGTCATCCGCTCTGACCCCCAAATTGGACCCAAGGATAGTGATGCGAATGCCCCCGCCCAGCGGGCCCGTTTCAGGATGGATCTGGAATCGGCAGAGCCCAGCTTGACCCGGCAGCGGGGCCAGGCTGGCATGCGCGGGGGCCGGGGCCAGGCTGGAGCTCCCCCCTCCCCGCCCCCCCACAGGCACAAGGGCTCACCCTGGTGATGACGGGCGGCGGGCACTCGGAGGTGGCGTTGCTGCACAGAGCCTCGTACACGCACCTGCTCTGCCCGCCACACCACACACACTTGTACACGGGGTCGGCGGCCAGGCACAGGCTGCAGTCGCTCCGGCCAAAGGAACAGTTGTAGAGAGTGACTGTGGGGACAGCAGCCGGTGGTCAGGGGCTGCCCTGCCCCCCTAGCCCCTCTAGCCCCAGCTGCCCGATCCCTACCCTGGAGTTTGCTATCCACGTTCTTGCCGTAGGACTTGACGTACAGGTGCAAGGGCAGCGTCTCGTTGGCGTCATGGGACAGCTGGGGGAACACGCAGGGACAGGCTGCACTCCCTGAGCCCACCCAGACCCAAGGGTGACCACGAGGGCCCGTGTGGTCCCCTCACGGCCGAGAGGCAGCGGGAAGCTGGAGCCTCAGAGATACAAAGGGTCACTCTGATTGCACGGCGTCGGGAGGGACAGAGACACTCTAAGGCCACACACGAACGGCTGGCCACCCCCTGCGCACCCCCACCCCCAGGGCCCTTCCTCGGAATCCAGCAGCTGGGCCTGCCTGGGGAGCCGCACCTTTGGTGTCCGAAAGAAGAAGGTTCCTGGTTCCTGTGTGCTCACCGGCTCCTCAAACTTGAGCAGGTCACTACCCACGTACAGAGAGGAACCCTGCAAGGCAGTCTGGTCAGGAACCCCAGACGGGCCCCCCCGCCCTACCCGCCCTACCCGCCCCTCCCTGAGCCCAGTGTTCACAGTGCTGGTGCCCTCTCTGTGCCCCACAACCGGCAGTCGGGCGCTTCCTGCCCCACCGAGCCCTCGGCTGCTCCCAACCACGGCCCTGCTCCCTTCTCACCAAGTGACACCCCAGCTGCCCAGCCACTCAGCTCCTGAAACTCAAACCTCGCTGTCTCCTGCTCCTGCCTGTTTCCGAGGCCCACAGGAATGTACCCCCGTCCTACTGGACCTCTCCACCTTCTTCTGTCCCCAAATATATGTAGAGCGCCTCCCTCACTGGCTGGGTCCCGAGCCAGGGGAAGCTTGAATGCAGACCAGGCACTTTGACTTTGGTTTTGCAGGGAAAGGGCTCTGAAGAAGCCCCGCAGGCACTCTACCAGCCCCCAAGGCCCCCGAAGGGCCCCCAGGCCAGCACCCCACAAGCCCCCCTCCACCTTCACTGTGTCCAGGTTCTTGCCCTGGAAGGTCACGTCCGTCTCGTGGTTCATGGGGATGACCAGCGGGCTGGGGTTCAGGAACTGGGGGCAGCTGTCCTCCTGGAGAGAACAGGGCTGGTCGGGTGCTGCCTGGCTGTGGCTGGGCCACCCAGCTCCCGCGAGGTGCTCCCGGCGCCTCACCATGTGGGCGGGGACGATGCCGGCCTCGGGGTTGGGGGAGGCCTCCCGACACTCGTGGTAGCGCAGATCCCACTGGCAGGTCCAGCGGTTGCTTGAGCAGGAGATACACCTGGGGGAGAGGGCGGTGAGGGACGCGGGGCCCCCAGCAGAGGCGGGGCAGGCACACGGGGCCAGTGAGACACTCACGGCAGGTTCTCGGCCAGGCTCATGGCCTCCCGGCAGTCATAGAAGGGATACAGGTGAGAGGTGAGGAAGATGCTGCCGCGTCTGAAGAGCAGTTGGATGTTTACGGCCACGTGGTCTGTGGATGGCACCCGAGGACGGCATCAGGCAGGGGCCTCAGAGCTCTGGGCCCGGCTGGCACGGTGGGGGCGCGGCAGCCCAGCCAGAAGCAGAGGCCGAGGGAGGAGATCCCAGCTGTGAGCTGGCGGGGGGGGGGGGGGGGGGGGGGGGGGGGGGGGGGCCTTGCAGGGGCTGGCCCACTGACGTCGTTTGGGCTCAGCCAGGCCTGCCAGCGTTATCGGATCTCGGCTCCTGGGCCAGCTCCCGGGGCTGGGTCCAAGTTGCTCCCCAGGGGCCTGTGCTGCTGAACCCTCTCTCTGTCCCAACAGGCACCGAGGGCCATGGTTCCTGGCCGACGTCTGGGTCCCTGACATGTCACTGTGTGGCCCCCGCCTTCACTAGCAAGCCATCCTCCGCTGGCCCACACTCAGAGCCCTGCAGCGGGGAGTGGGGGCCGACAGTGAGTGGTCCCCGCGCACACGGCTCAGGAAGCCCAGAATCAGCACCGCAAGCCTTCCCCTCCATCCTGCACCCCTGGGACTGCAGGCCCCCGTGACCCCACGGCACGCAGAAGGGAGAGTGAAGTGCCCACTCTAGTCACCGGACGGGGGCCTCACCTTGGCCAGGCGGCGTGCCAGGAATGCTACTCGGGGAGTTGCATATGATGGCGTCGCCTTCCACACGGGCCGGGTGTGGTGGTGAGTCACCAAAGAGACACAGCAGTTCGTCGTCCTCACTCAGGGCCGGGAGGGGGCTGACAGACAGCTGCACCTGGGGAAAGGACGTGGGCTCACGCCAGGACCCCTCCGCCCGCCCAGCCTTGGGGCACCACGGCCCTGTCCTCAGGCGGGAGTACGATAATACCAGGCTGGCTCTTCACGTTGTCCCCAAGAGCCCCAGGCCAGTGGAAGCTCCACCTCTGCCCAACACCGACCCCCTATCCCACCCCTACCACGCACCTCGCCCTGGGCCCGGCGGCTCATGTTCTGTGGCTGGGCCCCAGTGATGGCTACGCAGGACTCGTCACGGCTCCACAGCCAGTGGCCGTGCTCCTCAGCCCGTGGGCACTCGGCCCTCCTGGTGCATCTACAGGGACGGGGGGGGAGGGGGGGGGGGCCTCAGTCCTGGCACCAGCCAGCCACACCCCATGCCCCCAGCGCAGGGCTGAGACTCCTGGTCTCCCGGGCACTCACCGTCCCTCGACGACACACCAGCCGCAGTAGGGGTCCTGGGAGCTGTGGCACTGTGTGCAGGTCGTGTAGCTCAGACACTCCTGCACGGGAAGCCGGAACACCTGGGCCAGCAGGGCAGTGAGGGGGACTACTGCAGTCACGGGCGACCGGCCAGCAGCCACAAGCACCTGTCTCTTGGGCCCTGGACTTTCCTGGGACCACAGGCTTGATCCCACCCTTATCTTTGAGCCTAAAAGCCTGATACTAACTCAAGGCTCACCGACAAGCGTCCAGGAACAGCTGCCCTCCAGACTCTGAATGACCCTGTCCAGTGGCTACAGCTGGCCCAGGTGATACGGAGTCCAGGAAACCATGGGGATCCAAGCTATGGAGCCTCCCTATGCCAGTTCAGGCCCTTTAAGTCCGCACCCCGAGAGAGGCGCCTGGCCAACCTCGGTGCTCCCGAAGGGCTCTTCTTATACTGCGGGCCCGGCCCATGTCCCCCGCCGCCCAAGCTCACAGGGCTGCACGGGGTCCCTTGCCACCCTGCCCACCCTTGGAGGGGGCCCACTCAGAGCACCGACTTGTCCCTTCCATCAGAATGGGCTCAGGGCAGGGCCGCAGACAGGGAAGGCGCCGGAGAGACACGGGATCAGGACGCTGCCAGGAGCCCCTCCCGCCCCCCTCCGCACCTCCCTCCACACCGCCTGTCCCAAGGGCCCGGACCAGCAGGGCCCCTTCCCTAGGGGCTCCACAGGCCCACCTTGTCCTGGGTCAGAGCGTAAAGACTGGCCAGGTCTGCAGACAGCACCAGGTCCCGCTGGATCCTCTTACTGATCTCCACGAGGATGGAGCCGTACTCCGAGGAGCTGCCATCCGGGGCAAGGTACACCTGTGGGCACGAGGGCAGGCGCATGAAGATGGGGGGCCTTGTGCCGACGGCCCCCGCCAGAAGCTGCCCTGCCCCAGCCCCAGGCCCCACCTTGAGGACCCGGCCATCTGAGGTGCCCAGGAAGGCAACAGTGTGGCCATTCTCCGCGGTCACCATCACGGCTGTCAGGTTCAGGCCTCCACGCTGCAGCACGGCTGTGGCTGTGAGTCCGTCTCTGCTGCCCAGCGGGTAAGGCAGGTGCTCAGAGCCACACGGGAAGCTCTCACTGGCGCCCTGTGGACCACAGCGTCAGCGCTGGGCACAGACCCCCTCGCGCTGGAGTTGTCTCCCTGCGAGGGCTCCCAGCACACGTGCCCCCCCCCCCCCCCCGCAGGAACAAGCGCCATGCCAGCAGGGACGTGTCACTGCCGCACGCCCCTGGCAGGGGACGGAGCGAGTGATCAGACACGTGGAAGAAAAAGGCGGCACCCGACCAGAGCGACGCCTCGCACACGCACCCTCACGAGCTGGCGGGACGCGGACACACCGACAAGCCCCACATACCAGCCCGTGGCCTCCACACTGGATCTCGCCGTGGAAGGGCTTGTAGAAGGTGTCACGGCCCGCCTCCCGGGTGCCCGTGTAGCAGGCGTTGCGGCTGGCCTCCATCTTGGCGTGCACCTCGTCCAGGGGGAACAGGCAGAGGCCCGCACGGGGTCCCCCCCCGCTCCGGCCGTCCCTGCTGAAGACCGCGTACAGCACTCTGTCGGCGCTCGGCACACCCACGGAGGCCGCCAAGCAGGTGCCGAAGGCCGGGGCCTGGGGGTCGGCGGGGTCAAGGCACCGCAGGTCTGTCTCCAGGTAGGAGTAGTAGAAGGGGTCTTGCTTGCACATTCGCGCCAGCAGCGTGCGGTTGCGGGGCGGGTGCTTGTCCTGCTGGTTGAAGACGAAGAAAACGTAGAGGCCGTCCTCGAAGGCGGCCACGAACTGCTGCGTGTTGGTGGACAGGTAGCCGGCCTTGTAGGTGGCGTGGTCCGTGTAGGCCTCGAAGGCCTCCCTGCCCTCGGTCCGGTCCAGCAGGCGGGTGCTCACGATGATGCCGTTGTCATGGGGCCCGTTGCCCTTGCCCACGAACAGAACCCTCTCGCCACCGGGGCTCGTGGCACTCACCAGCCCCACCGTGGCCACACTCTCGTCGTTGCTGGCCACGAAGGACTTCTCGCCGCTACCGTCCTCATAGAAGAGACGCACAGAGATGTTGCTCAGAGCACGCAGGGCGCAGATGCCCTTGAAGAGGCTGCCGCACTCGATGAGGCGCTTCCCGGGAGGGTCGAGCAGCAGCAGCTGGTTGACGTTGTCGGTCAGCACGGCCTCGTGGCACTGGCTCGCCTCGATGGGGGGCGTACACTTCTTGTTGTCCAGGGCCGGGCCCGTGGCCGCCTGCTGCTCCAGCTGGAGTCTGGCACTCAGCTGGTAGAGCGCGTTCACCGCCCCCACGTACACCACGCCCGAGGCCTCATCCACAACCAGGTGGTTCAGCTCCGTCTCGCTTCGGAAGAAGTCCAGCTTTCGGGGCCGCAGGCCCGCACTTGTGCCCACGAGGCCCAGGAGGGCCAGGGCCCAGAGCTGCAGAGACATCGCCCCCGGCACCCTGTGGGAAGAGACAAGGGTCAGGGGAGCCCCAGCCCGGAGGATCCACCTGCGCACGGGAAGCCCCCGCGTCACGGGCCCCTCCAGATCCCGCCCGAAAAAGCGGAACAAGGCCAGAGAGAGTCAGGGCTGTGCAGCATACCCCGAGAGCGCCGGGTCGCTTCTCTGCCTTCCCTGTGTCCGGGCAGGCACGCCTGCCCGCCTCCTCTCAAAGGAGACGGTCTCCCGGACCGTCTCAAAAGTTTTCCCCTGTAACGCAAACTAACGAGCAGGGTCCAGCCACCAGCACTGTGTGCTCCGGGCAGGGTGAGGCAGCCCCTGCACGACTGTGCCCCGACCTCCACCTCCAGGTTCTCAAAGCGCCCCCTCCAGGAAGTCTCTCAGGCACTCACGCACGTGCCCTCCCCCAACCCGAGGACCCCAGAGCTCCAGGCCACGAGCCCTGCCAAGTGCCGCACACGGGCATCTGACAGCAAATAAGGAGAAAAGGAGCTGGAACCAACTGTGATCAATGAAGGCACACACTTTTTTTTAAGTTTATTGTTTTTTCAGTCATCTCTACACCCAGCGTGAGGCTCAAATACGCACAGACCGAGTCGCACACTCTTCCGAACGAGCCAGCCTGGCACACGCTTATCCACATTTGCCCACCCCTGCCTCCCCACCCACCTCCCCTCCAGCACCAGCAGAGGCGCCAGCCACACTCCACCCACCCTGCCCATGCCCTCCCGAGGACAGACACGCTCAGAGACGCTGGGACGAGTTTCCAGACACCACCAGCTCTCCGAGGTGGGGACACTCGGAGGCGGCAGCGGGGCGTGTGCTGCCCTCACGGCCAGGGCAGGCCGAGTCGGTGCGCAGGTGCCTCTGAGCACATTCCTGCACATACACAGGCCTATGCCCCCATCGACGTGTAGAAGTGTCCCCAGATTAGGGGACCTAGAACGCACGTGGTTCTCCCTCCCCTCCTCAGGGACACAGGGATCTCGGGGAAACTCAAGCCCCTCTGCCTCTAGGCCTCTTCCGTGTTGGGAGAGTCCCATATGCCCCGCCCTGGAGACGCTGCTCTATCCTGGTCAGAATCCCCTGTACCGTCCTCTGCCGGCTCCCTCACGAACTGCCCTCTCTGGATGCATGCTGGGGCCCTTGCCCTCGAATCCACTGGAACCTTCCCTGAGGGCACCTGTGCCTGGCATGACACCTAGAGCAGTCCTGCCCATGCCACATGCGTTGAGTGGAGCCAGACCCAGATGGCGGAAGGCAATGAGGGGCCCAGGCCCCCCGTCTCCCAGACGCCCATACAGCCTACTCCTGCACGGTCCCAGACGCCCGTACCGCCTACCCCCGCATGAGGGGCCCAGTCTACCCCTGCACAGGCAAAGGTGGCTGCTCCTACACACCACACACCTGGATATGCTGGTACTCCTCTGAGAAACAATGACTTTCCCAACACCCTGACTTGCCCTGTGTCCTGTCCGTCTCTTCCAAGAAGGCAGAAAGGGATCTGCTCTGCTCCTTGGCCAGGGGAGACGTGGCTCTGGAGCGCTGACTTTGCGCAAAGCTGTGCTTACTAGAATAAGTCGGCTTTTTCGCATGGAACCCGTGATTCTGCCATCAAGCTAACTTCCTTCTCCGCTTGGGCCGCTAGGAAACCCCTGACCAGGCTGTGGCTGCTCTCCATCCCCCCTGCAACCCTCTGTTCTGAGTGACCGCAGCCTTCCTCAAACGTCTTGAGGAAGTAAAACCAAGAAGCAACCGACTGACAAAACCGTCTCTCCCTCAGAATCACTGCAAGGCTTGGGAAGACACCACCTCTCTGGGGCAGCCACTGCCTCTGAGAACCCCCACCTGGTACTGGCAAGGGAAGTTCTCGCCTGGCCCCTGGCAACCCCAGATGCCCTCCTCACCGGCCACCGGAAGAGAAAACACCCACGGGTGAGCTGGAGGGGGTCCACAGGGGGAGACTGCAGGGACTTAGGAACCAGCCCCTGGTTGCTGGGGGCAGAAGGCTGGGTAGTACCAGGGAGAGGTGAAGGTGGTTCAGGGCAGGGCTGTAGAAGAGCCAGGGTGACCCCTGATAAGGGTAGCTAGACTGGGGAGACTTTAGTCAGTTAGGATGTCACAAGCCCTTGAGGTCATCCCACTGAATGGCAGGGGGTCCCCCCCAGCACAGACTCCTCTCTGGTCTCAGCTGCCCATCTGTGGGGAGAGGAGATCAGGGTTTGGGAGATGCCCCGGACTCTGAGACCACACAGACCCAGGCGCACCAAGAGGCCCTGAACGCTTGGGCACCAGCTGGCACGGTCACTGCCGCTGGTCCCTCCCTCCCTCCCTCCCCGGGAAGGAAAGGGCCTGGGCTGGAGGACCCGCCCCCTCGCCCCTCCCCCGCCCCCACGCTTAGGGCCCAGTCTGGGCTCAAAGTCCACTCAGTGGCGCCGGCTAGGGCGCGGGCCAGGGTGAGGGCCAGGGCCAGGGCGAGGGTGAGGGCGAGGGCGGACTTCCTAGCCCCTCAGTCTCGTTGCCAGGCTGGCCCTCCCCCACCTGGCTCCCCGCTCACCCGGAGTCCCGCTCACCAGGCTCACCCGGAGTCCCGGAGTCCCGGAGTCCCGGAGTCCGGGAGCCCCTGGCCCCGCTTGGCTCCCACCCGCCGCCTGCCGGAGCCCGGAATGAATGGAATGTTCCCGGGGCCCAGGGAGGGACTGCGGGCGGGCGGGGGTGGGGCGTGGGGGCGGGCCCGGAGCCCAGGCCACCCTGGCAGCAGTCCGGATGGATTCGCCCCACGTGGACCCAAGGAGCCCAGGGCCCCTCTACTGGTCTGGACCAGGGCTTGAACACTTAGCTGACCAAGTGGGGGAGCTCTGGGGCACCCCTGTTGTAAAAAAGCTTGACTCAAACCCCAGCCCCTCCCTCAGCCCTGCTAACTCACAGCCTTGGGGGGACCCAAGAGGCAGAGGGGTCACAGTGCACAAAAAGAATGCTCCGGTCTCTCTCCGGTTCACATCCATTTGACTAGTCCGTTAGGGCAGGAGCCCTGCCCTCTGCCCCAGGGCCCTGCCAGGTCTGGGACACCATACCTGCTCAGTAGCACTGTGAGTCACCAAGGAGAGCTGGGCCAGACCCAGGCTCCCTGCCCCAGGACCCCTCTGGGTGGTGGGCAAAGTGAGGCTTAAATCCCAGAGCTGCAAACTTACCCCCCACCCATACCAAGCCCAGGTCACCTGGGGTGGTAGGAGGGACTTGGGTCACACTCCAGAGGCCGCAGCTCCCCTCCACTTCCCGGCCAAACAAAGCCTCAGGTGACCTGCCAGGCCAGGTCCCGGAGCAAAGGGTGACCCACCTGACCAGGGAGCTCAGGCCACTGTTGAGGAGGCACCAGGCACAGCCAGCAAAGCTTCCTGTGGCTAGTGTTCCTGGAACGGGCGCTTCCTGTTTTGCAGAGAGCCCCAGGACCCCTGGCTCACCGGGGCTGCCGGGGATTTCCTCAAGGGCATCAGACGGCCTCCTTCCTGGCTAGGGTCCAGAGGTGCACTTCCAAAAAGTTGCACAAACTCCGGCCTGTTGTTGGCCCAGAAAATGTCTGGACGGGCACTCCTCCCCCAAGCCCAAATTCCCAGCCTCAGTGTTCAGAACCCAGCCCCCTGCCAGTCTCACTGAAGAGCCCACCCTCCCAAGGAAAGCTTGATCTCAGAGAACTGGGGCGGGGGGGGGGGGGTATGTGTGCTGGCAGTGGCCCCCACAGGCAGGACACTTGGGTCTGCGCAGATGTGTGCACACTGGGCTCAGCCAGACCGGGGCCTCAAGGTCACCCCCCCCCACCCCGCCCCGTGGTCAGTAGAAAGCGCGTCTAACCCCATTGCCTTCCCCAGGTGGGGCCCAGCCCCCACTCACCGAGGCTCCCGTAGTCCAGCTCAGTGTCTGCTCTGGGCCAGCATCAAGATTCTCTAGGAAGCAAAGGAGCAACAGTGGTCTCACCACAAGCCTGGCCCGACTGCACCAGTTTCCTCTGCTCCGTGTCTGGGGGGCGGGGAGCGGCTCAAGGGGTCCCACCTGGCCCTTGCTATCCTGGCACAGGAGACCCCAACCTCCTCTGCTTCCTCCACCCTGCTCCCAGCACACCCGGCCCTCAGATGCCAGCCTCCAGGCCCCCAGTGCATAAACACCCATTTGGTCGTCCCAGAATACAAGCCTGACACATCCCTCTTTCTGTTCAAAAGAAGCCGGGGAAAACAGGGGCAGGGAACAGCTTTCTTTCATTATAAGTCTGTCGGTATCATCTGCTTTTTTTTTTTTGCCTTTTTAAAACTAGGTACTTATACTACCTTGATTAAAATATAAATTACTTTCTGAAAAATGAGCATACCCACTTACTACGAATTAGTAGAATACAAATTCTACTTACTAGCTGTGTGACTTTGGTCAATTACTTCCCTTTGCCTCATTTCCTCACCTGTAAAATGGAGTCACAGTGAACTCCCCCGGGGAGTTTGTAAGGGCCAAATGATTCATTCATGAAAACCCTGGGCAGACCAGTTACACTGTAGCACCCAGCAGTGCTACTGCCTCCTACCACCTTGGATAAATAGCCACGTGTGTCCACGGGGGGAGACACGTTCAAGGATACTTCTCAGCATGGTTGATTACCAAGAAAATGTGGCAACCACCCAGCATCCAACCAGAGGACCCCCAAAAAACAACCATGCCGACGCACATGGGTGGTCCATGCTGAATCCCACGGAGCCCAGACAGGACAGTGATGGCTGTGGCACAGGACTCCAGGTGCCCTCATGGGTGTGTATACGGGTGTGGGTTTAACTGCTGAATTCTAGAAGCCTTCGTTCAAACTGAAAATCGGGGCACCTGGGTGGCTCTGTCGGTCAGGCATCCAACTCTTGGTTTCAGCTCAGGTCATGATCTCCTGGTTCGTGGGACTGAGCCCCATATCAGGCTCCTCACTGACAGCACAGAGCCTGCTTGGGATCCTCTCCCTCTCTCTCTCAAAATAAATAAATAAACTCAAAAAAGAAACCTGAAAACAGTAGTAAGGCCTGGGGGCAGGAAGGAGGGAATTGGGATAGCAAAGTAACTTCCTTTGCCAATTTTTGAAAATTTTTTACAAGAATATATTTGCATATCGTCTAAATAAAAAGAGGTATGTACCTAATAATAATGGTGGCGGCCCCCCAGCTCACCCCCTGCAGCTCCACTCTACCTTAGGATATGGCTTTCTGGGTCAACCATCTCTCCTGGCCAATCCCCGCCGCGCCCCCCCCCCCCCCCATCCAAGGTTCAGCCACTCCTGCTTGGCCCTTTGGCTCCCAAACTGGCTGCCCCACCCCCAGCACTGTGGCTTCAGCACCTGCTCCATAAGGACCAGCCCCCCCCCCCCCCCCCCCCCCATCCACCCTGGTCACCATCTACCTGCATCCTGGAGGGCAAGACCCAGGGCGGGACCTATGGCAGGTCCAAGGGGAACTGGAAGGGGCAAGGAGGGCAAGGGCTGCAGGCGCTTGGGCACAGGGTCTCCCAGCCCCTGGCTGAGGGGCTCAGGGCTCTGGGCACAGGGATGAGGGATGTCCTTTTGCCACAGGCCCTAAAGGCAGCCTTTGTGTAAGGAGCAAAGGCCACTCCACAGACCAATGTAGGGCCCAAACCACAGGGCGTCAGCACCATGCAGTCTCATGAGAAAGCTGGGGCGAGCCTGGACCGGAGGCCGTGGTCGGCACAGGTGCAAACCACACTGGGGCCCACAGCACACAGACTGCAGTTCATGCCGACCTGCCACCTTGAAGGGACAGCATGCCAGCCTCCAGGTGCCCCATGCCTGTTCCCTCCCCCAGCACGGCGTGCCCTGGAGTCCCCAGCCCCCAGGCAGGGTGTGTGTGCATGTGTGTGTGTGTGTGTCTGTCTGTCTGTCTGTGTGCTGCAGGCAAAGCCAAGGGTGGCTGGCCTCTTCCAAGGGACACCTTCTTCCTGGGCCCACACAGGCACACAACCCCCTCCAGAGACCTGTCCCGAGTGACCCACTGATGATGCTGGGTCCTCCTCTCACACCGGCCCAGAGGCAACCCAGTGACTTCTCCCCCCAACATCAGGCTCCTCCAGCCAAAACTTCTTGCACAATGAAACCTGGACCCCTCCCCTTCCTCAGACACCGGGCCTGGGGCCCATCCTAACTCGAGGTCAGCTCTCTCTCGACTACCCAATCCTGCTCCAGTCTCCCTCTTGTCCATCCTTCCCCCAAAGCCTCCTGCTCTCGGGAGGGAGCACCCACGGGCCACTGAGGCTGTGGCCAGCCCTCCACCACAGTCACACACGCCAAACACTGCTGCACAGAGGGGCCTCAAGGGCAGAACTCTGGAGCCAGACTTTTGGGTTCAAACCCCAGCTCTGTCGATTTCCGCGCTTAGGTTGTGTGGGTTGTTCACAAAGCCACACGGTGCCTCAGCGTCCCCATGTGGAATGGGAGTAATAACAGCATCGATCTCTGTGAGCTGCCATGAAGTGTAACCATGTCCACGTGTGGAAATCCTCACGTGTGTGTGTACAGCGAAGGTGGTTGATGTCACCCTGTCCCTGCTCTGCTGTCCCACACCCCACCCAGAAAACTCCTACCCCTCCCTCAGAGTCTTGAGACACCCACCCTGACCCTGCAGGTCACTCACTCATCCCTAAGGTCTATGGGACTCCATTGATGGGCCTTCCCTGAGCAAATCTGAGCACAGGAGCTGGCCAGGTAGGCACCTGTGGGCCTGAGCCCAGGGAACTGGGCAGGCGGAGGCATCCCAGGGTGGGGGGCTGAAAACACAGATGCCCTGCAGGGGCAGGAGACAGGCGCTGCCCAGGGAGCCCCCACCTGTCCTCCACACCTCAGCCCGAGCAGGAAGCAGTGGTCCCCTCCCAGATGGGTCCCTGTACTGTCTGTCTTCAGGCTCCAGCTTCCTCTAACCCAGGGCCACCAGGCCCCTGGCAGGGACGGAAATGCACCCCCACCGAGGAAGGGCAGAGGGCTGGCTCCAGACTAGACCCGGGAGCTGGGGCCTCTCTGGCCCTTCCCCCCCCCCCCCCCACCCGAGGGAAGCCTCTGCCTGGGGTATGCGCCAGAGGTGGGGTTCTTTCCAGGTCGCTATTCTCTAGTAAATACAGACTGAGTGATCTCTTAATGCTAAAATCAAACCAATAACAAGCATCCGGGCCGGTGAAGTGGGGTCCAGCTTGGGGGCTGTCTTCGGCCACGCCAGCCAGCCTGTAGTTCAGGAAGAGAACCCGGATGGGGCTGGGAAGGGATAAGGGGGCAGAAGAGGTACCCAGGGACCAAGACAAGGACTAAGGTGCAGGCAGACACAGAAAAAGGGATGATTCTGGGGAAGGCGCAGGGCCAGGTGGGGACAGACGCAGCTCACCCCACCCCAGCGACCGTGAGCGGAGGCCCCTAGCAGCCCCCCCACCTTGGGCGGGGAGCCAGCCTCCAGGCGGCCAGGCGCCACGTGAGAAGCCAGGGAGTCGCCCCTCCCCCGCCGGGCAGCTGGCAGCCAGGGGACCGGGCCTCAACTCTCCCGACGAAAATGCAAATCTGCAATTAGCCGGGAGCGTTAAACAAATCAGAGGAAACAAAACAGGCCGAAACGCCGGCAAATCGCCGGCAAATCCGAGCCTCGGCTGTTTTCAAAACAAGCGCGAGGGAGGGGCGCGATTGGGGGGAGAGGGGGGCGCTCCTGCCCGGGAGGGGTCGGTTCCCCACGGTCCCGCGCGCCCAGCCCCCCCCCCTCCCCTTGGTGACCCGGGTCAGAGTTCCGCTGGGGGGTGGGGGCCGCCCCGGCCGCGTTCCCGCGGGACCCAGCCGGGTGCAGAGAGCGGAGGGCGCGGGGCGGGTACCCGGGGACGCGGCGGAGGACGAGCCGGGCCCCGGTGCCGGCCAGAGGCGACCTCGGCGCCGCCCCCCCGCCCCACGCGCCTCACCGGGGACCCCAGGGCGCGCCGGCGGGTCGGAGCCCGACCTCCAGTAACAATGACAGCGGCGGCGGTCACGTGGGCACAGGGAACCGTCGCCACCGAGCGCTCACCTGGCGCCAGGCTCGGCCCCACGCTCGACTGCCCATTACCTGCCTTAGTCCTCCGGGCCCAGCGGGTCGGTCCCAGGGTTCGGCCACCCCCTTCGCTGCCGGCCGGCCACGCACCACCTGGGCCCCAGCGGCAGCTGGCATGACCCCGACCCCGCCGAAGGCTGAGCTCTCCCAACACAAGCACCTAGGGCAGGGGTGGGGCGGGGCGGGGCCCTAGGGACAGATTGACGTCGCAGCCTGAGACTTGCGTCAGCGCCACCAGAGCCTCCCACAGGACCCCTGCTCCCCCAGGTCCCTCCCACCTGCCTCGACTGTGGGGCCAGGTTGCCCA
The DNA here is from genome assembly GCF_018350195.1 of Panthera tigris. NCBI lineage: Eukaryota > Metazoa > Chordata > Mammalia > Carnivora > Felidae > Panthera > Panthera tigris. The sequence goes on from NC_056666.1 coordinate 140,423,608, forward strand.
AACCCGGCCTCGGCCTCGTTTGCATCCTGAAGTCTGGACTCTGGGTCCCAGCATGAAGTCAGCCCTGGCTGGTGGCAGTGAGCAGTCACAGGCCCCAAACTAAATCTAAGGAGAGTGTGCCCAGGGAAACCCCAGCCCCTTGTGACCCCACGGTGCTCCCCCGCAAGCCTCCCACTCAAGCTTCTGATGCTGTGTCCGCCTGAGTGCACGCAAGTCTTCTCTCAGCAACCCCTCCTGAGACCTGAGGTCACTGTCACCAGGGTATCTGCATCTAGCCCTCACCCTCAGGTGCCTCATGAGCTGGCCCAACCAAGCCCGGGAGTGTGTGCTCCAGCCCCTCCCTGTCTGCCCCTTGTGGGTGCCCACGTACACCAGGGTCCACACGCTGCTGGCAATCAGGCCACTCTTCCGTCCCACTCACTGCCTAACCCTGGGGGGCGCCTGGGGGGCTCAGTCGGCTAAGCTGAGTTGGACTCTTGATTTCGGCTCCAGTCACGATCTCACAGTTCTGAGTTTGAGCCCCATATCGGGCTCTGTGCTGACAGCATGGAGCCTGCATGGGATTCTCTCTCTCTGCCTCTCAAAAGAAAGAAAGAGAGAGAAAGAGAGAAAGAGAGAGAGAGAGAAAGAAAGAAAGAAAGAAAGAAAGAAAGAAAGAAAGAAAGAAAGAAAGGGAAAGAAATAGCTGAGAACACAGTAAAATAAATTATCCTGCAGGGACCCTGCCTGCAGGCAGTGGCCTCCTGGGACAGAGGTAGGATTTGTTAGGTTCTGATGCTGACCACCCGCCGCCCCCACCGCTGCTGTAAGACCTGTCCCTTCCACCCTAACCACCCCTCCTGGGTCCTAGCCACCAATGTGTCACACCAGGACGTGCTCGGGCCCCACACAGGTCTCCTCACTCTGGCCTCACCCCCAGGTTCCTCCTCTGCACAGCAGTTCTGCATCAGAACGCTCCACAGCTCAACACCCTCCACTCACATCCCTGTGCTCCTGGGAAACCCCAACCTGGACCCACTGGCCTGTCCCATCTGCTCAGCCCAAAGCCCCTGACAGCTTCCTGTGTGCCGGGGACCCAGGAACGAGTCGGCACAGTGGCCTCAGTCAATACTTAAATGGATGACAAGGATGGGCCTGGCCCTTAGGTCCTGAGATAACCTCCCCAGTGGGTAGCCTATGGTCTAATTGAGGGAGACGACGCGGGGGTGAGAGATGGGCAGGGGCCAGCTGAGGGTGCAGGGCCTCCAGCCACCACCCAGGGAAGAGCAGTTCAGACAGCTGCAGAAGGGGGCCCTGTAGCTGAGTCCCCGAGCCCCCACATCCAAGCTAGGAGAGGCTAAGGGCAGTCCTGTGGGCACTTGGGCCTCAGTGGCAGGCGGGGACCACCGGTTCTCATGTTTGGCCTCCCTGCACACCAGCACCTCCCTGCCTGCCTGCCTGACCATCTCCCCTCTGCAGGCTCACCTCACAGCTGACTGGATGCTGCAGGCCACGACAGCCTGAGGCTCACGGCAGCTGCACATGGCCCAAGACCAGCCCCCACCCAGAGCCCCCTTCCTGGGCCGCGTGCAGGAGGCGGGAGTGGGCGTGGGGGGCGGACGGGTGAGGGCCTGAGCAAGTGAGGAGCAAGCAAGGCCTATAATCTCCCCATCAGTCTGTCAGCGCCTCGGCGGTCACCCCAGCCCCGCCTCCTCTATCACTACGGAACCCCACAATTAGCCTGGGGCACTGTGCCAAGCCGGCAAACCAGCCACCGCTCACACACGTGACCACACATGTGCAGGCACACACGTCTGTGATGCCAGCAGGGGTCCTTCCCCAACACCCACACAGCATCCCCAGGACAAAGAGCCCGTGGGAAGTTCCCCAGACCTGGGCTCTTGGGCTGTGAGAGGCTGTGTGTGGGAAGGGTCTTGGGCAGGCCCAGCACTGGCTTAGCCCAGGATGCCCAGAGGGGCCAAGAGGGCTGGCAGAGCTGGGCAGGCCTAGAGCTGGCCTCCAGGGTGGGACCATGTGCAGGAAAGGTGGGGGCAGCCCCATACACAGAAAGGGCTAGAATCCACATGCGGCCCAGAACCCCGACCTCTTACTGGCCTTCAAACCCACCGCTTTATACCTGGGCCCCCATACCACCCAGGTCACCCCCATGCTGCCCAACTGCCCCCTCGCGGCCTCTGAACCACACAAGTGCCACAGGCTCCCTTGCACCAGACCTCTGCCCAGCATACTTCCTCCCAGCAGGGAGAACACCCTCTTCCCCTGTCACCCATGCTGCCTGCTATGGCCTTTCAGGACCCCAGACCTGCCTCAGCTTGGGGCTGGTATGCCGGGAGGGGAGCCAGTACACCCCCCAGTAAGGCCCAGGGTCTACATAGGTGGCATGCTGGCTCAGGGGACACAGGCCAGAGGAGAAGGCCAACACCCCTGCCCGGCTGCTCTGTTGACACAGGTGGCCTCCTGAAAGACTGACATCAACCCTGATTCTCTTTCTTGCTTTTCCTGAGGAGGGGCCAGGGGTTTGGTCCCTGCACCAGAAAGCGATGTGTCCAGGGCCACGCTGATGGCAGAGCTAAGGCCAGAACCCAGGCTGCACCCAAAAGGCTTCCCTCTCCTTCCCCACAGCACTCGGGCCAGGACCCGCCTAGCACAAGGATGGGGAACTGGTGGGCATCATGCCATCTGAGGACAAGGATGTGGGCACTGAGCCAGGCCCTGCGCCCAGATGCCCCCGATCCCAGCCCAGGGCGAGACCCTCCTGTGCCCAGCACACTGACATACCAGGCACTCAGGTGGACTAGCCCCCAGCCACAGCGGGAGGGAGCAGTGAGTGATCCAGTCTCTACGCCTGAAAGGTTGGGTGGGGAGACCACAGAGAGTAACAAAGTGGGAAAGAGAACCCCAGCTCCAGGTCCGGGCCCGCCCTGGGGGTGTCCCCACGAACGGCCCCCGTTGCCACCCATGGCTGCGTCAGGCTCCCTCCAGAGCCCAGGTCCAGTCACTGTCACAAGAGTGTGAATCAACCACAGAGCAGAAGAACGCAGACCCACTTGGGTGGGACCTGGAGGCAGGGCAGCAGAGGCCAGGCCCAGCCCTTCAAATGCTCTGGCCGAGATGAGGCAGGGTGAGCTGTGTGCTGGCCTGGTTCAGGGGCCGCCAGGGGAGGCCAGGACAGGGCAGCGTTCTTGCCTGGGTAGCTGAAGGGGCCGAGGTCCTCCCATCATTGGGCAGAGAGAAGCAGAGCCTGTCAGATGTGAAACCATGGAGGGGAAGGGAGTGCAAGGACCACGGAGAGAAAAGGGAAGCACTGGTGCAGGGCCCCCCCACAAGTCCCCCCACCCACCAGTCAATTACAGGCCACTGATCCCGCCCTCTCGGCCTGTAATTTGAGTCCAAAGAAAATTAGCTGCAGGCCGGCCCCACCCCACCCCACCCCACAGCCCCACCCCAAACACAAACTCCCACTAGGCTCCGGTGCAGGGACTCTGCCCAGCCCCCACCCTCAGCAAGGAACCCGCCCCCAGTGAACCTGCGACTACTTCAGAGGTTGGGGCTGGAGGGACACTGCAGCCCCCCCAACTGGTCACACGTGGGCTTCGGTTCCCGGAGGTCTGATCCGCTCTTCTCCTCCTCCACCCTCTGGTCCCCAGCCTTACCAGGACCAGACCCGAGTCCAAGGCAGGCTCTGGACACAGGAGCCTCCTCGGACAGGGGAGAAAAGCTTATGTCCCCACCCACGAGCACCTGTTGCTGCAGCAAGGACTGAGGCAAGTGACCAGGAGACAGCCCTCAGTGGCAGAGGGCATCACACCTCAGCGTGGCCCTGCTCAGATCTGAGAAGGGGCGAAATGGGAGGGTGCTGGAACCCACAGCCTCTCCCCCGGTGCACCCACACCCACACCCAACGTCCCAGGGGGATCATTGGCTCTGGCCCCAGGATGTGGGGACAAGGCAGGGGACAGGATGCCATGTTCCCAGAGTGGTTTTGGTCTTGGGATGGCTCAAGTGCCTGCAACCGTGCCCTCTTGGGAAAGATAGGCATAAGCCATATGGACCCCTCCCCAGGCTGCCAGCCCACCCCAGTGCTTTCCAACCCAATCTCTTCTGCCCCACTTGCCTGGGCTAGGGCCAGGACCCTGGGCTTCCTGCTCTGTGCCCAAGCTGCCAGCTCTGTGTCTCCAATGGGGTCCCCACAGGGGCTGCTGAGCACAGGGCTTGTGGGCACACTCAGGCACAGAGCCAGGGGGCCCACACAGCAGAGGCAGCGCCCCAGAGAGCTCCTCATTCATGAATGGCTCATATCTCTTCACCTGGGGAACCCCTCACCTGCAGGCTGGGCTGTCAGAAGGGCTTCGAGGGGGCTGTGCATCAGTCAGCGGCTGGTCAGTGGGTCTTGGGGGGCGGGGACAGGGAGGTGGCCTGAGGGCCAGCCGGAGAAGACCCCTGTGCAGCACCCTAAGCAGCCTAAGTCATGCCCCTACCTGCTCCTCGTCATCCCTGGGAAGCACCAGGTGTGAGTAACCCAAGGTGTGTCCCTGAACCCAGCTCTGGAGAGTGGCCTCAGAGGGCTTCAGGCCACGGTGCGAAGCCTTCTGGGGCCGAAGGGGGTCCCCCGGCTGGGCCCCTCCCCCAAGCCCTTGAGGACAGGATCTGGGGCTCCTCCAGCCCTGTGGCCTCCCTCGGAGGGGCCTGGGTCGGCTCCAGGCTGGCTAGGCAGGGCCTGCAATCTCCAACCCGAGGGTGACGCATCCCCTCCCACCCCGCCCCCGACCGGTCTGAGCAGCCTCAGGAGGCGGTGGAGCTGCCCAGACTAGCCCGTCCCTCCCTCCCAGGGCTCTCAACCCTCAGCCCCGGAAGTGGATCCCTCGGCAGGGCTGCGGCCTCCCCCCTTGGGTGGCTGGACACGGCTGGATAATCCAAAATAATTCCTTCTTGGCAGGCAGCCGGCGGGGGAGGGGGGACTCACATTCCAAACCCTTGTTTTTCTCGGTAACCTCCCTCCCCTCCTGGGGCAAGGAACCCCTGGCCAAACCTCAGGCCCTCCTTGAGGGGCCCACCCCTTAGACCAAGGTGGGCACCCACAGGGACACGGTGGGAAGAGGTGGTAGGTTCACATCTGTGGAGACCACCTGTTTGTCCTTAATCTCCTCTGGGAATTCCTGAAAGCTGACATGCCACAAAAAATAGCCAGCAGGCCCAGCCAGGCCAATGCTTGACCTTCCCTCCTAGGGACCCTCTCCTCAGGGCAGAGGGATGGCCGCTCCTGCGAGCTGTCCAACTTTCCCACTCTCAGACGGCCTCTCCCGGACACGTCAGGGTAACATCTGGGCATGGGCCGACCCGCACCGCTCCGCTCTCACAGGGCCCAGCCCCGGGTTTGGGGAGGGCACAGGGGCTTAAGCTGGACATGGAAGAGAGGGCTCTCCACAGCAGGCATGCGCTAGAAAATCCTCCAAGGTCCAGGATATTCCACTAGCTTTGGGGCCCTGCTTCACGCCCCCGCCCCCGTCCTGTCCACTGCCACAGGCAGAGGGGACAGATGGACCCCTTCCTTCCTTTTCCAAGTTGCTGGGAAGAGAAGCCTTCGTGACGTGGCAGGAAACTCCGGGGCCCTTGAGCTCAGGGACCCCAGAAATCTGCCAATCAGCCTGAGCACAGAGGGGTGGGGAGAAGCCCATCCTGGAGGGCTTCCCGCAGGAGGAAGCAGCAGAAATGTAGGGTCAGAGGGTGAAGGGAGGGCCCAGGGACTGGGTATGCTCCCCCCACCCCCCCCCCCCACAGTCTGAGATTTTCTCAGTAATAAACACTATTCCAATCAAGCACACCAGGAGTGGCCTTAGCAGGCCCTGTGGAGACGCAAGCAGGCCCAGGGCCACCAGGACTCGTCAGGTACCCCGGGTCGGTGCTAAGCTGCCCTTAGTCCCAAGACAGAACGCTTGCTCCCAACCTTCTTGCCGGGGCCAAGCACAGACCAGGGGGCTCACAGGGTGGTCCCAGCCGAAGCCCTCCTCAAAAGCAGCCCCAGCGGGTGTGTGGGGAAAGGTTGGGGGGGGGGGGAGCGGGTAGCCAAGCCCTGACTGCCGGTCACTCCCCTGGGGAAGCCTGAGCTGAGACACCCCGGAACTGCTGCCGGAGTGGGGGCAGGTGGCTGGGGGTCCCGAGCTCTTGCACAACAGGGACAACTGCAGCCCTGCCCACGGATCTCAGTGGCTGGAGAGGTGGGAGGCCTGGGAGGGGAGGGAGGGTCCGGAACCAGAAAGGGTCCGAGCGGTCCAGAGGGCGCGGCGCCCGGCTGGGGGCCCTCGGCCGGGCCAAGCCCGCTCGCCCCCGGCGCCGCGGGCCTCCCCGGCCACCTGGAAGAGCCGAGGACACACGGACGGCGGCCGAGGCCCGATCGCCCTCCGCGGAGCCGCAGCTGCCCCGGGTCCCCGCGCCCAGGGCGCGCAGGCTGGGACAGGGCGGCGCTAACGGCGAAGCCCCCCGACCCGCGCGGGCGCACCGTGGGCCCTTACCCCCACCGCGATACCTGCACGTCCGCCGCCGAGGCTCGATGGCGCCCGGGCCGCGATCGGCGCTGCGCTCCGGCCCGCGCGGCTGCCATGGAGACGGGCCTTTGTGTGGCCGAGGAGGGGCCGGAGCGCGCGGGAGCAGCGGCCCCGCCCCCGACGGGGAGAGGGGGAGGGCGGGGAGAGCGGGGTGGAAGAGGGACAGGGAGGAGGCGGAGGAGGGGGAGGAGGGAGGGGCGGGGAGGAGGACGAGGGCAAGGGGAGGAGAGAGGGGCGGGAAGGGGGGGAGGAGGAGGGAGGAGGAGGGAGGGCGGGCCCGGAGGGCCCCGCCCCCCGCCCCCAGCCCTCGCCGCGAGTACCCGGTACCCCGAACCCGTGCCCGCAGCGAGTGCGCCGCAGCGCGGGGTAGGTTAGGCAGCGTTCGAGCCCCGGTTCACCGCAGGCAGAGTGCGCCCCCCACCCACCGCCTGGCACCACCCTGGGAGGGCCCGGGTTCACCCGGGAGCTCAGGCCTCAGCGCTAGGGGAGCGCTCCGAGCCATCCGACACGTGGGAACCCCTCTCGGTTGACTCCGAAGCAGGTTCGGCACTAGTACCGTCACCTCAGATGGGGGTCGGGCCGGCCACACCCCTGCTCTCCCCGGGGGGCGGGGAGGCCTGCGCCTTGACCAGTTCCCTGGAGCCTCCGCCCCCCCCAGTCTCTCAGGGGAAGAGCACGCCTGCTGGGAGCAGCCTCCCGACTCGGCATCAGCCCCCAGCGGCCCTTCTCCCTCCTCACCTACTTCCAGAGGGTCTTTGGGGACCTGTACCCAGGCCCAGCATCAGGACTTTCAGTGCCTGGACTTGAGATCACGTGCAGTCTCCCACCACTGGATGGCGTGTGCTGGGCAGCAGTTGGGGACCCAGGGAAGAGATGGGGACTTTTCCCAAACCCTAACCCACACTCCTACAGCAGCCTGCCCCCTCCCCGCCCCAGCTCCTCCTCGCACTGTTCACTTGCTCCTGTTCACTGCCTCCGGCACCTCCACACACCCTCAAGCATCTCCTCCCCTTCAGCTCCCCCCACCCCCAGACCTGCCCCCAGTGATCAAGAACTCCCCCAACGGGATGAAGCCATTAAGAGCATTAGAAGAATGTCCTGTTCTTTCAGCATCTCAGCCGCCCTCCACCCCCAACCAGCCAGGCCACACCTTCTCTCCTTTAGCCCTGAACTGCATTCATACCCTGGCTTACCCAATCCCCACTGCAGAGGACCCTAAAATTACTAGGGTCTGACAAGGATGCCAACTTTTTATCAAAAAAGGAAGTTAAAAGACAAGCATGGTCACAGAAGAACATTTTAATACCAAAAATGTGGGAAGGCCACGATCCCAGACTAAAAGGGAATCTTTAAATAAAGCACAGGAAGCTGGGGGGTGATGACCGTCCTTCCTGTCCCTGGTGTGGCTGACTGGCGTCCCCACAGCCACCACACACAGCCTTCCAACCTCAAGAGCCCTCGCTGACCAACCAAAACACCCCAGAGACCCCCCCCCCAAGGCTGTACTGTGCCCAGAGATCAGGCTACAAGGAAGAGGGACCCCCTTCGTGGCTCCAGGAGAGATGCGTCCTCACACCTCCACACTTCAGCCTTGGACTCTCCGCCCCGGGCTGCATCGCCCAGCCTTCCGGGAGTCCTTCCCCAGAGCTCCTGCCCACAGTGGTCCTTGGGATGAACTATGAGGGACAGCCACGGGGCCTCCACCACACGGGAGGACTCAGGGAATTGGGAGAACCTGGTTGGGCCATCCGGGAGGTCCCTGGGGGTTTTGAGAAGGCCCCTCCCAGCCCCCTCCCTGCAGCCTGTGCTTCCCCGGCCCACAGCATGGCAAGCACAAGCTAGAGTGATGCTTGGGGCATACCCCTCACAGTTGGGGCCACAGCCGAGAGAGGGGCCCAGGTCAACTTCCCAAGCCACCCACACACCTTGAAGCCATGGCCCTCTGGGGGCCCAGGCCCAGGCCTGGCCCTGTCCCTAGCTGGCACACTAGAGAGCCAGTCACAAAGAAGGTGTTGGTGTCTTTGCAGACCCCCTTGACCACCACATCCTGGATAAGGAGGCTTCCCCTCCAGGCTGACAGCCAGGGCAGGGAGGCCAGAGTGGCATTTGGGGCCAATGTAGGGCCTCTGACCCGCAGCTCCGGCCCAGTCCTGCCAAAGTGGATCTGTGCCTCCGCCCGGCTCTATTCCGTTCTGCTTAATTCACAGCCGTGTCCTTGGACCCTGCGCCAGACTGGGCTCAGCGGCCTGCAGAATGGCGGCAGTGACAGGCTGTCCTAGGCCAGTCAGGGCTGCACAAGTCGAGACCGACATTTCTGAGACCAGCGGCCACTGTCATCTGGTGACTCTGCCAAGCCCAGCACAGAAGGGGCGCAGCGGTCAGTGAGTACTCGATCTACAGGCACGCGGAAGGGGAACAGCTTGCCCAGCCCACGCCCACTCACCCCGCAGGGAGGTGGCCAAGGCCAGCCAGGCGCCCACACAGCCTCACCTCTCGGATGGAGTCGGGAGGTCGCGAGACTTACCTGCCGGCCCACGGCGCTCGGTCCACACCTCACGCCCACCCACCCGCTGGCCGACAGCGCCGTCACCTGCACTAAGCCAGGGCAGCGCCGGGACCGGCCAGCACCAGGCATTGAGGGGCCCGGCACTCTACCGTGTCACACCTCTGGGCCTTCTGTGCCTTGCCAAGCAGCCTGGTGCTCCGAGGCTGCGGCAGCAGGGCTCTGGCCGAGAGGACCCGGTGAGGCTTGAGGCCAGGACCCCTCATGCTGCACGTGGGGGTGGATGGACACAGGGGACATAGCTCGAGGGCCTGTCAGCCAGGAAGCAGCACTGGGCGGAGCAGAGAGGGTGCCCAGTCGGGTATGCCAAGAGTGATATCCAGGACGATGCCCCAGATCCTCCTGGCAGCCTCCCAGCAAACTACAGGGCAGAGCTCCACCCCTGCAAACAGGCCTTTGCCCATCCCAAGCCAGTGACCACAGCGAGGTATCCCCCTCCCCCACGGGATGGGTGGGTGGCTGCATGAGAAGAGGGGTCTGCCTAACAGCTGCCTCCTTCCGTCTCGGGCTGGGCAGCCTGGTGGGGCCGGAGGACAGGGCCTGCAGGGCTTGGGCAGGTGGGCACCACAGGGGGCGGGTAGCCATGTGCCCAGAGCAGTGAGGGCTCCCAGCCAGCTCCGCCTCCCAGCCCTCAGGCCCTGCAGAGGGCAGGTGGGACCCAGGGGGAGGCGAGGCTCTGGCCAGCATGTGATCCGCCAATAGTCAGGGGCCAGGCTGTGGTTCCAAATGCCACCTTTACTGCTGGAACAACAGTGGTGCTGACAGGAGGCCAAGGCTGGGGAGCAGCAGCAGGGAGCTCGTGCTTGGTTGGGACCACCTCTCACTGAGGATAAGGAAGCTGGGCCAGACCCAGATCCCTGCACCTCGCCCTTTGGCTCTGTCCTAGGGGGGGCACAGGACAGCCTGCAGGTCCTTGGGCAAAGAGCCGATGGCTGTCTCGATGTACAGCTGTGCCCGCTGAAGCGTCGCCTCCTTCACCGGGAGCTGGTGGCCTTGTGCCTGCACCTGCAGGGGCAGTGGTGGTCAGGGGCAGGTGACTCCACATCCGGCTGGCAGAAGCTGGACAGGGCCAGGAGGCATCTCACCAGCTTCTCCCGAAGCTTCAGGACTAGGTCCACGACCTCCACTTCAGACTTGTCCTTCATCCAGGTCTCAATGTTCTGCTGGGAATAAGACGGAGCCAGCCGTCACCAGGGCCCGCCCCCTGCCCGGGGGCCTGCACACCCCCGCTTCCTCCCCCGGCCCCAGCTCCCCCACTTACCGCCTCACAGATAGCTTCAAGGTGCAAGGCCTCCAGCTTATGGGCCATCTCTCTGTGCCGCTGCCGGTACCAGCCATCAAAGTGAGGGGACTTGAAAAACCGCCTGTGGGGGATGAGATACAGCAGCCGTGGGCTGACTCTGGGTGAGGGCAGGGTCTGCACCGACCACTCCAGGGGCCTTGGGCCACCTGCCATCCACCCACCTGTACAGGCCCAGCCAGTCGCCCTTGAGAATGCAGGTGAGCTGGGGCCCTGCGTGCTCCAGGCTGTGCAGGAAGTCATCCTGGCGGAAGGGGCGGATCTGGGGAGGAGTCTGAGACAGGGGCCTGGTGAGTGCGGGGAGGTGGGGGACACGGCCTCACAGGCCCCGCACCTCGGCTGGCCAGGACCCTTCGCTGCCATACTCCTCAGCCGCGTGAGGACCCCCAGGCCCCACCCTTCCCAGGACAGATCCTAGGATGGCCCTTCTCAGAGAGGAGGGCCTCGAGCCCCTCCGGGGTGGGCCCCGTTCTTCTGTCCTCTGAGGGATGTCGGGCACGTGTGGGGATAGCCTGGAGCCCTGGGGGCTCCTGCATACCCGTGACCTCCTCCCTTACCTTCCTCCCAGACCCTCCCCAGATGCCACCTGGACCCACACCTTCCAAGGTGTGATGCTCTTCTTCAGGGGCATGAGGCTGGCCATGTAGTGCTCCTGGCAGGGAAGGGGAGGGGAGTGAACCAGGGCCGTGGCCCTCCGCTCCCCTCCCCCTCCTGCCCTGGGCCTCACCAGGGGGATGATGAAGCTGTGGGTGAGCTCCAGGAGGTGCCGCCTCAGCGATGCCGTCTGTGTGTCCCACGGCCTCTTCTTCTGCAGGCCCTAAGGGAGGGGGGAGGCGTGGGCTCCGATCCAAGGCAGCGCTTCACACTTCCCCCCCCCCGAGCCCCCCCTCCCCAGCCTGTACCTTGAGCAGCCGCTTCAGCAGCGCCTTGTCTCGGTGGAGGTGGGCGGAGTAAGCCGTGTAGAGGCCTGGCAGGAGGGCAGAGCTGGCCCCATCCCCACTGCCCCCACCCCCTCCCAAGGGCGGGGGGGGGCACCCCCCACAGCCCCACCTCCTAGGGAGGGCAGAGCCGGGCCTCCCCCCACAGCCCCAACCCTTCAGGAGGGCAGAAGTGGCCCGCAGCCGAAGGGCCCCCTCCCACCCCCCACAGCCCTACCCCCTCTGGATGCACCTGCACGTCTATCCCCCTCTCCGGCCCTGTGAAGCAGAGAAGGCTCCCCGAGAACTCAGAGCCTATGCCTGGGTTCTGGAGGAGAGGAGGGCTCCCGCCAAGGGCACACACCTGGCTTGGTGTCCAGGGTCTTCAGCCTAGAGGGCTTTTTCAGCTTGACCTGCTTAGGAAGATCCCCTACGAAACACGGCGGTGGCTGGGCCTCAGTGCCGCAGCTCTGCCACTCACGGGCTCAGGGCCCTTGAGGCCCCTCTCTGGGTGGGCCTCTGAGCCCCTCACCCCACCTCCCCAGGTCCCCTGGGCAGAGGACAGGCCAGCTTCACCTGACATCTTGGGCTCCCCAACACGGAGGATGTGGGGCCAGTGCTGGAGTGTTTTGATAAAGAAAGGGTTTGTGACTCCCAGGACCACGTTTGGTCTAGAGAGAGGAGAGAAGAGAGAGAGAGAAGAGGCAGAGGCAGGCCCAGGGAGGTGGAACACGGCAGGCTGGGGACAGGGCACAGACGGGGGACTCACGGGGCCTGCGTGCGTGTGGTGAACTCCTTGAACTCGCTGTCATGGATGGTGAAATAGGGGCGGTAGTCACAGCAGAACTTGAGGGGCTGCAGGCAGCTGTGGGGCGGCGGGGCGGGGGGGGAGCGTGGCAGGGCCAGTAAACACGGCAGGGGCCGGTCCAGTGCCCCGGCCAGCCCCGCCCTGTGCCGCCCGGCATACCTGATCAGAGCCAGCACCAGGTCGGAGGCCATGGCGGGTGAGGGCGCCAGGACCAGCAGGGGCTCCCCCAGGAGCATGAGCTCCCACAGAGTCTGCACGTGGGTCAGCACTGGCTGGAAACACCTGTGCGGGGCGGGGGCCGTCAGGGAAGCCCAGCGGGGGCAGAGCCTGCCAGCCCTGACCCGCCCACACCTGGCACTGCCCCGGAGGGAAGGCAGTGAGGACACGAGGCCATGCCGAGGGGTGTCTAGGGTCTCCCCCCACTCCGCCGGCGTGCCTGCCTGGCCCCGTACTGCCTCTTGGGCAGGGCGGCTCAGTCTCCAAAGCCTGGCTCCCTCATAGACCTGCCTGGAGAGGAGTAGCCTCAGGCAGCGAGTATCTCCCAACGCAGCTGCTCCCTCCCTGCACCTGACCTCTGGAACCTTCCTGCCCACCGTGCCCACCTCCTCTAGGTAGAGGCACCGGGACCCTGGGCTCTTCTTCTGTATCATTGTCCCTCATGGAACCGGCCAAGGGTTCCTTTCTGATAGGCGGCCCCCGCCCTGCACAGGCTCTACCTTGGGGGACCCCTCCCCATGTATTCAGGTAGCAGGCGGCAGCCTGCCGGGCTCACCTGAACAGGTCCAGTTCGTGGACACTGGCAAGGACCACTGGGGTGGGCAGCAGACTCTGAGATGAGGGGCGGGCAGGGTGAGGCCGAGGGCAAGGCTGGCATCCCCAAAGCCGCAAGCAGCACCCCTCACCCCAGGAGAACACTGGGGGCCGTGGCCCCTGCCCTGCACCCCCCCCCCACCCCCACAGGGCCCCTAACAAGTGGGGCGGGGAGGCCTGAGGAGGTGGGAGGTTTGAGGCAGGTGTGAGGCCCCGGGCCCAGGAGCGGCACCCCTACCTCATGGCTGCACTGCTTCGGAGGACCGTATTCTGGCTTGTCCACCCTGGACGGGATGCGAACCTGGGGGAACAAAAGGAACAGACGCCAGCTGGGAGCGGGTGTCCCCATGAACCTGCGGCCTTCCCAGCCCAGCCAGCCAGCTCTCACCTGGAGGACTACTCCCATGACAGGCAGCTTCAGGGTCTGCCCAGGCGTGGGGGCGGGCCACTGGTCAATCTCACTGCACACTGTGGACACAGGTGGCCAGCGTCAGGAGCCTGCCCCAAGCAGCAGGTGCCTGTTGAAGCCACTGGGGGCTACGGCCGGGATGATGAAACCACTCTGGCAGGACCTGACAGCCACTCACCCGCTTCCAGGCACGGTGCCAGCCTGTCGAAGTACTCAGGGGCAATGAGGCCCAGCAGCGCCTGGAACAGCCGGACGAAGGGCAGGCGGGATACCAGCACCAGAGACTGCAGGGCGCGCCGGGCCGGTGAGATGGAATCCCCGCCACTCAGGAGTCTGCAGGGACCCCTGAGGCCTGGCTCAGCCAGAGTCTGCCCGGGGCAGTACATCCCACAAACCCCACAAGACACCTGTCCCCAGAAATGGCCCAACTTGGACCCCAGGCTTATTAGGAGAAAACCCAAAGCCTGCCTCTGACGAGACAGGGAAACCTCAGGCGACAGCAGAGTGGGGCTGGACCCTGGGCCTTCTCAGGAAAATGTACGTGGCCAAGATTTCTGGGGTGATCTTCCCAGGAGGCAAGCAGCTTTTGCTTACGGTGTCTGAGTTCAGGGTGGAAGTTGTCCTAATCTCGAAAGCGTGACGAGGGCCCCTCCCCAGTCAGCAGCAAGGAGCAAGCAGCAGAGCCCATGCCCCAAAAGGCCAGCGGGAGAGCTGGGTACAGCGGCACCCATCCCCCACCCCTTGCCCCCAGGTGGGGCGGCCTATGTGGCCCAGGGCAGTGAGCTCTGCCCAGTGCCAAGTGGCTGGGGGCTGCAGGAGGAGTGGGCACTACTGGAAGGTCAGGACCCCCAGCCTGTTGGTCCATCTGTCCTGATGGCCACCAGCCCTGCCTTACAGCAGCACCACCCCCGAGCAGCCAGGTGGCTCACCTTCTGGAAGTAGCCCCTCTTCACGGAGCTGTCCTTCACCTGCCTGAAGTACACGTAACCAAAGTAGTGTGCCGGCTCCCTCTGGAAGGGGGGCAGTGTCAGCCAGGCTGAGCCCACTGCCCACCCTCCGTCCCGCCCACCCAACTCCCTGCCAAGGCTGCTGCAGCCCTCCCCAGCCAGGAGAGTCCTGGGCTCAGAAGGTGGGCGACACCTCTGCAGAGAAGGTCCCTGCAAACACGGCGGTCCCCGCAGCTCCGGGGCCTGGGTGCACCAGAGGCTTACGCTGGCCTCCACACACTGGGCCACGCCCTGCCGCACACACAATGCACCGAAAAGCTCCAGGGACCCTGGAGAGTCCCCGGAAGAGCGAGCCCAACCCCAGCAGAGGCCAGGATGATGAAACAACTCTGCCAACTCTGGCAGGACTTGACAGCCAGAGGAGGTGGGGGCGCCCGTGCTGCAGGCGCAGAGGGGCTGGTGGCGCTTGGAAAGCCCACTGGCTGGGCCTGGCCAGTGCCTGTCCTCCCACACAGAGCCCGGGTGCCCTAAAGGGGCTGCTCACACCAGCCCCACCCTGGCCTGTGGGGAGAGGCGGCCACACTCACTTGCAAGGACACGGGAGCCCCACTGTTGTAGCGTCTGTCTTCCGCATGCCAGGGGCTCCTCTGCCCACCACACTGCCGGATGCGGAAGCTGAACTGAGTGTCTCCGAGGCAGCCTGGGAAGGGAGGCAGCCCCCACCAGACTGTGTCAGGGTGGAACCAGAGACGAAAGCCCAGCTTGCCAGGAAGGCTGTGTCCTAATTCATGCCCCTGAGAGTTTCACAATAAACACAGCACACAGAAGCACCAGGGACAGCCCCAAAGCATCCGTGCTGTCAACGAGCACAGGTGGGATACTGGGACACCCTGGTGTGGGGCCCAGTCAGCTTGCCTGGGACAGAAAAACAGGCCTGCCTGGACAAGAGCAAAGGCCAGGTCCCAGGTCCTGGTGGCCACTGTGGTGAAGTAAAGGGCACCAGACCCCGCCGATCCCTCTGCCCAGAGACCCTTCTCTCCATGAGAATCCGGGAACGTGACCACCACTGAGGCAGTGTGGAGAGGGGAGTGGGGCTGGTGGGGCTCTGGGACAGCCTCACCTCCCACCTCCTTCCTATTTCCCGCCAGCCCCAGAGCTGACATCCCAGCTGGGGCTGCCTACCTGAGTGGGAGTCGGGAAAAGACAGGTAGCAGATGCTGCTTTTCTGAAACACAGGAAACCCGGTGAGGCCTGGCTCAGTGCAGGGCCACATCCGTTCCCAACAGGCCAGGACCCACCTCCTTGTCCGTGAGCCGGAAGTCACTGGGGTACACCAGCTGCAGGGACACAAGCACCGGGTAACATCGGCTGGGCAGGCAGTGCCACGCTGGTTGGCAGGAGTGTGTCCCTTGCCCCCTCCTCCTCTTCCCTGGGCTCCCTCCGGGCCCTTCTCAGCACAAGACCACACTATCCTTCCCCTGCCTTGGCCGCCACACCTGGGCAAGCTCCCCAACTCCCTCCTCAGACCCCTCATGCAGACTGTGGCCCCCCTGCCTCCACCATCTCCAAGGTCTGCCCCCACAGCTTCAGAAGGTGGTTTTCAGAGCCCCCCGTGGCCTCCTCTTTCTTCTGGAGTGTGATTACGTGGCCCTGCTTGCTGGCCCCTGCCCCTCCTGCTCTCCACCTCCTGAACCCCTCTACTCAGCCAGAGTCTTGGGCTGTACCGTCCCCAGACTTGCTCCCCTAGACGGGACTTGTCAACCTCATCTCCTGGTTTTGATTCAGGTGTCCTCCGAGACAGCGGCACCCTGCCTGTCAACCTTGAGTGCTTTCAACCCAACCTCTGCCGTTCTGGGATCCACGAGCTTCTGGCTTGTGCCCCACCTGGAGCGAGAGCCCCAGGAGAACACCGTGGGCCCCAGCCATGTCAGAAGCAGGCCCTTAGTGATCTAGGGGGCAGGCCACGCCCCAGAGGGGCAGGGGGCTGAGGCTTGGCTCTCAGGCTCAGCAACTCCATGCACAGGCCCGTGGCCAGAATGGGTTTCGTTGTCGGGGACCAAAATGGCAGGGAGCCCCACAGCCCTCACCCTCAGCGGGCCTCAAGGGGACTTCTGGGGAGCTGGCGTACCGTGGGCCTTGCTGCTGCCCTGGCTTGTGCTGTCAAGAAGAGGCGGTGCTGGGAGTCTACGATGGGCCAGGAGCCAAGGGCCTGTGTGCACGGGCCCCTTGCTCTGTCCCCCAAACTCTAACACTGAGGAGGAGTTGGGTTTAAGCTGAGACTCCTCCTGGGGTGTTCCCGGAGCCCCCAGAGCAAAGCGCCAGGTTCTGGGGTTTGCACTGTCGGAATGACGTAGCTTCTTGTCCTTTTATGCTCGGGCTTGCTGCTGTGCTCCCATTTTGTCTCCTCTGCTGCACACCAAGCGTCCTGAGGACAGGGACCATGTCCCAGATACTTTGGCCTCCTGGCCCCGGCAGGGACTATACCCTCACCAGATACAGTATTTACGACGTGTGTGAAAACGTCGTATGTTTTCATATGTCAGTATGTTTGAGGGATAACAGAACAGGCAGGTCGTGTGGCAACTTCAAGGACATGTCAGCTAAGGAGGCAATAAGATTGAAGGGCATTTTGTCTATGGGACTGGACCCACAGAGGAACCTTGGGAGGGCTCGGAGGGGCAGGGCCACAGGACCACTCAGGCCAAGCCCTCATGTGTGTCAAGGCCAAGGAAAGGCAGGTGCCTGGCAGCTGGGGCAGTGGACCCTCTGCACTGAGACCAGGGGTCTGAATCAGGAGTCTTGCAGCATCTAAGCAGGCCACCTTGGCCTCTGCATCTGTGTCCACGGACCCCACTGGAAAAATTGGTGAGAGCACACGTTTATGGCCTGGTGCAGTCTCTCCTGAGAATGGAGACCAGAGGGAAGGCCAAACTGAGCCACGCCTCGATGGGGGGAGAAGTGGAGTAGACCCTCAGAGAAAGGCAGGAAGCAAGGAGTCGTGCTGCCTGAGGACCCCATCCCCGTAGGCCCACGAGGGCCTTGTCCTCTCTGCCCGAGACAGCACAGCCGCTGCTCCTGGGATGCAGTCTTCCCCGAGGAAGACAGACGTGGTGAAGTGTCCCTTGAGAATGCCCAGGTGCCTCAGGACTCTGAGGCCCAAGCTGTACCCTCGCACATGCACTGATGCTTCCAGAGGTTGTAACGCACACTGTCACGGCACGCACAGCAGAACCCACGCGGGAAGCCGGCTGCCTTCTCTCTGGCCAGGTATTAAAAAGGTTTGTAGAGGAGCGCCTGGGTGGCTCAGTCGGTTAAGAGGCCGACTTCGGCTCAGGTCATGATCTCGCGGTCCATGAGTTTGAGCCCCGCGTCGGGCTCTGTGCTGACAGCTCAGAGCCTGGAGCCTGTTTCAGATTGTGTCTCCCTCTCTCTGACCCTCCCCCGTTCATGCTCTTTCTTTGTCTCAAAAATAAATAAACGTTAAAAAAAAAAATTAAAAATAAAAAGGTTTGTAGAAGTGTCAATGATGCCACTCCTTTCACTAAATTTTGTTTTGCAAAATATGGCTGTTTTCATGAAAATATTTATATTAACACATACAGTATTTGTTTTTCATTTGGTTTTGTTTTTTACAATAGCCTAATAAGTATTTTAAAATTTTCTCAGTTTTAACTTCTGGTAAACGCTGATAGGTGTCGTCAATACAAAAAGCTTTTTGGGATCCTCGATGACTTTTTACTAGAAAAGGTCCTGAGACTGTGCAGGAGCTCTGTCCGGGAAGGACGTGTACACCACAGCGGAGAGGGGCTCTATGGGCCTCCAGGGCAGAGCCAGGCCCTCTCCTTGGCTGATCCGCATGTTCTCATCCCCCCCCGACGAGGCCCTGCCTGCCTTCCTCTCAAGTGGGACTCCTGCCTCACCCACAGGCTTCAGTGCACCCATCTGCTTGGAACCCCCTCCCCATATTGTGTGTCTGCGGGTGTCCTGTCCACTTACTGTCTGTGTCTCTAGCACAGAACGTGAACTCCGGGGGGCAGGGCCTTGTCTTCTCACTTAAGTCAGTGTTCCCCGTGTCCAGCCCCGGTGCTGCAGGGCCTGGCTGGCGGCAGCCACTTAGTACTTGGGTTTATCGGATGAGTGAGTGGACAACTCCTCGCCTTTGTTCTTGCTGGTTTTTTGAGGGAGAGGTTACCTGAAACAGCCCCTTCTCTCCTGCCTGGCTGCCTCCTTCTCACCCTCCAAGCTTTGGCCAAGCCCTATGCCTTCCTCTGAGCTGCACTTGTCCATGGGGCTTCTGTGGGCCAGGAGCTCCTGGAAGGCAGCCTCTGGCTGTTCTGTCCACATCCCAGCACCAAGCACAGAGCCGGGCTGTTTCCGGTGCTCAGGCAGTCCAAGACATCCTCAAAAGCCGGAAGATTCAGCTGAAATGACCCCTGATCAAGAGGCAGACCTGATAAAGACTGTGGCTGCACTGATAAGAGCGACAGCCCGATTCCTGCAGAGACTTGATGATTTCGAGGGGCTCTGGGTCCCCAACATCCCCTCCCAGAGCTGTGTAGCCTCACCAAAGGCTCAGAAGCCCAGGCACACAGAGCCTTTAATGGTACTTGCTTAGAATTAGCTTTCTAAACGGTTAAGTTCTAGAAAAACTTACGGAAGAACGCCTTTTCTTGTGATTTTATGGGGAACGATTTGGGCAACAGCATGAGTGTGGGCTCTGTAACACTGGGCAGATCACCTCACCTCACCTGTCTGTGCTCAGGTCCCTCGGTCAAATGGGGCTATCACAGTAATAATGCCTGCCTGGTGGGGGTGGGGTCTTCACAGATACCTGGGCACTGCACTGGGATCCAAAAAGGTCTCAGGAAGGGCAGATCCTTTGTGTTTAGAAGACTCGGGTTCCCCCCAGGCTCTCGGAATTCAGCAAAGGCTGAGAAAACATGCCTTCACTGGCTTCCCCAAGGATGGCTGCTGAGCCTCATCTTGGCAACTACCTGTCAGGCTCCCTGACAACCTGGCGATGCCCCTGCACTGCTCAGCTCCCTGGTGTGGGTCACCGCTTTCAGAGCAGAGAAATGACCATTGTGACAGGCCTGCGGAAGGCCTCCCCTCCCCGAGGAGACCACATTTTCATCTATAGGTGGAGGAAGAGAAGCTGTTTGAGGTGGGGGGAGGGGGGTGCAGGCAGTGGGGACGCCCAGGCCGGGTGAGGTGGGTGCCGCTGGCGAACAGAAAGATGACTAGTGTGGTTGCAACGGGACTCCAAGGGGTCCGGGTCTGACTGTAAGCGAACAAGGAGGTGTGGACGGATTCAAGCAGGAGAAGCCACAAAGGTTGGACTTTGAAGGCCAATTAGAAGGGGGTGACGGCAACAGAGGCAACGCAATTCAAATCCTTGTTGGCCCCTGGGATTCTGGCTGGAACAAATGGGGAGGGAAGGTATCAGAGCTAGTGGTGGAAAGGGGAAAGACGGGACAGATTTTTATGGGAAAGATCCTTGGTTTCCCCAAGTGCGGGGCTCCTCTCTCCTGCACCGCAATGGGAAGTCTTGGCAATTTGCCTTTTTTTTTTTTTTTTTTCTGCTTTTGCCGGGGGCGGGGGGTGGGGCACCTTCCAGGAGGTGACAGGTGCGGGGCTTCAGAAGAGGAAGAGGCCACCTGGGGGGTGGGCCCGACAGTACCTCTAGCGCGGGCAGCGCTCAGGCCGCCTGGGGGCGATGGCCGGGCCCTAGTCGGCCGGCGGCGACAGAGGAAGGCCCGCCCCGCCGCCCGGCCCCCCGCCCCGCTCACCTCCAGCGCCTGGCCTAGCTCCAGGTCGAAGGTGACCACGCACACGCACTCCAGCCAGGCCGAGAAGCGCGCCCAGGGCGCCGCCGCAGCCCGCGCTCCAGGGGACGCCTCGCCCAAGCGGCCGCGACCCCGGCGAGGCCCAGCGCCCGACAGCGAGTCCATGGCGGCCGGGACTGCGCCCGCCGAGCGTTGCCGGGGGAACGGCTCGGAGACGTTGCCGGGGGAACTGCTCGAAGGCGGCGGCCTGGGCGCAGGAAGGGACAGCGCCGCAGAGCAGTCGAGCGGCCGCCGCGGGCTAGAGGGGCCCTGCCGCGGCCTCCGCACCCCCGGCGGCCGGAGGAGCGTCGTGTGGCGGAGCGACGCCGAGTCCACCAGAGAGAAGGGCCCGCGTGGGCCAGAGCGGCCCTAGCCAGGAGGAGGAACTTCCGGGGAGGGCTGTAGAGCCGGGAGAGACTCGGGGAAGACTGCCCAGGCTGGGGTCGGGGCTTCCGGGGGCGCCGCGGTTTCCGGGGGCGCTGCAAGGGCGCTGCGGGAGCTGGAGGGGGGTGTGGGGCGGGGGCCTACGCGGCCGGCGTTCACGTCCAAATTGCGTAGTTGCTGACTTCCTACCACCCGTCGGACACGAATTCCAGTCTAGTTGTAACGTTCTCTAGAGATTGCTGGTCTCCTCCCTGGGGTCGCCTCGAGGTGTGGGGTCCTGCAGAGGTGTCACGTCCTGGCTTTGCGTCCGGACACTGGAGCATAGCTGTTACCTGCGTGCGGACTGCGCCCACGCCCGTGTCTATCGCCTCTAGGGTCCGGCGCTCCCAAATATTTCTGTAACCCTCGTGGGCTGCCTTGCACGCTCACTCAGGCCTGTCTGTCGAAACCAGATAACGCCTGTAACATGTAATTCGAGCCACCTGTGCCTTTTCATTTTCTGCCACGGGGGAGAAGTGAGGTTGAGCGGGCAGGTCGCCTCTCCCTCTCTGGCCTCCCGTGTCCCTCTGGCGTCCCCTGTTGGCCGAGCCTTGCCTGCAGAAATGTGGCCTCCTGAAATGTGGCTGCAGAGTCCCCTCACCCAAGGGCGAGTTTGGAGTAAGGACAATAACTGATAAGACAGGCCGTGTATATTCGAGTTGTATGAAAATCCGCTCCAAAGTTAGGCTAAGCTAGCCTAGGCTGGAGTAACAACCTCCAAGTCCCCAGTGGCTTTTTCACGCGTGCCTGGACTGGTGGGAGAGCTGGAGGGCTCTCCTTCATTAAACCCCCAGAATACATGCCTCTGAGGTCACCAGCAGCGGAAAAGAGATTGATGAGGCCCGTTACTTGCTAACCACCTTGGTCAACAAGTGACGTGTGCATCACTTTATTCACAGTCCTAGGGCCAAAGTTAGTCACATGGATACAACCTAACTGCAGGGAAAATGAAGGACAGGGATACTTGATGAGCCACACAATTATCCTTTACAATTATCATGTGTCATTGAGTTTAAGATGCTATTTTATAAGTCACCAAGATAAACTACTATTTACACAGTGATGTGCAATCAAATGTTTTCAAACATTCTATTATGAGATATTCAAAAATACATAAAAGATAGATGAACTGTACAAAGACCATCCTTTTACCTGCAACCTAGAATCTACATCAATAGTTAATATTTTCTTATATCCGTTTTATCCTATATCTACATTTGTCCTTTCCTGTCCCCATCCATCAATGCATCTTATTTTTACTTTTATTTATTTATTAAAAATTTTTTTTAATCCTTATTTACTTTTTGAGAGAGAGAGAGTGCAAGCAGAGGAGGAACAGAGAGAGAGAGGGAGACACAGAATCTGAAGCAGGCTCTAGGCTCTGAGCTGTCAGCACAAAGCCCTACGTGGGACTTGAACTCATGAACCATGAGATCATGACCTGAGCCGAAGTCAGACGCTTAACCGACTGAGCCACCAGGTGCCCCATATTTTTACTTTTAAAAGACAGTTATAGACATCAATGCTTTCACCCCTAAATACTTCAGTATGTGTATTATTAACTAGTAATCTTTAGGGTTTTTTTTCTTTTTGGGGGGGAAAATTTATATATAATGAAATACATGAATCTTAGATGGGCAGAACCAGTAACCCAAAGAACTAGCGAGATATGGAAGGAACATTACCATCACCTCAGTTCCCGCATGCCTCTTTCCAGTCACTCTGAACAACCACTCTCCATTATTCTGATTCTTTGCACCATGAGTGACCCTGTTCTAGAACTTCATAAAAATGGAATCATACAGTATGAAATTTTGTGTGTCTGGCTTCCTTTGCTCACCATGTTTTTGAGATTCATCAATTTTGTGGTATATTTCATGAGCTCACCCCTTCTTACTGCTGTGTATGCTTCTATTTTGTGAATATGCCACAGTTTGTTTATTCATTATCCTGCTGATGGACAGCCGGTCTCTTTCCAGTTTTGGGTTGTGATAAATGAAACTGCTGTGAAGATCCCTGTACAAGATATTTTGTGGAAGTACATTTTCATTTCTCCCAGCTGAATACCTAGGAACTGAATTGCTAAGTCATAGCATAGTCACAAAGATTTTTATTTACCTTTTCGTTGTTAATTTTTAGAGAGAGGAAGAGCATGGGAGAAAGAAGCAGAGGGAGAGAGAGAGAATCTCAATCAGCCTTCATGCTCAGCACAACCCCCGATGCGGGACTTGATCCCACCATACTGGGATCATGACCAGAACCAAAATCAAGCGTCAGAAGCTCAACCCAGGTGCCCCTGTTTACCTTTTTAAAGAAACAGCCAGAACTTTTCCAAAATCAACCATATATTTTTAAAATTCAACAACAATGTCTTCCTGTTTGGTGCATATCCTTGCCAACATCTGATATTATCAGTCTTCTAAGTTTTAGTCAGTCTAGTGGGTGGGTAGTGATATCTAACTGTGGTTTTAATTTGAATGTCTCTGATAATGGTGTTGAGCATTTTTTTCATGTGCTTATTGCCTGTCATCAATTGTAAGATGTATTTTGATTTTAGGTGTTATATTGTGAAAAAAAGTGCATTTTTTAAAATGTTTATTTTTGAGAGAGAGAGAGAATGCAAGCAGGGGAGGGGGAGAGGGAAGGGGACAGAGTACCCCAAGCGGGCTCTGCACTGGAATCAGTGAGCCCGATGTGGGGCTTAAACCCACGAACCTCGAGATCATGACCTGAGCCAAAGTCAGACGCTGAACCAACTGAGCCACCCAGGTGCCCCCCAAAATGTGTATTTTACAATCAATGAAATATGGTACTTCAAAAAAGTTCCTCTGTGCCAGTTCACAGCCAATCCCCACTCGCTCTTCAGGTCCAGAGGTCCAGGTACCTACTGATCTGCATTTTTTCTCTGCAAATTGACCTTTTCTCAAAATTTCTATATAAACGCAACATACCATGTAGCAGGCTGAATAGTTACCCTCAAAGATGTTCATATTCTAACCCTTGGGACCTGTGAATATTTTGCCTTACATGAGGTAGAAGGGACTCTCCAAGTGTGTTTAAATTAAGGATCTTGAGGGGTGCCTGGGTGGCTCAGTCGGTTGAGCAACCAACTGTGGCTCAGGTCATGATCTTGCGGTTCCTGGGTTCGAGCCCCCTGTTGGGCTCTGTGCTGACAGCTCAGAGCCTGGAGCCTGTTTCCGATCCTCCCTCTCTGTTCCTCCCCCACTTGTGCGCGCATGCGCTCTCTCTGTCTCTCTCTCTCTCTCTGTCTCTCTCTCTCTGTCTCTCTCTCTCCCTGTCTCTCAAAAATAAATAAACCTTTAAAAAATTAATTAAGGATCTTGAGATAGGGAGGTTGTCCTGGATTACCTAAGTGGACCCATTGTAAGAGTCCTTTTATTTTTTTATTAAAAAATTTTTTTTGATGTTTTTATTTATTTTTGAGACAGAGAGAGACAGAGCATGAGCAGGGGAGGGGCAGAGAGGGAAGGAGACACAGAATCCAAGGCAGGCTCTGGGCTCCAGGTTGTCAGCACAGAGCCCAATGCGGGGCTGGAGCTCACAGATTGTGAGATCATGACCTGAGCTGAAGTCGGACGCTTAACCGACTGAGCCACCCAGGCACCCCTGTAAGAGTCCTTTTAAGAGAAGCAAGAGGATCTGAGTCAGAGAAGGCAATGTGATGAGAGAGAGAAATTGGAAAATGCCTCACTGCTGGCTTTAAAGATAGAAGAAGGTAGGGGCACCAAGGTGGCTCAGTCAGTTAAGCCACTGACTTCGGCTCAGGTCATGATCTCATAGTTCATGAGTTCGAGCCCTGCATTGGGCCCTGCACTGACAGCTTGGGCCCTGCTTTGGATTCTCTGTCTCCCTCTCACGTGCTCTCTCTCTTTCTCTCAAAAGTAAATAAATCAACAACAACAACAACAAAAAAGACAGAGGAAGGGACCATGAGTCAAGGAATGTAGGCAGCTTCTAGAAGCTGAAACATTCAAGGAAACAGATTCTCCCCTAGAGCCTCCAGAAGGAACACAGTACTGCTGACACCTTGATTTAAGCCTCATTTCAGTCTCATTTCAAGTTTCTGACTTCCAGAACTGTAAGATAATAAATATGTGTGGTTTTAAGCCACTAAGTTTGTGGCGATTTGTTGCAGCAGCAATGACAAACTAATCCATATAATATGTAGTCTTTTCTGTCTGGTTTCTTGCACTTAACATCATATTTTTGGGGTTTATCCATGTTGTTGCCTGTATCAGCAGTTTGTTCCTTCTTATGAATAGTATTCCATTATCTGGATATATGGCATCTTTCAGTCCACTCAACAATTGATGGACATTTGGATTATTTCCCATTTTTGCCTGTTGTAAGTAATGCTACTGTGTGCATTTGTGTAAAAATCTTTGTGTGGACACGCCCTTAGGTAAATGCCTAGAAGGGAAAATATTGGGCTGTATGGCTATGTTTAACTTTTAAAGAAACTGTCAAACTGCTTTCCCAAGTGATTATACAACACTCAACCAACTGAGCCACCCAGGCCCCCCTAAATCTTATGCCTATTTTTAGATTGGGTTGTCTTCTTATCACAGGGTTGTAAGAGTTTTTAAAAATATATATTCTGAGGGGCGCCTGGCTGACTCAGTCAGAAGAGCATGTGACTCTTGACCTCAGGGTTGTGAGTTCAAGCCCCACATTGGGTGTAGAGATTACTAAAAATATAAATAAACTTAAAAAGTATATAGATATATATGTTCTGGAATCGAGTCCTTTATGAGATATATGGCTTGAAATTATTGTGGCTTGTTGTTTATTTTTCTTAGTAGAATCATTCGAAGAGAAGAGATTTTTAATTTTGATAAAGTCTAACTCATCAGTTCTTTTCTTTCCCATGTCATGTTTTTGGTGTCACAGCTAAGAAATCTTTTCTTTAAAAAAAAAAAAGTTGTTTTTGGGAATGCAAGCTGGTGCAGCTACTCTGGAGAACAATATGGAGGTTTCTCAAAAAATTAAAAATAGAACTACCCTATGACCCAGCAATTGCACTACAGGGTATTTATCCAAGGGATACAGGTGTGCTGTTTCGAAGGGGCACATGCACCTCCATGATTATAGCAGCGCTATCAACAGTGGCCAAAGTATGGAAAGAGCCCACATGTCCATCGATGGATGAATGGATAAAGAAGATGTGGTATGTATATACAATGGAGTATTACTCGGCAATCAAAAAGAATGAAATCTTGCCATTTGCAACTACGTGGATAGAACTGGAGGGTATTATGCTAATGAAATTAGTCCAAGAAAGACAAAAATCATATGACTTCACTCCTATGAGGACTTTAAGGGACAAAACAGATGAACATAAGGGAAGGGAAACAAAAATAATATAAATACAGGGAGGGGGACAAAGCATAAGAGACTCATAAATATGGAGAACAAACAGAGGGTTACTGGTGGGGGTGTGGGAGGGGGGATGGGCTAAATGGGTAAGGGGCATTAAGGAATCTACTCCTGAAATCATTGCTGCACTGTATGCTAACTAATTTGGATGTAAATTAAAAAAAATACATATATGTATATACATATATATAAATTTTGTTTTAATTTTTATTTATTTTTGAACAGAGAGACAGAGCATAAGCAGGGGAGGGGCAGAGAGAGACAGAGACACAGAATCCGAAGCAGGTTCCAGGCTCTGAGCTGTCAGCACACAGCCCGATGCGGGGCTGGAACTCATGAACCATGATATCATAACCTGAGCCGAAGTCAGACACTCAACCAACTGGGCCACCCAGGCACCCCAAAGAAATCTTTTCTTAATCCAAGGTCCTTACCCAAATAGTTTCTCCTATGTTTCTTCTAAAAGTATTTCAGCTCTCACATTGAGGTCTGTGATTCATTAATTTTTGTGTATGGGTAAAGTAAGGATTTAACTTTTTTAAAAAAAGTTTTATTTATTTTTTGAGAGAGAGAGAGAGAGAGAGAGAGAGAGTATGAGTGAGGGAGGGGCAAGGAGAGAGGGGAACAGAGGATCCAAGAAGGGGGCTCCGTGCTGACAGGATGACAGCAGCAAGTCGGATATAGGGCTTGAACTCACAAACTGTGAGATCATGACATAAGCCGAAGTCGGACACTCAAGCAGCTGAGACCCCATTGCCCCCCACTTTTTTTGGCTTATAATAACCACTGTTTCCGTGATCATTTGTTAAAAAGATATTGCTTCCCTATTGAATTGACTTAATGAAAGATCACATTTGTGAGAGTTTATTTTTTGACTTTCTATTCTGTTCCATTGATCTATATGCCTATCCTCATGCCAGTTCTATACTTTCTTGACTATTTTAGCTTTATAGTTAAAAATAGTAGTGTAAGTTGTTCAACTTTGTTCTTTTTCAAAATTGTTTTGGTTATCTTGATCCTTTGCATTTCTACATAAATTTTAGTATTAGCTTGTCAATTTATACAAAAAAAGAAAAACAACAAAACAAAACAAAACAAAACCACCTGCTGAAATTTTCCCAGGTATTGCATTGAACCTATAGATCAGTTTGGGGAGAACTGGCATCTTAATATTAGTCTTCTAACCATGACATGGCCATGACACGTCATTCCATTTATTCAGGTCTTCTTTAACTTATTTTAGCAATTTTTTAAGGTTATTTATTTATTTTGAAAGGGAGGGAGGGGCAGAGAGAGAGAGAGGAGAGAGAGAGAATCCTAAGCAGGCTTCGCATTGTCAGTATGGAGCCCAGAGTAAGGCTTGATCCTAGGAAACGTGAGATCATGACCCGAGCTGAATCAAGAGCCAGATGCTTAACTGACTGAGCCAGCCAGGCCCCCTTAGCAATGTTTTTATTGGTTGTGAATTGCAGAAACACACCAGGTTTGACAATTTCGAGGAGGGCTCATAGGATTCAGCACATAGTCATTCTATATTGTTACATTATATCATTATGGTAGTAAAGGGATACAAAATAAAATCAGCAAAGAGAAAAGGCCCTTGGGGAAAAGTTTGGGGGAGACCAGCCTCCAGCTTCCAGGGCCCTCTCTCAGTGTAGTCACACAAGAGGCATTTAATTGTCTCCATGAGCGGTGACAAGAGTGTGTGAAATGTTGGCAACCAGGGAAGCTCATTAGAGACTTTTATCCTCTTATCTGGAGTTTATATTTCTTTTCTAAGGCTGCTGTAACAAATTGATACAAACTAGGTGGCTTTAAACAACAGAAATTTATTGTCTTACATTTTGGTAGGCAGAAGTCAGAAATCAACGTGTCAGCTGGTTTGGTTCCTTCTGGAGACTGTGAGAAAGAGTGTGTTCCAGGCCTCTCTGCTAACTGCCGATTGCTACGTGCAAATCTGATTGGCTTGTAGATGTATCAAGCTAATCTCTGTCTTTATATCACTTTGTCCTCTGTGTCTTCTCTCTTTCCCTGAGAAGGACACTCGTCATTGGATTTAGGACACACACCCCCATCTTGAAGCAAGGATGATCTATCTCAAGATTCTTAACTTCATTACATCTGCAAAGACCCTATTTCCACAGATCACAGTGACAGGTTTTCAGTGGATATATCTTTAGGGAGAGAGGCACCATTCATGACAGGGCTGGTCAGATAGGCAGTCTCCATCTGGTGCCTGCCCAAATTCCAGACACCCAGAAAGAAAATGGGTGTTCAGTATAAATCATATTGCTTTTTTTTTTTTAATGTTTATTTACTTTTTGAGAGAGAGAGAGAGAGAGAGAGTGCAAGCAGGGGAGGGGTAGAGAGAGAGGGAGAAGACACAGAATCCGAAGCAGGCTCCAGGCTCCGAGCTGTCAGCACAGAGCCCAACGCGGGGCTCGAACCCACAAGCTGCGAGATCGTGACCCAAGCCGAAGTCAGACACCCAACCGACTGAGCCACCCAGGCACCCCTGCTCTTAATCCCCATCATCTAGTTCACCCATTCCCCATCCACTTCTCCTGTGAATGGAGTTTTTTCTTAAAAATTTTCAGATTTCTTGTTGCTGGTATATAGAAATATAACTGTTACTTATACATTGATATTGTATCCTCTGACCTTGTTAAACTAGCTTATTATTTCTAGCAGGGTGGTTCTTTTTGTAGATTCCTCATGATTTTTGTTTTTTAAAGTTTTTTTTATTTATCGATTTTGAGAGAGAGAGAGCAAGAGCAAGAGAGAGTGTGAGAGTGGGGAAGGGGCAGAGAGAGAGGGAGAGAGAATCCCAAGCAGGTTCTGAGCTGTCAGCACAGAGCCTGAGGCGGGGCTTGATCCCAGGAACTGTGAGATCATGACCTGAACTGAAATCAGGAGTTGGACGCTTGACTGACTGAGCCACCCAGGCGGCCCTCCTTATTTTTTTTTTTAAGTTTATTCATTTTTGAGGCAGAGAGGGAGAGAGAGAGCGTGTGCATGCACAAGTGGGGAAGGGCAGAGAGAGAGGAAGAGAGAAAGAATCTCAAGTGGGCTCAGTGGTGCTGACAGCACAGAGCCTGATGCATGACTCAAACCCACAAACCGTGAGATCATGACCTGAGCCAAAGTTGGACGCTTATGACTGAGCC
Organism: Panthera tigris; assembly: GCF_018350195.1. Taxonomy (NCBI): domain Eukaryota; kingdom Metazoa; phylum Chordata; class Mammalia; order Carnivora; family Felidae; genus Panthera; species Panthera tigris. The sequence continues at coordinate 140,452,716 of NC_056666.1, forward strand.
ACCCGGGCGCCCCCTCCTTATGATTTTTAAGCAGATAATCATATCTTCTGTGAATAAAAATGATTTTGCTTCCTCCTTTCTAATCTGCGTTTATTTTTTTTTCTTGCCTTATTGACTAGCTAGAACCTTTAGTACAATGTAGAATCATTTCAAATATTTCTTCTGTTCCTCAGTGTCCCTTCTCCTTCCAGTGTCCCATTCCATGTATGCTATACCTTTTGTGGTTGTCCCGTAGCCCTTGGATGTTCTGTTTTGTGTAGTCTTTCTCTTTGTTTTTCGGTTTTCAAGGATGCTTCTGACACATGCTCTAGCCCAGAGATTCTTTGCTCGGCCGTGTCCAGTCTGGTAGGACCACAAGAGGTATTCTCCACTCCCGCCACAGTGTGCTTTCTCTGGCATTTGTTGTTGTTCTTTCTCGGGACTCCCATCGCTCCGCTTACACGGCCCACCCGCTCCTGCACGCGGCCGACTTTACCTATTAGAGCCCTTAGTGTATTGGTCACAGTGTTTCATGGTCTCCCTCTGACCGTCCCAACATCCCTGCCACGTCTGCTTCTGTCTCTTCAAATTGTGTTTTTTGCCTTTGGATCGTGTAATTTGCCTTGGAAATTTTTCTTGATAGGCAGACATGATGTGCTGGGTCAAGTCGGCTTTTAGTAACGTGGTGGTGAGGTGTGGGGGGAGAGGAAGAATTCTAGTCCTGTGATTAGGCCTCAGTCTTCAGTGAGCCTGTGCCTCTGGACTGTGGGTGCTCCTCGGGTTTTGTTTGTTTGTTTTCCTGTCCTTTTAGCTGGGACAGGTGTCCAGAGGGGCTGGAGGTGGGTATTTCCCTTCCCTGAGGAAAGTGAGGTTCCGGTTAAGTCGTTTTCCTTGAGGTCAGGCCTTGGTGAGCAGAACGACCAAAGGGCTCTTTTCCCTCCCCTGCAGGAAGCGTCAGGGGCCTTTTCTCAGGTGTTTACTGTGGGAACCTGGCCAAGGTCCCGGGGATAAACCCCACCATGTGGTGGGACCCCGATGACTGGATCTCCCGAGGTTTTGAACTCTGAGTTGTGCGCGCCGAGCCTCCGGAGATCCATCGGTCACAGCTCCCGTGGCGGCTCCCGTTTGTGACTGTTCACTCTGGGCCACGATGGCTGGGATTTATCTGTTCTCTGTCATCTCAGGAGCAGGGCTTTGCTGTGTCCCCCTTCTCTTAGAGACCCGAGAAGAGCTGCTTTTTCATTCTGTTTAGCTTTTTACCTGTTAGGATGAATGGTAACTTCCAAGCTCCCAACATGCAGTCCTAGAAGGTAGAATTGAAGTGGCAAAAGCAGACAATCTTGTCTTGTTTTCAGTCTTAGTGGAAGACTGGTAAACATTTCACCATTAAGTTTGATATTATAGATTTTTCCGCATGTATTTGATGAACTTGAGGAGTTGCCTATCCATCCCTAGTTGGTTCAGAGTATTTATTATGATTGGTATCAACTTTAGTCAAATGCCTTTTCTGCAGCTATTGTGACCATCCTGTGAGTTTTGTCCTCTGTTCTCTCAATAGTGTGCATGGCATTGACTGAGTTTTGTTGCTAAACCAACTTTGCATTCCAATGGGATAAGCCCCATCGATCTTGGTAGGTAACACTTTTTACTTGCTGCTCAACTTGGTTCTTCATTCCTGTTGATTTGAGTGATCATCTTATGTCATGTCCATTCAGCTTGAAGAACTCCCTTTAGTATTTCTGATAAGGCAGATCTGTCAGTAATGGATATTCTTTTTCTTTTCTTTTCTTTTTTCTTTTCTTTTCCTTATTCATTTTGAGGGAGAGACAGTGTGAGTTGGGGAGGAGCAGAGAGAGAGAGAGAGAGAGAGAGAGAATCCCAAGCAGCTGAGAGTGCAGAGCCTGATGTGGGGCTTGATCTCACGCCCCTGGGATCACGACTTGAGCCAAAATCAAGAGTCAGACGCTCAACCGAGCCACCCGGGTGCCCTAAGAGTTTATTTTTAAGTAATCTCTACACCCAACGTGGGGCTTGAACTCACAACCCTGAGATTCTACCGAGTGAGCCAGCTGAGCGTCCCTAGGCAGCACTCATTTTATACCAGTTTTACCTTGTCCAATTTATTGGTGAATAATTTTGCATTTGGTGTTCTTACTGATAGAAGTTACTTTAGTTGATCCTTCTGTGTCAGAAATACGGAAATCAGCTTGGCTCTGTTTTAGCTGTGTTGTATACACCATAAGGCAGTTTAGAAGAGAAGTCTGTTGAACAGACATACATGTCAACCATGTCTTGTAAGCAATTACAGAAACAGGGCTCGTGGTAACTTTACGTATTTTCTCTTTGACTGTTACAGTGTTTATTTGCATATACTAATCATTTTCTTCTTTCTCCTTTCCATTCTTTTAAATATACAAGTTTTCAGAGCCTAACTTTATTATTTAGCTTTAATGTAAGAGCATGAGAGAATGCTCAAAGGGACAATGGCACAATTTGAGGAGTGATGAATGAAGCCAAGCATAGATACAGTGACGGTTGGGAACGGGCCTGTGCTCATTTGCAATGCTTATATCAGCTCTATCCCTGGGCAACCCAGGAACGTCTCTGTTACCCACCAGGCTGCGGCCACACACCCCACCCACACAGAATGAATTCCCACCTTCGGGAGGGGACCCCCTTCAAGTTATGTCCTTTCTTGAATATGGAGTCCTCTTTACTCTTTTATGATAATCCCTTGCTATCAATAATTTTATACCAAGCTTTCTCTGTTGAAGTCATTGTGTGGTTTCCGTCCGGTTATTGGACCATGACTGTTGATACAAGGCGGAAAAAAACAACAGGGGAAAGAGGCTTTGAAGTGTGCACGTGTGCATGCAGGCTTCAGCTGTGAAATAGGTCAGGGAAGCCCTCACTGAGAAGGGGCTGAATGAGTAAGATCTAGGAGGGAAGTTAGTAGGCACAGCTGTCACTAGAGGAAGGACATGTGCAAGTGGGCTATGGCAGGAGGTTATCGTAATTAGAAGCAAATAAACACGGGTAGAGTAGGGGAGATGGGATCAGATCCCGTAGGACCTTGTGAGCCACAGCAAGGACGAGGCTTTCTCCTTGTGTGAGCTGGAAGCCCCTGGGAGAGGGGTGTGATGGACTTGTTTCCATTTGATCCCTCTAGGTGTTAGGCTGATGTAAGCTGGCCTCTAGCAAAAATGCCAAAATAGAAGCAGGGAATCCATGGGGGGCTGCTGTTGTCAGTCAGGTAGGAGAAACTGGTCTTGGACCAGGTGTGGTTGTGGAGAACTGGCCATATTTAAAAGTGGAGGCATTTGCTGATAAACCCAGTGTGGAATCTAAGAGAAGGGCCCAGGCAGACCTCAGGTACTCTGGCCTGAGCACAGGAAGAACAAGATCAGGTAGAGGGTTGCAGGCGCTTTCATAGTGGGAAAATCAGCGGAAACATCTCTGGCATTAGGCCCCTTGGCCCTGAGCCCCCCATTCTGCTGCTCAATCCATTGCACCTCCAGCTTTGGTTGTAAGGGGCCTTCATAGGCAGGGCTTGAAGGGCGTTTCTTTTCTCAATTGTAAGGCCGATGCTTTTTTTTTAACCTCCAATTCCTGGAAGCTCACCCTACAGAACTTGCCAGATATCTGCACCGCAGAATGCTGGGGAAAAGTGTTCAGGGGCAGACGTCTCACTAGAGACATCTGCTATAAAGTAACCCAAAGGGGTACTGAGCTGCGGGCCGCGGACCTGGATGCCGGGAAGACAGGCAACTGGGGAAGCAGTGCCTGCAACCGCAGAGCAAGCCCCAGACCAAAAACCCCTTCCCCCAGAGCGCAGCGTCTCTCTTGCGCCGTCTACTGATAACGTTTAGCATAGCAAGGGCTCGGATGCACTGTCGGACGGCCTCGGTGAGTTTGGAGGGTGTGCAGCTGTATCTGGCAAGCTGGATATTCCTGACACCTGAAATAATAATTTTCGTTTTAGAGATTAGTTTGATTGGATTAAACAAATCCAAAAAAATTTAATTTGCACATATTCCAATGTGCAAAACATTGCCTCTGGAAAAAAGAATAAGTCTGGTGGCTGCTGCTCAGGACGGAGAGGGGACCTCGGCACGGGGTACAGACGGCTGACCACTGCTCACTCTCGCTTTGGCCGTGCCCACCCCACATGTTGAGGGGTTCAGGAAACACCCAGTGGGAAAGACCTTCGAGCAGAGAGGAAGGCCTGCAGGAAACAGGGAGACCCCTGCCCCGGGTATGTGACCCTCAAATCATTTCGGGCATCTGGAGGGGTTGCTCTGTTGCTGACATGGCATTAGCAAATTCATTACCGCAAGTGCATTACCCCGAAGCAAGTTAATTACGCTTGTATATTCGCATCATTATTCAGTAGCACCCCGGAGGGAAAAGTGAAAGAAGGCCGCTCGCCACCCCACCGCGCTCCAAGGCGGTCCAACCCCCGCGCTCGAGCTAGCCGGCGCTTCGTGGCGAGCGCGCGGCCCCGCCTCCTCCCACAACACAGCCCCGCCCACGAGCGCGGCTCCGCCCGCCGCCCCGCCCCGGCGCGCACGCGCACCCCTCCGCGCCAGGCACCGCCCCCGGCGTGCGCGCGCGCTCCCGCCGCTGCCGCCATTTTGGAGCGACCCGAGCGCCGCCCGCGGCCCGAGCCGGTCCCGAGCCGCCGGCCGGCCCGCGCCGTGTCCGTGGGCGCCGTGTCCGTGGGCGCCGCGCCCGGCCGGGCCCATGTGCGTGCGGCTAGCCCCAGGTCGCCCGGGCTACGCCTCCGCCAGCGCCCTGGCCTCTACCCGGGCCTCCGAGGAGCCGCCGCGACGCCCGGCCCGCGGGGCAGGTGAGTGCGGCCGCCCGCCGACCCCGCCGTGCCCGCGCCTGCCGGTGCCCCTTGAGGTGTCCACCCCGAGTGCTCACCCGCCAGTGGCCACCCCTCTGTTAGTGCACCCGCGTCTGTCCACCCCGTCAGTGTCCGCCTCCGTCAGTGTCCACTCACGGCCGTGCGCACCCTGTCAGTGTCTCCCCCCCCCCCCGTCAGTGCCCCCACGACAGTGTCCCCCCTGTCAGTGTTCCCCCCCGTCAGTGACCCCCACGACAGTGTCCCCCTGTCAGGTGTCCCTCCCGACACTGTCCCCCACGACAGTGTCCCCGTCAGTGTCCCTCCCCCTATACTGTCTCCCTGTCAGTGTCCTCCGTCAGTGTCCCCCCAACAGTGTCCCCCTGCCAGTGTCCCCCCCCCCGTTCAGTGTTCCCCTGTCAGTGTCCTCCCTCGTCAGTGTTCCCCACAACAGTGTCCCTCCATCAGTGGTCACTCCCTGTCACTCCCCCCACCTCTTTTCTCCCCTCCCCTCATTTTTCCCCCCAGGCGCTGTCCACCTCCACCCCCATTCTTGGTGCCCTCCCAGTCAGTGGCCCCTGTATCAGTGCCCCCCCCCCCCCAAGCGCGCTCCTCGTCTGTCAGTTCCTCCTTCCTGTCCCTAGTCCCCTCCGTCAGTGCCCTCCCCTCTGCTGCCAGTGTCCCCCACGTCAGTGCCCCCCCCCAAGGAAGCATCCCCCCCATCAGTGTCTACCCCGTGCCTGCCTGTCAAGGTCCCCTGTCAGTCCTGTCGGCGTCCCACCCACCTCCTCACTGCTCCTCCTCTCTTCCCTTCAGTAGGGACCCTTACCATCAGTGCCCTGACCTGTTTCTTAGTGCCCCCCTCCCCACCTGCTGCCACCCCTCTGCCTGCTCCCCCCTCTGCCTGCTCTCCCCCCCCACCTGCCCCCACCCCGCCTGCTTCCCCCTCCCTCTGCCGGCTCCCCCCCTGCCTGTCCCCCCCACCCCCCCACCTGCTCCCCCCCTGCTTGCTCCCCCTTCCTCCCTCTGCCTGCTCCCTCCTCCCCACCTGCTTCCCCCACCTGCTCCCCCCCCCCGTTTGCTCCCCCTCCCTCCCTCTGCCTGCTCCCCCCCTCTGCCTGCTCCCCCCTCTGCCTGCTCTCCCCCCCCACCTGCCCCCACCCCGCCTGCTTCCCCCTCCTGCTTCCCCCTCCCTCTGCCGGCTCCCCCCCTGCCTGTCCCCCCCACCCCCCCCACCTGCTCCCCCCCTGCTTGCTCCCCCTTCCTCCCTCTGCCTGCTCCCTCCTCCCCACCTGCTTCCCCCACCTGCTCCCCCCCCCCGTTTGCTCCCCCTCCCTCCCTCTGCCTGCTCCCCCCCTCTGCCTGCTCCCCCTCTGCCTGCTCTCCCCCCCCACCTGCCCCCACCCCGCCTGCTTCCCCCTCCTGCTTCCCCCTCCCTCTGCCGGCTCCCCCCCTGCCTGTCCCCCCCACCCCCCCACCTGCTCCCCCCCTGCTTGCTCCCCCTTCCTCCCTCTGCCTGCTCCCTCCTCCCCACCTGCTTCCCCCACCTGCTCCCCCCCCCGTTTGCTCCCCCTCCCTCCCTCTGCCTGCTCCCCCCCTCTGCCTGCTCCCCCCTCTGCCTGCTCTCCCCCCCCACCTGCCCCCACCCCACCTGCTTCCCCCTCCTGCTTCCCCCTCACCTGCTTCCCCCATTTGCTCCCTCCTCCCCACCTGCTCCCCCCACCTGTTCCCCCCTCCCTTCCTCTGCCTGCTCCCTTCTCCCCACCTGCTTCCCCCACCTGCTCCCCCCCCCGTTTGCTCCCCCCTCCCTCCCTCTGCCTGCTCCCTCCTCCCCACCTGCTTCCCCCACCAGCTTCCCCCCCCCGTTTGCTCCCCCCTCCCTCCCTCTGCCTGCTCCCTCCTCCCCACCTGCTCCCCCCACCTGCTCCCCCCATTTACTCCCCCCTCCCTCCCTCTGCCTGCTCCCCACCTCTGCCTGCTCCCCCCTCTGCCTGCTCTCCCCCCCCCCGCCTGCCCCCACCTGCTTCCCCCTCCTGCTTCCCCCCTCCTGCTTCCCCCCTCCTGCTTCCCCCTCCTCTGCCTGCTCCCCACCTTTGCCTGCTCCCCCCTACCCCCTGGCCTGCTCCTCCCTGCTTGCTCCCCCCTCCCTCCCTCTGCCTGCTCCCTCCTCCCCACCTACTCCCCCCACCTGCTTCCCCCTGACCTGCTCCCCCATTTGCTCCCCCCTCCCTCTGCCTGCTTCCTCCTCCCCACCTGCTCCCCCTACCTGCTCCCCCTCACTTGCTCCCCCCATTTGCTCCCTCCTCCTTTCCTCTGCCTGCTTTCTCCTCCCCACCTACTTCCCCCACCTGCTTCCCCCCCCATTTGCTCCCCACCTCTGCCTGCTCCCCCCTCTGCCTGCTCTCCCCCCCACCTGCTTCCCCCCCCCCCGCCTGCCCCCACCCCGCCTGCTTCCCCCTCCTGCTTCCCCCTCACCTGCTTCCCCCATTTGCTCCCCCCTCCCTCCCGCTGCCCACTCCCTCCTCCCCACCTGCTCCCCCCACCTGTTCCCCCCTCCCTCCCTCTGCCTGCTCCCTCCTCTGCCCGCCCCCCCCCCCCACTGGCTCCCTCTCTGCCTTGTCCCTCCTCTGCCTATCCCTCCTCTGCCTGTCTCCCCACCTCCTACTCCCATCCTCTGCTTGCTTCCCCCACCACTGCCTGCTTCCCCCCACCTGCTCCCCCTCTGCCTATCTCTCCTCTGCCTATGCCCCCTGCCTGCTCCCTCCTCTGCCTGCTCCCCTCTGCCTATCCTTCCTCTGCCTGTCCCCCCTCTGCCTGTCCCCCCCGCCTGCTCCCCCCTCTGCCTGTCCCCCTCTCTGCCTGCTCCCCACCTGCCTGCTTCCCCCCAGCCTGCCCCACCCCCCGCCTGTCCCTCCCACCCGTCCCCCCTCTCTGCCTGTCCCCTCTCTGCCTGTTGCTTTGGGACTCCCCTCCCCAGTGCCCACTGTAATCAGTCCCCTGTTCCCTCACTCCTCCTGTCAGCATCCCCTCTTTCTATCACTGTTGTAGCTTCAGCGCTCCATGAACCTGTCACCTTCCCTGGCCTGTCTCCTTACCGTTCACTGCCTCCTTTCTTCCTCCATCTCCATCATCTCTGCCTTCACCATGCACCTTGTTGGCCCTCTTCAGTGGCTTCCTGACCTTGCTATGGTGTCTCCTACACACCTCCACCTGCCACTTCGTGGCCTTGACACCTGTTTACCTTGTCCACCCACTAGTCACTCACTGCTCTCAGTTCACCACTGAAACAGTGCCCTGTCACCCCCAGCTCACCCTCTCTGTCATTTCTGTTCAGTCCCTGCCTCTCACTTCACCTCTCCCCCATTTCGTCACTGTACCCACCTGTCTTGTCCCTGTGGCCTTCTCCAGCCCCGCCTGTCACCTGCCCCTGTTGCCACTCCCTGCCATGCCTTTGGCCTTTCAGTGCTGGGGCCATCACTGACACTCTTCAGCTGTTTACTTCTCCATGTTCCTTCCTTTCTGGTTTCTCTTCCATTTTGGCCACCCTAAGTCATGTCAGCTAAGCTCTGGAAGGTGAGAAGCAGTCAGCTATGAGAAGAGTGGGGGACAGGCGCCTGGGTGCTCAGTTGGTTTAGTGCGAGATTCTGGATCTCAGCTCACGTCTTGCTCTCGGGGCTGTGCGTTCAAGCCCCGCAGAGTGGGGGGACAGAGCGTTCCAGGTTGAGGGGACAGCACGTGCAGTGGCCTTGCAGTGGGTCTTCTCTAGGAACCTAGATAAGACTAATGTGTGGCTGGGGTAAGGGGGAGATAGGAGCACAGGGTACCGCGTGGGCCTTGCAATCATCTGTTCTTGGCCGGTGTGTGCCTGAGTTGTGAGTGAGGGGGACCGGGATGGACGTTAAGTTGGGAAGGGCCGTCGTCACAGAGGCAGGACGTGCAAGAGAGGGGGCGAGATGAGGTGGTGGGAGTGGTGTAGTTGCAGTTAGACCTCAGGGGTCGACTTAGGGAGATGTTTGGGAGGCAGAGCTGTTAGGACTTCCTGCCAGATGAGAAGAGGGTGTGGGGGAGAGGGCCCAAGGTGAGGTCTGGGCTTCTTGATGGGACTGTGGCATTGTCAGCTGAGATGGGGAAGCAGGATGGGGTGGTGGCAGGTGCAGGGCCTTAATGGTAGGTTAGATGTAGAAAGTAAGGCTTTCTCTTGGCTTTAAGTAGTGGGCGATGTCTGACTTATCCAAGGGTCATTGGCACGAAGGTATCTCGCAGAAGAATCTGGAGCCCAGAGGAGAGGTCAGGCTGCAGGCATATAGGACCTCAGCACAGGGGTAATGTTTAAAACCTTGGTAATGGCAGTTTTTTTACACACGCACAGCAGAACGTACTGATCGTTTATTGTGTGCTGCTGCTTGAAATGCTTTATGTGAATGAACTATTTAATCTTCACAAGAATTCAAGGGTATAGAAACTATTATTTCCTATTTTACAGATGAGAAAACTGGTATACAACAAAGTAGGTGATTGACTCAGGATTTATACCCCAGACAGACTGACTAAAGCCCCTCCCCCTACTTTTTCTTTAGGTTAAGGAAAAGGCTGACTTTCAAAATACTGTTTTAAATTTTTAAATAATGGTAGCTGATTACGTACCAGGCATATTTGTGTGCACACATGCATGTGTTCCAATAAAGCCTTATTTATTTAGGAAAGCAAGCCCAGGCACATTTTAAAGTACATTACCTATGCCATCTTATTTAATTCTTTTTTTTGTTGTTGTTTTTTTTGTTTTTTGTTTTTTGTTTTTTAACTTTTTTTTTTTTTTTAACGTTTTTATTTATTTTTGAGACAGAGAGAGACAGAGCATGAATGGGGGAGGGGCAGAGAGAGAGGGAGACACAGAATCGGAAGCAGGCTCCAGGCTCTGAGCCGGCAGCCCAGAGCCCGATGCGGGGCTCGAACTCGCAGACCGCGAGATCGTGACCTGAGCTGAAGTCGGACGCTCAACCGACTGAGCCACCCAGGCGCCCCCTTTTTTGTTTTTTTAAACAAAGTGCTTTACCGTTTTATTATCTTTGTATCCTTGTGAGATCTAACAGACATTTTGACAGAAAGCAGGTACATGACTTGTACAGAATTTATTATAAACCAGAGAGTGAAAGCCAGTGCTAAATTTTCTATTTTGACATCTAACACAGTAAGCACTTAATTCTTTTTTTGTTTGTTTTTTTGGTCTATTTATCTTGGGAGAGGGAGGGAGAGGGAGAGAATGAGTGGAGTGGGAGAGGGGCAGAGAGAGAGAATCCCAAGCAGGCTGAATCCTAACCACTGACAGTGCTGAGTCTGATGCGGGCCTTGATCTCACCATGAGATCATGACTTGAGCTGAAACCTAGAATTGGATGTTTAACTGACTGAGCCACCCAGGTGCCCCAGCATTTAATTCTTAAAACAACTTAATGATATAGCTAATCTTTTTTTCTTTAAACATTTTAAATTTTATTTTGGAGAGAGAGCACTCATGTGCATGCAAGAGAGGTGGGCAGGGGGGGGAAAGTGAGAGAAACCTAAGCAGGCTCCACGCTCAGTGTGGAGCCCGACGTGGGGCTCGAGCCTGTGACCTTGGGATCATGACCTGAGCTGAAATCCAGTCGGATACTCAACCAACTGAGCCACCCAGGTGCTCCTATAGTTACTCTCAATATTCCTATTACCATTTATGTGAGAACATTGAGGCACAAATTAAGAAATGTACCCAAGGTCACAGTAAATAAATGTGAGAACCAGAACTCAGCCTAGGTGGTCAGACTCTAGAGGTTGTGTTTTTCATTCTCACCTCCTGTGGTTCATACACAGGGTAGTCTGAACTCAGAGTATAATTCTGGAAGGTATCAAAATGGGTATCGTGAAGTTAGTCTCATTCTCACCCCATTCCTCAGCCATTGACTTCTTAGAAAACCTGTCACATCCATGGACAGCAAGCAGCTTTCTTCTTTTTAACACAGAATGTACAATTTTTTATTTCTTTAAAAATATTCTACCACTAAAAATTATTGAAGAATATTTTATACCCAGTAAAATGTACAGATCTTAAATATGCTTGATGAATTTTAGCAAATGTGTACACCACAAGTGTGTACACGAAAGTGTGTCCATCACTCATGTCAAGATATAGAACATTTCTATCTCTCCTAAAAGTTTCCTTGTGTCCCTTTTCAGTTACTACAACCAACCCCCAAATCCTGAGGCAACCATTGTTCTGATTTCTGTCATTACAGATTAATTTTGCAGGTCCTCAAACTTCATGTAAATGAAATCATAAAATATGTGCTTTTTTGTGTATGTCTTCTTTGGCTCAGTGTAACGTTTTTAGATCTTCTTTACTTATTTAAAAAGTAATCTCCGGGGTGCCTGGGTGACTCAATGGGTTAAGCGTCCGGCTTTGGCTCTGATCATGGTCTCACCGTTTGTGGGTTCGAGCCCCACATCGGGCTCTGTGCTGACAGCTCAGAGCCTGGAGCCTCCTTCAAGTTCTGTGTCTCCTGCTCTCTCTGCCCCTCCCCTGCTCATACTTTGTCTCTCTCTCTCAAAAATAAACAAACATTAAAAAAAGAAAAAAAGTAATCTCCATGCCCAACATGGAGCTTGAACTCATGACCCTGAGATCAAGAGTCGCATGCTCTACTGACCGAGCCAATCGGGTGCCCCTTGAGATTTATTGATTTTAATGCCTATATCTGTAGTTTGTGCTTTTCATTTGAGTAGTACTCATTTGTATGAAAATATAATTTACGTTTTTTTTTTTTCCTGTTGATGGGTGTCTGGGTTGTTTTTACTTTTTGGCTAGTATGACTAAAGTCACTGAAGATTCTTATGCATGTCTTCTGTGGACGTACATTATTCCTTTGGGGTAAATATTTAGGAGTGGTACTGCTGAGGGTCATAGTGTAGATACATTTTGAACTTTTTTCAAAAACCGCAAACTATTTTTCAAACTGATACCATTTTCCACTCCCACAGTAATGTATGAGAGTTCTAGTTTCTCTACATCTATGCCAGCCCTTGGCGTTGTCAGTCTTTTATGTATGTATGTATGTCAGTCTTTTTATTTTTAGCTATTCAGTTGGTAGTGAGTGATATCTCACTATGGTTTTAATTTGTATTTTTCTTTAAGTTTTTTTTTTTTAAAGTTTACTTAGAAAGTGTGAGTGGGGAGGGCAGAGAGAGAGAGAGAGAGAGAGAGAGAGAGAGAGAGAATATCCCAAGCAGGTTCTGAACTGTCTGCACAGAGCCCCGATGCGGGACTCAGACTCACAAACCAAGCCTCACAAACTGAACCCAACTGTTAGATCATGACCTAAGCCAGAGTTGGATGCTTAACCTCTGAACTGCCTGAGCCACCCAGGTGCCCCTAATTTGCATTTTTCTGATGAATAATGATGGTGAACAACTTTGGTTTGGTTTGGTTTTTTGGTGAACACCTTTTTTTTTTTTTCTTTTTGAGACTGACAGAGCACGAGTTGGGGAGGGGCAGAGAGAGAGTGAGACACACACACACACACAGCAGAATCCAAAGCAGGCTCCAGGCTCTGAGCTGTCAGCAGAGAGCCTGACACGGGTTTGAAGGGCTTGAACTCACAAGAGAGAGCCGAGAGATTATGACCTGAGTCCAAGTCAGATGCTTAAAGGACTGACCTACCCCAGTGCCCCAATGAACAACTTTTTATATGCTAATTAGCTACTTAAATATTTTTTCTGGTGAAGTGTCAGGTTTTTAATCCATTCTTCATTGGATTTTTTTTTTTTTTTTTTTTTTTTTTTTTTTTCATTTTAAGAGTTAAAATGACCTCCAGGATCAAGAGTTGCATGTTCTACTGACTGAGCCAGCCAGGCACTCCTTGCCTATTTTTTTTCTTAATGGTGTCTTTTGATGAACAGAAAATTTTAATTTAGGTGAAGTAAATTTTTGTCTCTCTCTCTCTCTCTATATATATTTTTTAGTAATTTCTACACCCAATATGGGGCTCCAATTCACAACCCTAAGTTCAAGAGTCGCACGTTCCTCCGACTGAGACAGCCAAGTGCCCTGTTGGTAGTTTTCTTTTATGTTTATTATGTGTCCTTACAAAATTTTGCCTGCACCAGTGTTGTGAAGACACTATCTTTTTTTTTTTTGTAAAAGTTTTCTTTTTTAAAGATTTTATTTTATTAAAAACATTTTCTTTTAAGTTTATTTATTTTGAGAGAGACAGAGACAGGATGAGTGGAGGAGGGGCAGAGAGACAGGGAGACAGAGCATCCCAAGCAGGCTCTGTGCTGCCAATGCAGAGCTGGATGTGGGGCTTGAACCCATGAAACTGCGAGATCATGACTTGAGCTGAAACCAAGAATTGGACGCTTAACTGACTGAGTCACCCTAAAGATTTTATTTTTAAGTAACCTCTACACCCAATGTGGGGCTCGAACTCACAACCCTAAGATCGAGTCACACATTCCACTGACTGAACCAGCCAGGCACCCCTATGAAAGTTTTATAGTGGTAGCTTTTGTATTTTGGTTTATGATTCACCTTTTTCTTTTTAACAGCTTTATGGAGATGTAATTGATGTACAATAAACCACACGTTTAAAGTGTAAAATTGGATAAGTTTTGACATGTATATACCTGTGAAATTATCACCACAGTGTAGTGAATGTCTATCATCCCCCAGATTTCCTCATTTCATTTTGGGAACCGTCCCTCCCACCCTTTCCTGCCTCCATCTCCAAGCAAATACAGATTTCCTTTCTGAATCCTTCTTGCATTAGTTTTTTATTTTTAAAAAAATTGTAAATGTTTTTACTTAATTTTTGATAGAGAGCACGCGTGAGCAGGGGGAGGGGCAGAGAGAGAGGGAGACCAAGAATCTGAAGCAGGCTTCAGGCTCTGAGCTGTCAGGCACAGAGCCTGATGCAGGGCTCGAACTTGTGAACTGCAAGATCATGACCTGAGCCAAAGTCAGACGCTTAACTGACTGGGCCACCCAGGCTCAGTTCTTGCATTAGTTTTTTTTTTTTTTAATGTTTATTTATTTTTGAGAGAGAGAGAGAAAAACAGAGCATGATTGGGGAGGGGCAGAGAGAGAGGGAGAGAGAGACAGAATCCAAAACAGGCTCCAGGCTCTGAGCTGTCAGCACAGAGTCTGATGTGGGGCTCGAACTCCTGAACCATGAGATCATGACCTGAGCTGAAGTCGGACGCTCAACCGACTGAGCCACCCAGGTGCCCCTTGCATTAGTTTTTAATGTCAGGTGAAATCAGGATACTTCCTCCCTGCCCTTCCCTCATGGGGTTATGTAATCATTCCAGCATCATTTTTTAGAGCCTTTGTCATAAATTAATTGAACATGCGTGTGCAGGCTTCTTTTTGGGTTTTGTTACATTCTCTTGGTCTGTTTTTCTATCTTATGTCAATACCACAGTGTATTAATTACTGTAATTTAAAGGTAGTATAAGTCCTCCACCTTTAATCCTCTACAAAATTGTCTTGCCAGTTTTAGAATAACCTCTTCACTATGTACAGAAATTTTTGCTGGAAGTTTGGTTGGGGTTATATTGAATCTGTAGATTTATTTTATTTTATTTTATTTTATTTTATTTAACGTTTATTTTTGAAAGAAAGAGAGCATGCACACCCACAGGGGAGGGGCAGAGAGACAGAAAGACAGAGGATCTGAAATGGACTGTGCGCTGATAGCAGCAAGCCCAGTGGGGGGCTCAAGCTCATGAATGGTTAGATCTTGTACCTGAGCTGAAGTTGGATGTTTAACTGATTGAGCCACCCTATGCCACCCAGGTGCCCCTCAATACGGTGTATTATATTAATTTTCAGATGTTAAAGCAACTTTGGAGTCTTAGGTTAAATCTGCTTGGTGTGGTATATAATGCTTTAATTTTTTTTTTTTTTTTAATAATTTAGAGCTTGAGCATGGGACGGGGCAGAGAGAGAGAGAGAGAGAGAGAGACAGACAGACAGACAGACAGACAGACAGACTGACTCTCAAACAGGCTCCACCAGTGTGGAGCTTCACGCTGGGCTTGATCCCACGACTCCAGGATCATGACCTGAGCCGAAATCTAGAGGTGGATGTTCAACCATGACTGAGCTACCTAGGTGCCCCTATAATGGTTTTTATAGGTGGATGGATTTGGTTTGCTAGTGTTTTGTTGAAGACTTTATATATATTCATAAGAGATTTGTGAATGACTTTCTTTTTATATGATATCATTGGTTTTGATAATACTAGCACCTTGGAATGAGTTGGGAAGTTGTTCTTTCCTTTTTGCAGATCAGTTTTCTATGTGGGATCATTTTATTTCAGCCTGAAGCACTTCCTTCAGTATCGCTTACATTGTGGATATGCTGGGAACAGAGTCTCTGTTTTTGGTTGTCTGAAAAGGTCTTTTTTTTATTATTATTATTTTATTTTGTCATGATAAGTGTACTTTTTAATTCTCGTTCTGTGTTTAATTCCCATCCTCCCTATTTCACCCACCTCCCCTCTGGTGACCATCAGTGTGTTCTGTACAGTGAAGATGTGAAGGTCTTTATCCTTCAGTTTTGAAGGACATTTTTGTTGAATATAAAATTCTAGGTTGATAGCTTTTTTTCTTTTAGCACTTTTAAGTGCTTTTAGCATCTGTTGTTTCTAAGAAGTCAGCTATCATTCTTGTTCACCTGGTATCTTCTTTCCTACTGTGTTTAAGGTATTTTATGTACTTATTTTAAATAAATTATTTTTATTGTTTTTCAATTTGACTATAATTTTTCTAGGTATAGTGTTTTTGTGTTTTTCCTTTTTGGATTTATTTAGTTCGTTGGATCTTTGTGTTGATGTGTTTAATAAACTTTGGAAAATTTTTGGCCATTGACTCTTAAATATTTCTGAAATATTTTTTCTGCTTCATATTTTTTCTCCTCTTGGGACTCCAGTGGTACTTATTTTACATGGTTTGACATTTTCCCGTAGGTTTTGAATGTTTGTATTTGTAATATTCCTTTTCTTTCTATTTATATATGTATATTTTCTATTCATCTATCTTCAGAGTCCCTGTTTTCTGTTTTGTGATCATTGTGTTAATTCTATCCAGTAGTGTTTTGATTTAACATACTGTATTTTTCAGTTTAGAATTTCCTTTTGGTTTTTACATCACGTTTGTTAATGAATATTAGCTCTGCTAATGAATATTTTCATTTCTTCTGACCATTTCCCCAAATGTTTTAATATATTATAATTGCTGTTTTGAAGTTCTCATCTGCCAGTTCCAACATATGATCTTTGTGGGTCCTATAGATTGTTTTTTCTCTTCATCATGGGTCACCTTTTCCTGGTTTGCATGTCTAGTAATTTTTTATCATACAATGAACATTATGCACGGTGCATTATAGAGACTCTATTTGGGGTTCTCTTCCTATAAAGGATCTTGAGTTTTGTGAGGGCAGACTTAAATTACTGGGAGATCATCTTGACCCTGTAGAAGCTTGTAGCCTGTAGGGTGGATCTGTTTTGTTTTGCCTTGTGTTTTAAGACATGACCTTTAGTTCTGGAATATGGTTTTTACTCCTCTAAGGTGTGACCTGTCTAGGATTTTAATGGAAAACCTTTCTAATTTGCCAGAACTGAAACTCTAAATTGTCTTCCCAGGACTGGACAGCAGCTGGCGTCTTTGCTTAGCTCTTTGTCCTCACAACAGTTGCTTTCTGCTTGTTTTTCTTTTTAGTTTTTCAGCTTTATTGAGATATAATTGACAAAGTTGTAAGTTATTGAAGTACGTTATGATGATTTGATGTATGTATGCATTATGAAAGGACTCTCCCCATCTGGTTAGTTGTTACATCTGTCACCTCACATATTTATCTTAGTGTGTGTGTGTGTTTGAGAACACTTAGGTTGGGGTGTCTGGGTGGCTTGGTTGGTAAAGCATCCAACTCTTGATCTCAAGTCTTTATCTCAGGGTCATGAGTTCAGGGTCTCTGTGCTGGGCATGAAGCCTACTTAAGAAACAAAACAAAAAAACCTCAGTTAAGTTGTGCTCTCTACAGCGTTCTCAGCTGTAGTCACCGTGTCTTACATGACGTCCTCAGACCGTAGTCATCTGTGTGTGGACCCTTTGACCAGCCTCTCCCTGTGTCCCCTGCACCCAGCTCCTGGCAGCCATTTTTCTGCTCTGTTTCTGGGAGTTTGATTTTTTTTTTTTTTTTTTTTTTTTTTGCTTGCTTTATTGGTGTCTCATCCTGCCATCTGCAGTTTAGGAGTCAGTCAAGGATTGGGAGGAATTTAATGCAGATGAGTGAGATTTTTGCTTCTTTTGGGTTTTTCCTTTCAGTTTCAGCCATTTTGATAGTCCTGAACTCTGACCCCTTTTCTTCCTGTAGTGAGATGCTTAGCACTGCTGTCACCTAGCACTGTTGCCTCATGCTCAGTGAGAGCTGGGCAGTGCCCGCAGGTCACAAGACATTTCAGTGCAGAGCTCATAGTTTGTTCTCCTTACACTGATTGTGCTCCCTCCAGTTTCTTTGTGTTTTTGGTTGTTCTCCAACACCTTCAGATAGCCTTTTTTTTTAAATATTTTGTGCAGTTTATAATTATTATCAGTAAGAAGATCAGTCAGATAGAAGCTGGAACCAGAACTGTCAGATCTGCACTTTTAAACCCTGTGCTATACATGCCTGACAGAGGAAGAGAAGGGAGACCACGGGGAACGTGGGGGTGTGTCCACTTGTGGAGGTGAGCACAGGAGATGGAAGCTGACCAGGAGTAGCTGTGGGTGCTGGACGGAACCAGGAGAGTGTGGTGTCGCAGAAGCTAAGAGAGGCTGGTACTTCACTGTGATAAGCTTTGGGATGTAGAGTGAGGGAAGGACTGAGAGGTGGTCCTGGGAATTCATTGGCTTCCTTCATTGGCTTCCTTGACAAAAGTGGTCTGGTGGCATGCTGGGGAGAGAGGTTTGATGGGAGGAGAGGGATTAGGGACGGTAAGTGCAGACAGCTCTTTAAGGAAGCATCGCGTCAACAGGGATTGGAGAAATGTCTATGGGGCAGAGGGGTGTGTGTGTATGTGTAAGTGTGTGCACACTGGGACTGGAGATACCAGAGGAGCAGTCTTGGGAAGGCATGAAGGGTGGGGTCCAGAGCATAGGTGGAGGTCTTGGTGGGAGCAAGGACCATTTCTCCATTGTAATAGGAGGGAATGCAGTGGATGTGGTGATTAGGGTTGGTAGGTTTGATGGAAGGAAGATGGGAGAGTTCACACTTGAAGCCTTGTGCTTTTTCTGTGAATTAAGGGGTAAGGTTATTGGAGAGTTGAAGAAAGAGTTGAAAGAAAGTATCTATTGCTTTGTAACAGAGCATCCCAACAATGATTGGGGACTTAAAATAGCAGTCTTTGTTTTTGGTTATGAGTGTGGGTTGAGCCCAGTTTGGGCTGGTCCAGGCGTGGCCAGCATGGCTGCTCTCTGCTCCTTGTGTTGTCTGCCTGGCTTCTTGTATGATTGGGGCTTCAGCTGCATGTTTAGGCCTCTCTCCAGGGTTCTGTCAGCCTCAAGGAGGCCACATTGTCACAGGACTCCAAGAGGGCAAGACTGGCAGCTGGTTCTCAAAATGGCACCTGTCCTCTGCTGCCTTTTGGTGGTTACAGCAGGTCCCAGGAGTCACCCGATGGGTGGATAGACTTTATATTTTATGATTTTATTTTTTGACTTGACTTCTTGATGCAAGGAGCTATGTAGAATTTGTACCCATCTGATATTTGTCACAGTTGTCTCAAGAGAGGGAAGCTAGCTTCTTAAGAGTTCGAAGGCTAGGCTGTATTTAATGTTCACTTGAGATGTGTGGTCGTTAATTTAAAACAAGTGAAACTCAGGCCAGGTTTCCTCACGGAACCCTCTCTGACCAACAACTTCCTGCTCCCTGACTAATGATAATTGATGACATTTATTGGGCACTTACTGTTTTCCAGGTATTTTGAGCACTTGATTCAGAGTATCTTGCTTAATATTCACACTGTCCTTTGAGGTAAATACCATCATCATCTCCATCTCATAGCTGGGGAGACCGAGACATAGAGCTTAAGAAATGTAACTCAGGTCAGTATGTGGAGGCGCTGATGCAGGCCAGGCAGTCGCATCTGGAGCTGAGCTTGTAGCCACCTTGACGCACTGGCTGCAGACGTCACGTCTTCCACGCGTGACCGCCATGGTAGCTGACACACGCAGGCACTCTTGGTGCCTCTGGTTCCTTGCAGTGAACTTTGCCCTGGACAGTCCTCACGTCCACCCTAGGAGGATGTTATTTTTATCCCTGTCCACCAGGACACCCCAGGGCACAGGGGACCAGTGACTCTGTCCTCAGGGCTTGCAGGTAGGAAGCTCTTTGGGCAGGGTCCTTCAAGATTTACTGGAGGTCAGGCCTCTGGGGGTGGGGCTGTGTTTGTGTCCTTCCTTCATTTGTTGCTGAGTAGAGGACACCCGGTGTCCTCTCTGTGGGTTGTTATCAGCATTGAAACCTTTCAGAGTTGGGGGGTGGGGAGGGTGGGTGATGGGTATTGAGGAGGACACCTTTTGGGATGAGCACTGGGTGTTGTATGGAAACCAATTTGACAATAAACTTCATATATTGAAAAAAAAAAAAAAAAAAAGAAACCTTTCAGAGCTCCTCTTCAGGGATGTGCCCATCTGTGAGCCCACCGACCGCTCCCGTACAGCACTGAGATGGAAGTCATATGCCATAAAGTCGCCCTTCTAAAGTGTGCAAGTTAGTACATTCACAAGTGCAGCCAGCACCACTGATTCCAGAACAGTTTATCACTCCACAGAGAAGCCCATTGGCTGCGTCATTTTTAAGACTTGCTCTTCTCTCCTCAGGGCCTCATTTCCCCTCAAGCCTACGAGACCCTCTTCTCACCCTTTCTTGGCTCTGCCGCATAGTCCTCCCTGGACCAGGCCAGCCCTGGTTGGTACCTTCATGTTATCTCCCTCCATCATGATAATTCTTTTTGTATCTCCTTTGATACCTCCTTTTTTTCTTTATTGACTGGACCAGTACCTGGTGTCATGTGGAGACTGAGAACTTGACTTTGCTGTCAGACAATCTGGGTTCAGGTTTTGAATTGATGTTTATTAACCTGTGGCCTTGGGCTCGTCCTATAATTATTGAGACCTCTGCTTTTTAACCTGTGAACTGGGATTAGTGGTAAACTCCCTGCTGCACTGAGTTGTACTGGGCTCATGCAATGCTTGCACACAGTAGAGTGTCCGTGAACCAGCTCTTGTCGATTCCCTTTCTTGTGGCAGGTGTAACCCTGCAGAGTTCCTCGAGTTAATTCTCTTGTGCTCTTGTTTGGACTCAGCTTTGTCCATTGCCCTGGCTTCTGCCCTGTGCTTGTTGGGGCTTTTTCTCTGCCTGTTTGGCAATGCTTTTTAGCCACATGTCTCCAGTTACTTGTCCTTCCAAGAGTCTCGGCCCAGCATGTGCCCTGCCTCCCCTTGGAGCTGGTTCTCCCAGGACCACAGTGTTGAGAACACATGCAGTGCAGGCATGGTCTGTTGTTTGTTGTGTGGGGCACATGTACACTGGGGCCTTGCTGTGGTGTGTCTTTGGGTTCCTGTACAGGCAAGCCCAGATCTAGAATGGTTCAACTTAACATATTTTCAACTTTATGATGGTGTGAAAATGGCATGCATTCCATAGAAACTGTACTTGGAATTTTGAATGTACATCTTTTCCTGGGCCAGCGGTATGTGGTACGATCCTCCTGTGTTTCTGGGCAGCGGCCTCAGCTCCCGGTCAGCCCATCAGCACGAGGGCAACAATCATCTTGTACCCAGACCACCATTCTGTTTGTCACTTTGAATCCAGCATTCAGTATGTTAACATGTAGGTTGAGGAACATCTACAGTTGATTCCTCTTCTCTGTCCTAGACCAGTGGTAGCAGTCATGACATCTCTCTGTCAGTGAGTCACATTTTTACTTGCATCACATACACATTGGACCAGGATTGCAGAACTAGTCAGTGGTGGAGGCTGGACTTCATGCCAGAGAACACCTCCCATGGTCAGGTCTGCTGCCCTGGTGGGTTCTTTGCTTGGGTTCTGTGTCTGTCTCCAGGAGGGAGGATGGGGGCCAGGTGCTTAGCATACGTGGGGAGAGTGCGTGCCAACAGTGCCAGTTGGCTCTATCCTTAACCAGGCAGAGTGGCCGTGATTACTAGCAGCGCGCAGACAGAAGGTCTTCAGCTTTCACTTTGAGTCTTCTCTTCGTCACACCCAACAGCCAGGAGGAAGCTCTTGAGAAAACCAGGAGAAGGTGAGAGCCCTCTCAGGCCCGACAGAGCTCTTGCTCAAGGTGTCTGGTGGGGCTGTGTATCGATCACCTTTATCAGACTTTGGTGGGAGACCAGCTGGGCTCCACCACCAAGGGGAGAAATGCGGCTTTTGGTAGCTCGGAGCCCCAGGAGTGTGCAGCCACCTAGGCAGGCTGTGGTTGGGTGGCACTCAGGCTGATGGCAAATTGTTGGCTTTTCCCTGTAGGCCAGGTGTGGGGTGGATGCTCCCTCTGCATGTGGGTCTCATCTCGTCCTCACAGCTCCTGGGCTGGGGTCAGCGGGGGCAAGAAGGCAGGCTAGCTCTCTGGCAGGGACACTGTCAGCCTGAAGACGCACTTTTACTTATTCTTCACAGTATTGGCCCACATAGTGTTAAAAAATGCAATTAGTTGTTGGGGTGCCTGAGTGGCTCAGCCAGTTAAGTGACTGACTCTTGGTTTCAGCTCATAAGTTTGAGCCCCATGTCGGGCTCTGTGCTGACAACATGGAGCCTGCTTGGCATATTCTCTCTCTCTCCCTCTCCCTCTCCCTCTCCCTCTCCGTCTCCCTCTCCCTCTCCCTCTCCGTCTCCCTCTCCGTCTCCCTCTCCCTCTCCCTCTCCCTCTCCCTCTCCCTCTCCCTCTCCCTCTCCCTCTCCCTCTCCCTCTCCCTCTCCCTCTCCCTCTCCCTCTCCCTCTCCCTCTCCCTCTCCCTCTCCCCCCCTCTCCCCCCCTCCCCCACTCATGCTGTCTCTTTATCAAAAATAAATAAATACATACACTTAAATTCGTTGTTGAGGAGGGCGACTGTTGGGATGAGCACTGGGTGTTGTATGGAAACCAGTTTGACAATAAGTTATTTTTAATATAAAAAAATAAGTTAACATTTGAATAGATTGGGGGATTTAAGAAAATCTGGGTTTCTGGCCTTTCTTGTAGACACTGGCAGATGTGTCCTCGTGCCCTGTGTCCCTGCAGGCCTGTAGGCGGCTGCCATGGATCTTCCCTGCTCCTGCCCATGGACGGCCCTGTGCTTCTCCTGCAGGCTTCACTCCTCCTTCTGTCTTCTCTGGCTGCTTCCTTCCACTTAACACCTTCCTGTTCTACAGGCCTTTTTTGCGTTGTAGCCCTTGCATTAGGATGTGGCCGAAGAACTGGAAATTCGGTGACTGGGCGCTCTCCTATTGCCATTGTAGGACAGCTCTTGCTCCAGAAGCGTAGGGTTTGGGTTGTTCGCTTCTTAGTGGAGCTAGCTTCCTTTCTAAAAAATTCTTTTGCATCCTTCTGGCACGTGGAGTTAGCTAGGCTGTGCTTTCCTGTTTTCTGACCACAACACTCGTGCACTCGTTCTCCAGGAAGACTCTCCGCCTTTTTCTTGCCCCCTCTTTCTGGGGACACCTACCAGAGTTAGGAGCTGGGAAGCTGCATGCAGAAGAGGCAGCCGGCTCAGCTGTCAGCAGCTGCTCCCTCCTCAGCCTGCTGACCCCTCCTGCTCTTGGAGATGGGCAGGCTGGGGAAGGAGTTTGATTGCAGCCCTCCCACCGGCACTTGTTTCGGGGTCCAGTTTTTCTCTCTTGTTTCCCCATTTATTTATTTTGCTAGAAAGTGTTTTCCTGTAGAATTTCAAGTTTATTTCTATATATTTGTATGTCTGATTCTCTAATAGAGCTTTTTAAAGAAGTGGCTGTTTAATTGCTAACACAGTAACAAATATATGGGGCTTCTAATTAAAAAATCTATTCTTACACGGAGCCTTCCCATCTTCTAGTTCTATTTCAAAGAAACAACTATTTTTGAACTTTTAATAGTTTAATTCTGGTAGTTAACTTCCATAAGTTAATAATAATAAAAACTAGTAGCAGCTCGCATGTATCAAGGCTTTTCACGTGTCAGGCACCTTCCTAAGATCTTTACATTGATTTCTTTCAGTTCTCACTGGCAGTGTACAAGGCAGGTGTTGTTACCCACCTTTTGTAGATGAGGAAAATGAGGCACGGAGGCTAGTTGACTTGACCAGGGCCTCTGTTTTTTATCTTTTAATTTTTAAATTCTGGTAAAAATATATGTAACAAAAAACTTATCATTTTAATAATTTTTAAGTGCATAGTTCAGGGGCACTAAGTACATTCACGTTGCTGTGCACCCACCCCACTACCCGTCTCCAGAACTTCTCCATCTTCCCAGACTGGAACTCCCTCCCCATCAGACGCTCACCCCCCCCGCCCCCCCACCAGCACCCTCCCCAGCACCACTGTCTCTACTCTCTGCTTCTGTGAATCTGACCACTCCAGATTCTGGCACCTCCTATAGACGTGAAACCACACGGGATTGGTCTTTCTGTGATGGCTTCTTTCACTGAACACAGTGCCCTCAGGGTTCACCTGTGGTGCAGCAGGTGTGAGGAGTTCTTTCCTTTTTATTTTTATTTTTGAGAGAGAGAGAGAGAGAGAGCGAGTGAGCGCACATGTGAGCGGGAGAGAGGGGCAGGGGAAGAGAGAGAGAATCTTATTTTTATTTTTGAGAGACTGCAAGAGTTGGGGAGAGAGAGAGAATCTTAAGTAGGCTCGACGTTCAGCACAGAGCCTGACACGGGTCTTGGGATCATGACCTGAGCTGAAATCAAGAGTTGGATACCCAACTGACTGAGACACCCAGGCACCCCAGAAGTTCCTTATTAAGGCTGAATAATACTCCATTATATAGATGGGCCACAATTTGTTTATCCCTTTGTCCATCAATGGTTATTTGGGTTGCTTCCACCTTTTGCTGTTGTCAACTTCTTCTTTTTTTAAAAAATACTTGTTTATTTTGAGAGAGAGAGAAAGCACGAGCAGGAGAGGGGCAGAGAGAGGGAGAGAGAATCCCAAGCAGGTCCATGCCCAGTGTGGAGCCTGATGTGGACCTCGATCCCATGACCATGAGATCATGACCTGAGCCAAAATCAAGAGCTAGATGCCCAACGAACTGAGCCACCCAGGTGCCCCATCAACTTGTTTCTTGATATGGTCACAGGAAGACCCTCTTGGGGGTTCTGTGCTATGAACTGTTTTGCATGTCCCCGAGATTCGTATGTTGATGCTCTAACCCCCAATGTGGTCATATTTGGAAATAGGACTTTTAGAAATGTAACCAGGGTAGGGGCACCTGGGTGGCTCAGTCAGTTAAGCGTCAGACTTAGGCTCAGGTCATGATCTCGCGGTTTGTGAGTGAGAGTCCTGCGTTGGGCTCTGTGCTGACAGCTCAGAGTCTGGAGCCTGCTTCGGATTCTGTGTCTGCTTCTCTCTCTGCCCCTCCCCCACTCGTGCTCTGTCTCTATCAAAAATAAATAAATGTAAAAAAAAATTTAGAAGTGTAACTAAGGTTAAATGAGGTCATATGGGTGAATCCTAATTCAGTGGCCTTAAAAGTAGAGGAAGAGACAGGCCTCTCTCTTCACATGCACACACCAAGGCAGCCGTCTGCAAGCCAGGAAAGGACTTGTGCCAGAGCCACGTTGGCCCTAATCTTGGACTCCCAGCCTCCAGGACTATGAGAAAGGAAATTTCTAGTTGTTTAAGCTTCCCAGTCTGTGCTGAGCTCAGCCACCCTGGCCCCTCGTGAGGATCAAGGCAAATTGGCAGGAGCAGAGATGACCCTGAGGAGTTATAAGAACCATTAAACCTGGCTGGCTCAGTTTGTGGAGCATGCTAGTTTTGATATGGGGGTTGTAAGTTCAAGTCCCACGTTGGATGTAGAGATTACTTAAAAAATAAAATCTTTAGGGGCTCCTGGATGGCTCAGTCGGTTGAGCATCTGACTCTTGATTTTGGCTCAAGTCATGATCTCACGGTTCCTGGGATCAAGCCCCATGTCAGGCTCTGGGCTGACAGTGCAGAGCCTGCTTGGGATTCTCCCTCTCCCTCTCTCTCTGCCCCGCCCCTGCTCATGCTGTATCTCTTTCTCTCTCTCAAAATAAATATTAAAAAAAAGAAACCTTAAAAAAAAAAACAACAAAATCTTTAAAAAACAAAACATCTGTTTTGACCCAGCTTAGAGATCCTTTTAATTGTCAGGCTCCTTGTTGGGTAGCTGGAGCCCCCAAACTATAGAATGGAGGTGCCTGCCCTACTTTGCTTTCTGACCATAACCATGGGTCTTAGCTTCTAGAAAATTTTTCAGGCCCAGGAAGTGATTGAGGATAGATGCCCATGGCCCTCTGCCTGCCTCAGGGAGAAGAGGATATCATTCTTAGAAGGTCGGACTCTGAAGCTCAGCTCCATTAACCTTTGGACCTGCTATGATACCCCATTGGGTGACCGTGCAAGACATTGCTGAGTCCTCTACTGTTAGACAGCCTGACCACTGTGGTCGTAAAAGAACATCTCCCATTCCTCTGCTGTCTGACACTTCCACTGGCTGATTATGTCTTGGGGATGGTCACTGAAAGTACTCCTAGGGTTGATTCACCAAGGAGCCCCATCCAGTCTGGGTGACTTGTCCCAGAAAGCCTTCAAACATCCCTCTTTCCAGGGACTGGTTAGATGTGCCCCATCTTAAACTGGAGGAATCTGGCCTCCCACATCCAGGGGAAGTCCCACCGTTGGGCATTTGGCAGAGACTGGTCTGTGTGGCAAGGGCAATAGTTATCTTCTCTTAGATTTGGTGATCTCCCGTGAAAGGCCCCCAGGACTTTTAGAATGTGGCTTACTCGGCCAGAGTTTTCTGATGGGTAGTTACACACATACCTACACATATGCACAAGTAGAGATAATTATGTAATGAATCTTTATGTACCCATTACTTAGATTTGTCAGGGAGCAAGAATGTCCTGTCCCCATCAGGGTCCTTCTGGCCAGACTAAGGATCAAATAGACAGGAGAAATTAAATTTAATTTTGATGTAGGTAGGGGGAATCCAAACAGACATAGAAATTCCAAAGATAGTATAAACTACCAAAACTGAAACAGGAAAAAATATAAAACTTGAGTAGACCCGTGACCAGTAAATAAATTGAATTAATTAGTAACAAAAAGTCTCCCCCCAAAAACGAGTCCAGGACTGGTTGGCTTCCCAGGAAATTCTACCAAACATTTAAAGAAGAGTTAACACCTATTCTTTTGAAGCTGTTCCAAGAAATAAAAATGGAAGAAAAACTTCCAAACTCATTCTATGAGGCCAGCATTACCTTGATTCCAAAACCAGACAAAGACCCCACTAAAAAGGAAAACTGTAGACAGTTTCCCTGATGAACATGGATGCAAAAATTCTCAACAAGATACTAGCCAACCGGATCCAACAATACATTAAAAGAATTATTCACCACGACCAAGTGGGATTTATACCTGGGATGCAGGGCTGCTTCAGTATCCGCAAATCAATCAATGTGATACACCACGTTAATTAAAGAAAAGACAAGAACCACATGATCCTCTCAATATATGCAGAGAAAGCATTTAACAAAATACAGCATCCTTTCTTGATAAAAACCCTCAAGGAAGTAGGGAAAGAAGGATCATACTTCAAGATCATAAAGTCATATACAAAGGACCCACCACTGATACCATCCTCACTGGGGAGAAACTGAGAGCTTTCCCCCTCAGGTCAGGAACACGACAGGGATGTACACTCTCGCCACTTATTCAACATAGTATTGGAAGTCTTAGCCTCTGCAATCAGACAACACAAAGAAATAAATGGCATCCAAATCGGCCAGGAGGAAGTCAGACTTTCACTCTTTGCAGATGACATGATACTCTATATGGAAAACCAAAAAGATTCCACCAAAAAACTGCTAGAACTGATCCATGAATTCAGCAAAGTTGCAGGATATAAAATCGGTGCACAGAAATTGGTTGCATTTCTATACACCAATAATGAAGCAGCAGAAAGTGAAATCAAGGAATTGATCCCATTTACAGCTGCACCAAAAACTATAAAATACCTAAGAATAAATCTAACCAAAAGAGGTGAAAAGCCTATACACTGAAAACTATGGAAACCTTATGAAAGAAATTAAAGAAGACGCAAAAAAATGGAAAAATATTCCATGCTCATGGATTGGAAGAACAAACGTTGTTAAAATGTTGATACTACCCAAAGCAGTCTACACAGTCAATGCAATCCCTATCAAATTAACACCAGATTCTTCACAGAGCTAGAACAAACAACTCTAAAATTTGTATGGAACCACAAAAGACCCCGAATAGCCAAAGCAATCTTGAAAAAGAAAACCAAAGCTGGAGGCATCACAATCCTGGACTATTACAAAGCTGTAATCAGGACCGTATGGTACTGGTACAAAAGCAGACACTTAGATCAATGAAACAGAATAGAGAACCCAGAACTGGTCTCACAAACATAGGGCCAGCTCGTCTTTGACAAAGCAGGAAAGAATATCCAGTGGAATAAAGACAGTCTTTTCAGCAAATGGTGCTGGGAAAACTGGACAGTGGACATGCAGAAGAATGAACCTGGACCACTTTCTTACACCATACACAAAAATAAACTCAAAATGGTTGAAAGACCTAAGTGTGAGACAGGAAGCCATCAAAATCCTAGAGGAGAAAGCAGGCAACAACCTCTTGGACCTCACCCACAGCAACTTCTTACTCAACATGTCTCCACAGGCAAGGGAAACAAAAGCAAAAATGAACCTCATCAAGATAAAAAGCTTCTGCACAGAGAAGGAAACAATCAGCAAAACTAAAAGGCAACCGCTGGAATGGGAGAAGATGTGTGCAAATGACATATCAGATTAAGGGTTAGTATCCAAAACCTGTAAAGAACTTATCAAACTCAACACCCAAACAACAAATAATCCAGTGAAGAAATAGGCAAAAGACATGAGTAGACTTTTCCAAAGAAGACATCCAGATGGCTAACAGACACATGAACAGATGCTCAACATCACTCATCATCACGGAAATACAAATCAAAACCACAATGAGATGCCACCTGACACCTCAGAATGGCTAACATTAACAGCTCAGGAAACAACAGATGTCGGCGAGGATGCGGAGAGAGAGGATCTCTTTTGTGTTGCTGGTGGGAATGCAAACTGGTGCAGCCGCTCTGGAAAACAGTATGGAGGTTCCTCAAAAAATTATAAATAGAACTGCCCTATGACCCAGCAATTGCACTACTGGATATTTATCCAGAGGATACAGGTGTGCTGTTTCGAAGGGGCACATGCACCCCAATGTTTATAGCAGTGCTATCACCAATAGCCAAAGTATGGAAAGAGCCCAAATGTCCACTGACAGATGAGTGGATAAAGAAGATGCAGTGTGTATATATATATATATGTGTGTGTGTGTGTGTACACACATACATACAATGGAGTATTACTTGGCTATCAAAAAATGAAATCTTGCCATTTGCAACATGGATGGAACTAGAGAGTATTATGCTAAATGTCAGAGAAAGACAAATATATGACTTCACTCATATGTGGGCTTTAAGATTCAAAACAGGAACAGAAGGGAAGGGAAGCAAAAATAATATAAAAATAGGGAGGGGGACAAAACATAAGAGACTCTTAAATACAGAGAACAAACTTAGGGTTGCTGGAGAGGTTGGGAGTGGAGGGATGGGCCAGATGGGCAAGGGACATTAAGGAGGACATGGGTTGGGATGAGCACTGGGTGTTATGTGTAGGGGATGAATCCCTGGATTCTACTCCTGAAGTCATTTTTACACTATATGCTAACTAACTTGGATGTAAATTAAAAAAAAAAACCAAACAAACCAAAAACCCCTAACTGCCCCCCCCCCCCGAAATTCCAAAGATGGTCAAACTGGTATATATGTCATTCTGAAATAAGGAGAATGGGGTGGGAGTTTGGGATGTCAAAGGGGGGAAGGGATGCAATTCACAGGAAGGTGAAAAAGAGGAAATGTTTTGTAAAGAAATGTTTGCTGCTCCCCAGGAACAGTGGGACCCAGAGAGGACTTGGATCAAACGGGCCTTGCTAGATTTCTCCCTGTCTGCTGTACCTACTTCATAGTATGATGTAGTTTTCATAGTGATAAATCTCTTCCTGGAGGAGGTCCTCTATCTAAATTTTTTTTAGGCAATTTGAGGGGGAGGTAAAGAGCTCTTCTTGGATCTGCTGGGTTTTGATTGCTTTTCAACTCAAAATAATCTTCATGCCAAAGTGGTCTATCTTGGGGCAGCCTGCCTTTGGCCCCTATAGTTTCAACAGTTATGACATTTTGCCAATCTTGTTTTGTCTATCTGTACTCCTCCCAATCTTTTTTTTCCCTGGTGGATTTACAAGCAAATTCTAATGGGGCCCCTGGGTGGCTCAGGCAGTTAAGCGTCCGACTTCGGCTCAGGTCTTGATCTCACGGATCCTGAGTTCGAGCCCTGTGTCGGGCTCTGTGCTGACAGCTCAGAGCCTGGAGCCTCCTTCAAATTCTGTGTTTCCCTCTTTCTCTGCCCCTGCCCTGCTCGCTCTCTCTCTCTCTCTCTCTCTCTCTCTCTTTCTCTCTCTCAAAAAAATAAACGTTAAAAAACGAATTCTAGCAATCATGCCATTTTACCTGCCTGCAGATGGGTCCACACTCAGCCTAAGAAGTGTCTTCTGTAGGTTTCTTTGAACCAAAGTCCAAGTGTCACACTTTGTTGAGGGTCTCTTAAATCTCTTATTCTTAGAGTGCCTCCCCATTCTGTATCATTGATTTGTTGGAGAAATTTGGTTATTAGTCCTGTTAATTCCTACATTCCGAATTTCACTAGTTGCTTCCTTTTGTGTTAACTTGTTCCCCTTTCTCTCATGTTTCCAGTGAAGAGATTGACAGGGTGATTATACTTAGGTACAACTTTTTTTAGGTAGGAAAACTGAACAGGTGTGGATCTGATGGATTTTAATGTAATTTCCACAGAAGACCTGGATTTTAAAACATTCCCTTTCCATTTTATGTACATTCTAGGATGGGTTGACTATCCTTATTTCATTAAACTCTGGGGATGTTTGTCCACATAGCAGTTTATTCCTTTAGGTTTTGGTTCAGTTCTCTGTTGAGGTAGACTGGTTCTTAGTGTGTGATGTCTGCTTAGGTGTTCAAACTTTTTTTCTTTTTTTTTTTTTTTTTCATTCTACCTTCATTTGCTCACTGGGCTTCTTCCAGTAGCTGTTGGAAAATAGTAGAATTGCTTCTCTTTGGCTACAGACAAGTGTATTAAACCCTACAGACAAGTGTATTTCCCCTACAGACAAGTGTATTAAACCAAATAGAACATGTTTAAAGAAAACAAAAATGGGGCACCTGGGTGGCTCAGTCAGTTAATCATCCAGTTCTTGATTTCAGCTCAGGTCATCATCTCCTGGTTCATGAGATTGAAACCCATTTGGGGCTCTGAGCTGACAGTGCAGAGCCTGCTTGGGATTCTCTCTCTCCCTCTCTTTCTGCCCCTCCCCCCACCACTCGTTCTTTCTCTCTCTCAAAAATAAGTGAAAAGAAAACAAAAACAAAATCTAGTGGTATAGAGTGATGATACGTGGGACACATTTTGGGGTGAATGTCACATACGCCTTTCCTGGAGACAGGTATCTTATATAGGTCATAGTCCTTATGGTGAGTATTTTATATTATTCTTTTATTTTAACCCTTGTATAGTCAAATAAACAATGAAATAATTACTCCAAATAGATCAGGGGTTATAATATAAAAAATTAAGCCATGTGAGTACTAAAAACAAAGGTGAGTTTCTTTAGAACTTAGGAGTGGGGAAAACTTTTCTAACTATGACTCAGAATCTAGAAACAGTAGAAGATTCACAGAAATTGATTACATTAACAACAGAAAAACTGCATTGCAAAAATCACTGTAAGCAAAGTCAAAAGACAAATGACAAAGAGAAAGATATGTTGAACTTCTGTCATAGCAAAGAGCTTTTATCTCAAATATTTAAAAGAACTCTACACCTGAAACTAATGAACACACACTGTATGTTCACTAACTGGAATTTAACTAAAAACTATATATACATACATACATACTCGTTCGTAGAGGGGCTTTGGCTGGCTCAGCTGGAGAAGCATGTGGCTCTTGATCTTGGGATTGTGAGTCTGAGCCCCATGTTGGGTGTAGAGATTACTAAAAATATATCTAAAAAATTACCAATAGAAACTGAGAAGAAAAATAAAACAACCTGATAGAAAAAAATGGGCAAAAGATGGGAATAGTTTATGGAAAAGAAATGAAAATGGACCTTATATAGTTGAATAGATGCTTACCATTTCTTGTAATAAAAATACTAATCAAAGCTATATGGAGACACCACTTTTTGCTTACCATATTGGTAGAATGGCCAACTCTCCTGGTTTGCCCAGGACTTTACAGGTGTTAGCACTGAAAGTCCTCTGTTTTGGGAAACCCCTCAGTCCTCAGCAGACTGGGACAGTTGATCACCCTACATATTGGCAGAAATTCAAAAGTTTATATTTTCTTTTGACAAGGCTGTGTTGAGGGGTGCCTGGTGACTCAGTCTGTTAAGCATCCGACTTCAGCTCAGGTCATGATCTCGCGGTTTGTGGTTTTGAGCCCCACATTGGGGGCTCTGTGCTGATGGTATGGAGCCTGGAGCCTGCTTCGGATTTTGGATTCTGTGTCTCCCTCTCTCTTTGTCCCTCCCCTGCTTGTGCTCTGTCTCTTTCTCTCAAAAAAAAAAAAAAAAAAAAAAAGTCTGTGTTGAAACTGATCTCTTGCCAATAGAAATGCAAAAATGATACAATGCTTCTGGAGGAGGATTTGTCTATATTTTGCAGATTTATATGTGCATTTGTCCTTTGACCCAGCAATCCCACATCTAGGAATCTGTCTTAAAGATATGCTGGCAAAAATATTAAATCACTTTGTTAAAAGCTCTTCATTGCAGAATTATCTGTAATAGCAAAAGACTGGAAACAACATGTGTCCACCACTAGGGATAAGTCCGCATAATGGAGTACTGGCTAGCACCTTTGGGGACATGAGAGGTACTTCTGGGTGCTCGTAATCCAGTTTCTTTTTTCTTTTCTCCTTTTTTTCCCCTTAAATCTTTAAAAAAAATATTTGGTTGTTTTGAGAGAGAGAATGCGAACAGGGGAGGGGAAGAGAGAGAGGGAGTGCAAGAGGGAGAGAGAGAATCCAAGCAGGCTCTGTGCTGCCAGTGCAGACCCTAACCCTGGGCTTAAACTCACGAACCACAAGATCACAACCTGAGCCAAAACCAACAGTCAGACGCTTAACTGACTGAGCCACCCACCCACGTGCCCCAGTAATCCAGTTTCTTGAAATGGATGGTGTGGTTGCATAGATGGGTTTATTTTGTGAAAATTCAGTGAGCTATTCACTTACGATTTATGTCCTTTTATTGTGTATTTAAAATTTGTAAAAAGTTTGTTTAAAGAAAGAAGGAAGAGTTTTATGAAAAAAAACAAGACACAATAGCAATTTGTTACCTTTTGAACAAGAAATGTTGGAAAGTATCAAAAAAATTTTTTCAGTGAAGCAGTAAATCAGAAAATTAATAAAAATAGCTATGTTGAGAAGGAGGAGGGAAGCATGATGAAGGGGCAGGAATGGGATGAGACTCGTGAGCTATTTTCTTATGAAGTTCTTTTACAAAATTTGGAAAAACTTTGGGTGTAGTTTCTTCAGGTATTTTTATGCTCTATTCTTTCATTTTCCTCTGAGATTTCAGTACAGGTATGGTAGGCCACTACCAGTTGCAGGTATGGTCCCACAGGTTACTGAGGCTCTGTTCTTTCTTTCTTTTTTCTTTATTTTTGGCTCTATTCATTTTTTTTTTTTTTTAAATCTTTTTTTTAAAAATTTTTTTTTTTTAACGTTTATTTATTTTTGAGACAGAGAGAGACAGAGCATGAACGGGGGAGGGTCAGAGAGAGGGAGACACAGAATCGGAAACAGGCTCCAGGCTCTGAGCCGTCAGCCCAGAGCCCGACGCGGGGCTCGAACTCACGGACCGTGAGATCATGACCTGAGCCAAAGTCGGCCGCTCAACCGACTGAGCCACCCAGGTGCCCCGGCTCTATTCATTTTTAATAAAACCTTTCTCTCTCTCTCTTCAGGTTGACTAGTTTCTGTTGATCTGTCTTAGGTTCACTGACATTTTCTTTTTCAGTCTCAGTTTTTTATTAAGTCTATCCAGTGTATATTTTTGTTTCAGATATTTTACTTTTCAGTTCTAGAAATCGTTTGTTTTTCTGTGTAATTTGTTTCTTTCCATCTCTATTTCTGAAATTTTGTTTTTTCACTCATTATCACTATCTTTTCCTTTAAGTCTTTAAACATATTTATTATAGCTGCTTTAAGGTCTATTTCTGGTAAGTCTATCATCTGAGACATCCTATGGTCTGTATCTAATAGCTGCTATTTATTTATTTCCTAATAGCTGTTTAAAAAAATTGTTTTTGAGATGAGATGATTTAAAAAAAAATTTTTTTAATGTTTATTTTTGAGAGAGTGAGAGAGCGTGTGCGAGCACAAGTTGGGGAGGGGCAGAGAGAGAGAGGGAGACACAGAATCCAAGCAGGCTCCAGGCTCTGAGCTGTCAGCACAGAGACCGACTTGGGGCCTGAACCCACCAGCCGGGAGATCATAACCTGAGCTGAAGTTGGAGCTTAACTGACTGAGCCACCCAGGCACCCCTGATTTGTTCATATTTTAAAAAAATAAATCATATTAATTTTTATTAATGATGACTGCTACTAATAAGGCTACAAATTCTCATATACAGTGTAGTGGAACCTTTCCCACCATTTTCTAGAAATTTGATTTTTCAACTCTTTTTAGTGTATCTGTTTTTCTTTTTTTTTTTTTAAGTTTACATACAAGTTAGTTAGATAGTGCAGTAATGATTTCAAGAGAATTCAGTGATTCATCCCCCACTTATAACACCAAGTGCACATCCCAACAAGTCCCTTGCCCATTTAGCCCATCCCTCCACCCACAACCCCTCCAGCAATCCTCAGTTTGTTCCCTGTATTTAAAGAGTCTCTTATGTTTTGTCTCCCTCCCTATTTTTTATTATTTTTGCTTCCCTTCCCTTCTGTTCCTGTTTTGTATCTTAAATTCCACATATGAGTGAAGGCATCATTTGTCTTTCTCTGACCCTCCATCCACGTTGTTGCAAATGGCAAGATTTCATTTTTTGATAGCCAAGTAATACTCCATTGTATGTATGTGTATATACATACATATATATATATGTGTATATACACACACATATATACGCATACACACACACACACACACACACACACACACATACACACATATATATATATATACAGACCCTGTATCTTTAACCATTCATCTGTCAGTGGACATTTGGGCTCTTTCCATACTTTGGCTATTGGTGATAGCACTGCTATAAACATTGGGGTGCACGTGCCCCTTCGAAACAGCACGCCTGTATCCTCTGGATAAATACCCAGTAGTGCAATTGCTGGGTCGTAGGGCAGTTCTATTTTAATTTTTTTTAACGTTTATTTATTTTTGAGACAGAGAGAGACAGAGCATGAACGGGGGAGGGGCAGAGAGAGAGGGAGACACAGAATCGGAAGCAGGCTCCAGGCTCTGAGCCATCAGCCCAGAGCCCAACGCGGGACTCAAATTCATAGACCGCGAGATCGTGACCTGAGCTGAAGTCGGACGCTCAACCGACTGAGCCACCCAGGCGCCCCTATTTTTAATTTTTTGAGGAACCTCCATACTGTTTTCCAGAGCGGCTGCACCAGTTTGCATTCCCACCAGCAACACAAAAGAGATCCTCTCTCTCCGCATCCTCGCCGACATCTGTTGTTTCCTGAGCTGTTAATGTTAGCCATTCTGAGGTGTCAGGTGGCATCTCATTGTGGTTTTGATTTGTATTTCCGTGATGATGAGTGATGTTGAGCATCTGTTCATGTGTCTGTTAGCCATCTGGATGTCTTCTTTGGAAAAGTCTACTCATGTCTTTTGCCTATTTCTTCACTGGATTATTTGTTGTTTGGGTGTTGAGTTTGATAAGTTCTTTACAGGTTTTGGATACTAACCCTTAATCTGATATGTCATTTGCACACATCTTCTCCCATTCCAGCGGTTGCCTTTTAGTTTTGCTGATTGTTTCCTTCTCTGTGCAGAAGCTTTTTATCTTGATGAGGTCCCAATAGTTCATTTTTGCTTTTGTTTCCCTTGCCTGTGGAGACATGTTGAGTAAGAAGTTGCTGTGGGTGAGGTCCAAGAGGTTGTTGCCTGCTTTCTCCTCTAGGATTTTGATGGCTTCCTGTCTCACACTTAGGTCTTTCAACCATTTTGAGTTTATTTTTGTGTATGGTGTAAGAAAGTGGTCCAGGTTCATTCTTCTGCATGTCCACTGTCCAGTTTTCCCAGCACCATTTGCTGAAAAGACTGTCTTTATTCCACTGGATATTCTTTCCTGCTTTGTCAAAGACGAGCTGGCCCTATGTTTGTGAGACCAGTTCTGGGTTCTCTATTCTGTTTCATTGATCTAAGTGTCTGCTTTTGTACCAGTACCATATGGTCTTGATTACAGCTTTGTAATACATCTTGAAGGCCAGGATTGTGATGCCTCCAGCTTTGGTTTTCTTTCTTTCTTTCTTTCTTTCTTTCTTTCTTTCTTTCTTTCTTTCTTTCTTTCTTTCTTTCTCTTTCTTTCTTTCTTTCTTTCTTTCTTTCTTTCTTTCTTTCTTTCTTTCTTTCTTTCTTTCTTTCTTTCTTTTTAAAATTTTAATGTTTATTTATTTTTGGGGGTGGGAGGGGTACAGAGAGAGAGGGAGACACAGAATCTGAAGTAGGCTCCAGGCTCTGAGCTGTCAGCACAGAGCCTAATGCGAGGCTTGAACCCATGAACCGTGAATTCATGACCTGAGCCGAAGTTGGACACTCAACCAACTGAGCTACTCAAGCACCTCCTGGTTTTCTTTTTCAAGATTGCTTTGGCTATTCGGGGTCTTTTGTGGTTCCATACAAAGTTTAGGATCGTTTGTTCTAGCTCTGTGAAGAATGCTAGTGTTTTTTTAATAGGGATTGTATTAAATATGTAGATTGCTTTGGGTAGTATGAGGAAAAAAAACTTCTTAAGATTTTACTTTTAAGTAATCTCTACATCCAATGTGGGGCTCGATCCCATGAACCATGAGTAAGATCCTAATCTGAGCCAAAATCAAGAGTCAGACGCTTAACCAACTGAGCCACCCAGGCGCCTCCTAGCTGCTTTTTAATTAAAAAAAAAATTATAGTTACATTTTCTGCTGCTTTGTATGTCTAATAATTTTTTTATATGTTGGTATCTGGATTATGATCTTGAGTTTTGTTCTGGCAGATGGTTAAGTTATTGGAAGATCATTTTGATCCTGTCAGGCTTGGCCTTACTCTTTGAGTAGTGTATTTTGGATTTGAACTTTGTGTTTGGCTATGGCCTTTGCTCCAGGTTGTAATTTTTACTCTGCTGGCAGGGCCTTACTGGGATGTTTGCTGTGTACCTCGTGGTGCTCTGTCTGCCTGGGTTGGAACTGCCAATACCTCTCCAGTGACTGGGTCTGTGTAGCTGGACACCTCTTTGTACTTTTTTACTTTGCAACCATGTAAATATTTTACATAAGTTGAAAACAAAATTAAATAAAAAACAATAGCAAATAGGCAACCCCCCTCCCCCAGTTAAATATAAATATATTCTAATAAACATTGGTTCAAAGTTAGAATAAACAGGCCTAAAGTCAGTCTTACTGAAATACTTTCTTACTTTGAAAACTGTATAAAGTGCTGAAAAGCCAATGTTGAATTATTTAGCTTAATAATTTAAAGTGCTAGATGTAAAAAGAGTTACCTCTCTAGAAGATGATAACACTGATTTGTGGCTTAGCACACTTTATTGTCTTTTTAAAAAAAGTTTTTTTTTCAAGTTTATTTCTTTATTTTGAAAGACAGAGAGTGTGAACAGGGGAAGGGCAGAGAGAGGGAGAGAGAGAATTGCAAGCAGGCTCCACAGTGTCAGTGCAGAGCCCAATGTGGGCCTCAAACCCACGAACTCAGACCATGACCTGACCGAAACCAAGGGTCAGCCATTTAACCAACTGAGGCACCCAGGCGCCCCGTGTCTTTTTTTTTGAGAGAGAGAGAGAGAGAGAGAGAGAGAGAGAGAGAGAACCAATGGGGGCGTGGTGGAGAGTGAGGTGGTGTTAATGTATAGTTATGAAACTGGACAATTGCATTGAGATCCTTCTCATATGGATTCTTTGGAGTGATATTCAAACCATGGCACTAGTTACCCAGATGTAGAATGGGTTGTATCATCAATTCCATTCTCTCTAACACGAGCAAAGACAAGGGAATTTTTAGTTCCTTAATCATAAAATAATTTGATAATAATAATCGTAAAATCTGATAATTTGAATACTAAGTAAAGAT
The DNA here is from genome assembly GCF_018350195.1 of Panthera tigris. Taxonomy (NCBI): domain Eukaryota; kingdom Metazoa; phylum Chordata; class Mammalia; order Carnivora; family Felidae; genus Panthera; species Panthera tigris. Next base: position 140,490,269 of record NC_056666.1, read on the forward strand.
TCTGATTTTCGTTTTCCTTTCCTCTACTGTTTTGGTAAGTTAACTTTACAAAGGCAGAACTTAAAATAAGTTTTTTTTTTTCTTATTTTCCAGGTGAAGAGATTATAAATCTTCCACTGAATGAAAAAATCTTTCTTAAAGTTGCATATAGTCCAAGAAAAAAAACCCAAATGTTTTTATATTTTGTTTGAATTCAAACATAAACAAGAAGTTTTCATAGAAGGTAAGATAATTTTCCTTTTTAATTCTTTTTTGTAATTTATGTAAATATACCGTATAAGTGGAAGTTCAAAGATGGATGACAGCAAAATTAGCTTAGAAGGTGTTGTATAATTATTGTCTTTTGGTTGTTTTTGATCCTTCTGTATCTGGTTTTAATTGCTCTGCTGTGGAAAAGTCACTTAGTCTCTCTAATACAAAAAAACAGGGAGAGTCGTGTGTAGTGAGGCACATTCTCACTTGGGGGGAACACATGAGACAGGGCACAGACACTGTCACGGTTGCCATCCAGAACATACACTCCTCTTACAACATGAAAATTGAGGAGAGGACTTGATTTCCTGCAGCGTAAGATGCTGTCAAAAGGCTCACCATTGCAATCCAGTTAGATGCTGAGTAAATTGCAACAAATGTAATTTCTTTTTGGGGGGAAGGGGCAGAGAGAGAGAGGGAGACAGAGGACCCAAAGCGGACTCTGCACTGAGAGCAGAGACTCCAACATGGGGCTCAAACTCATGAACTGTGAGAGCATGACCTGAGCCAAATCTGGACCCTTAAACGGCTGAGCCACTCAGGTGCCCCACAATAAATGTGATTTCTTGTGAGCACTTCGGTACATTAAAAGCTGAGATAACTCTCCAAAGGCCAATAGAGAAAAAAAATTTTAAAAAGGAACAATGAGGGGCACCTGGGTGGCTCAGTAGGTTAAACATCTGACTTCAGCCTAGGTCATGATATCACCGTTCCCACATTGGAGCCCTGTGTTGGGCTCTGTGCTGACAGCTCAGAGCCTGGAGCCTGTTTCAGATTCTGGGTCTCCTCTCTTTCTCTCTCCCTCTCCCTCCCTCCCCCTCCCTCCCTCCCTCCCTCCCTCCCTCTCTCTCTCTCTCTCTCTCTCTCTCTCTCTCTCTCTCTGCCACTTCCCTAACTCCCCTAAGCTCTCCTTCTTTCTCTCTTGAAAATAAATAAACATTAAAAAAAATATGAACAATGAGCATTGTGATAGCTGTCCTTTGTTCCTCACTGAAGAAAACCAGTCCTCTTCAGAAGAAAGCATACTCAGTGTTGGCCCTCAGGATTTCTATAGAGTAATTTTTTTTTTAATGTTTATTTACTCTTGAAGGAGAGAGAGAGAGAGAGAGAATGTGAGTGGGGGAAGGGCAGAGAGAGAGGGAGACACAGAATCTGAAGCAGGCTCCAGGCTCTGAGCTGTCAGCACAGAGCCTGATGCGGGGCTCGAACTCACGATCTGTGAGATCATGACCTGAGTGAAGTTGGTTGCCCAACCGACTGAGCCACCCAGGCGCCCCTCTATAGAGTAAATTTAAGCAAACTTGAACTTAATAGTCAGAAGTCACACACCCTGGGAGGAAGTTAGCATGATTGGATGCCCCAAGGCCTGCGGATTGAATAACTGGATGCAGTATAGGGTGTTTGAAGTAATACAAAACAGAACACAAATTAGTAATGAAAAGCAAAGTAGCAAGATGATCCGAGAGGAACTTTCAGAAATGGAAATGATGTTGAAATTAAAAACTCAGTGTATGTGGATTAAACAGATTAAATGTGGCTGAAGACAGAATTTGTGAACTGTAGTATATGTCTGAAGAAATTACCAGCAGCACTGAGAGATGGGGAATGGAAAAACGAGGATAAGAGGACGGAGGATAGAATAAAAATGTGTCATAAATGTGTAGTTGGAATCCCAGAATGGAAGGGTTGGGAAAATGGAAGAGAGGCATCGTTCAAAGTATTGATAGCTTTGACTTTTCAGAAACTAGTAAGAGATATAAATCCACAGATTTAGAAGCACACTATGTACCAAGTGGTATAAACAAAAAGAAACCCACACCTATATATTGAAATCATGTAGCAACAAAGACAAAAAGCTCTTAAGCTGTAGGTAAAAGATAGATTTCCTACAAAAGAACATCTGTTAGGTTGACAACAGATGTCATTAGCGTGAGTAGAAGCCAATAGAGAGAGGAATAGTTCGTCAAAGTGATAAGCGAATATAAATTTCAGTATAGAATTGTGTATCAGGTATATTTGGTAAAAACTCCCAACAATGGTACTGATAAATTTTTTAAAAATATTTTACTTATTTTTGAGAGAGCGAGCGAGCGAGCGAGCATGCACGGGAGGGGCAGAAAGAGAGGGAGACAGAGGATCCAAAGCAGGCTCTGCGCTGACAGTAGCGAGCCTGATGAGGAGCTCAAACTCATGAACTTTGAGACTGACCTGAGCTGAAGTTGGATGCTCAACCAACTGGGCTACCCAGGCATCCCTAATGTTTTTGATAAATGTTGAGCTAGTTCATTTGGACTACCTTCTAACCTCCCACCCCCTACCTTTTGGAAAACAACTACAAGCGTTGGATTGAAAAAACAAAAACAAACAAGTGAGAATATAACAAAGAAGTTCTAGACCAAAACCAGAAAGTAAGAACCCAGATAATTTAAGCACTAGAGGGTCTGCCTTTGCTCCGAGGGCATTTGCTGATCTGGACAAAGTGGGACTTTGATTTCAGAGGTCTTGTAGGGTAGGAAGAGTAGGAGTTAAGATCCACAGTCTTCTCAAGGTGGGGAGCGCAAAGGAGACTCTCACCGTGTGAGAGGGGCTCTGAAGGCTCTATCCTCAGAGCAAGAGTGAACTAGAAGCAGATCTACCTCACTCTATCCCTCCCTACTACCACCTGGTTGTCTTTTACTGTTAAACACAGCAGGAAAAAAGTGGGGGGGGAAGTGCTTGCAGCTATGGGTTAGCCTTTGTGAGGATTTATAACCTAGGTTCACATTGCCTGTAGTTTAGGGAAATCAAGCACAAATTTAGTTTAAGATTTTCTGGTTTGGTTTATGCCTTCAGGCATCCTGCAGGAGCAAACATAAAACCTCTGTGGAGGAAGTTACCTGTATCCTAAGATGTGAAAAAATCCCTATAGATATTTTTTAAGGACGTGGATTTGTGCACAGACAAAACTGACCAAGCACACAAAGAAATAAGGCACCATGAGTAAAACCCAAAATCTGAAGCCTTCCAAGACTTCATTTTTGGAATTATCAGAAATAAACTCTCAACACAAGCATGCTGTTTATTTTTAAATAAGCATTTGAAAAAATAAAAATATCTGTAGGAAAGTATAATAAGTGGTCTATAATATTTGAAAAACAAAACAAATAGAACTTCTAGAAATCCGGATTGCAGTATCCACTGTTAAGGATTTCACGTATAGGCTTCATACTGAATTATATATAGTGAAGAGAAGAGCTGGGACAGAAGGCAAGGTGCACACTCTGGGCCCTCAGTTAGCCCCTCTGAGCTTCAGCGTGTGGAGCCCAGGCCCTGGTCCAAGAGGCAGGCTGGCACAGTGTGTTCCTGACAGTCTCAGGTGGCTGCAACTTGCTTTGAATGCATTGCATAGATCTGTGTAAATTATTCTTCTACAGTCATTTTAATTTACCTTTGTGGTTATTTCTTCTCTTCGCTTTTAAAAAAAATATTTAATTTTGAGAGAAGAGAGAGACCGAACAAGCAGGGGAGGGGCAGAGAGAGAGAGAGAGGGAGAGAGAGAATCCTAAACAGGCTCTGTGGTGTCAGCAAAGAACCCAGCCCGGGGCTTGACCTCATGAACCATGAGATACGACCTGAGCTGCAATCAAGAGTTGGGACGCTTAACCAACTGAGCCACCCAGGCATCCTTCTTCTCTTCTGATTTTCTGTTTTTGCTCATCTGTTCCTCCAACCCCAACCCTTTTTTAGAATTGACTCTTTTATTTTTTAAGTTTGTTTATTTTTGAGAGAGAGCGAGAGAGAGCATAAGCAGGGGAGGGGCAGAGAGAGAGAGAAGGAGAGAGGGAGAGAGGGAGAGGGAGAGAGAGGGAGATAGGGAGAGGGAGGGAGGGAGGGAGGGAGGGAGGGAGGGAGAGAGAGAGAGAGAGAGAGAGAGAGAGAGAGAGAAAGAAAATCCCAAGCAGGTTCCTTACTATTAGCGCAAAGCCTGATGTGGGACTCGACCTTACGAACCGTGATATCATGAGCTGCGCCAAAATCAAGAGTCGGTTGCTTAACCAATGAACCACCCAGGCGCCCCAGACCCTTTTTTTGATCTTTCTTCCAGTGCAGTGTGTCCATTATAGACATGGTGTCATTTGTTGATTGGGCAAAAATTACTGCTCTCCGTGGACTCGAATTGCCATTTTTTTAGGCCAAACAGAATTCCAGTGGTACATTGGTAAATGTTTAACAACTGGCTTTCTGGAAGAGTAAAAAAACCTTGTAGTTTGAAGCATTTGTCGATTTCTATAGTGCAAATACTTCCATCATGTCTGATTTAAGTGGGCAGTGTGATGCCACCGAAGGTGGGGTTGGGAGAGGCATGAGCCTCTCTGGCCACTGTGAATCTGTCCTCTGTGGCAAGGTGACCTCATTTGTTTCTTTCTCTTCTTTGCAGTCAGAATCCATGAGGGTAAAATGTGCCAGCCACTGTTCTGGAGTCAGCCCTCACAGTAGCTCTGTGAGATGCTCATTATCCCTGGGTTACAGGGGTGGAATCCAAGGCATAAGAGGTCTTATAACTGGCCTCAGGTCATACAGCAGAGCCAGGGCTTTGATCATAAATTAAAACAACAACAACAAAAACCCAGTTGATTTGTGGCCAGATGGGTACAGGGTGCATTCTGGATTCTAGTTTTTCTTAGGAACAGTTTCTACCACAGAACGTTTTTTTTCTGGAGAGCTCTGTTCATGGAACTATATGGGCTCATATGGGCAACATTTCTCTTTAGAATCTACCTTCTGTGTGATGGTTATGCTAACCTGTAAAAGTAAATAAAGAATTTCAGGTTCCTTTTGTTTAAATGTTGGGTGAGCATCCAGAAGATTTTGGTAACAGTTTGGTTGACATTGCAGATGGACTGTGCAGGGCCTTGTCAGGGTGTGCCAGGGACCCTTGGGCTGTGTTGATACTTTGTGAATACCAGAGACGTCTCAAGCCAGTTCATGAGCCAATTATTTGTCCTAAAGATGCTGTCAGTGGTGGGTCTTTCAGTCATCTAGGGAAGGAAAATTATGACCTTCCATGTAGGTAAGTGCCAACTGACAAGATGCTAGCATCTCTGTGCAGAGTAGTGCACAATTGCTGGGATACCAGAAACCTTTGGAAGCCACATATGTACTGTAATCTGAGTAAGAGTTCCAGAATCAGGGGCACCTGGTTGGCTCAGTCAGTTAAGCATCCGACTCTTGATTTTGGCTCAGGTCATGATCTCATGGTTTGTGGGATTGAGCCCCATGTTGGACTCTGTGCTGACGGGGCAGAGCCTGCTTGGGATTCTCTCTCTCTGCTCCTCCCCACCTTGTGTTCTCCCTCTCAAATAAATAAACTTTAAAAAAGTTATTATTTTTTTGAAGTGAAATGCTATCCTTAATACTGAGATTATGGCTTTCATTTTTTTTTTTTATATATTTTAAAAGTCATTGTTTCCTGCAGTTAAGGTAATTATGGGTGATAATTTATCCTTTGCTTTCTTTTCGTTTCTTCCTTTGTGTCTTCACTCTCTCTTCCCTCCCTCCTTGTTTGACCTAGTTGAAAAGTTGGCAACCCTTTGTTGGTTTTCTCTTTTCTTTTCTTTCTTTCTTTCTTTCTTTCTTTCTTTCTTTCTTTCTTTCTTTCTTTCTTTCTTTCTTTCTTTCTTTCTTTCTTTCTTTCTTTCTTTCTTTCTTTCTTTCTTTCTTTCTTTCTTTCTTTCTTTCTTTCTTTCTTTCTCTTCTGTCTGTCTATCCATTCTGTGGGAGTGGGGGAGCACAGGAGGGGCAGAGAGAGAAAGAGAGAATACTAAGCGCTGTCAGTGCAGAGCCAGCCCACAAACTGCGAGATTGTGACCTGAACCAAAATCGAGTCAGATGCTCAACTGACTGAGCCCCCAGAACCCCTCCCCCCATTGTTTTTCTAAATTAAAAGAAAAAAAATTTACCTGCCCGCAAAAGCCCAATGTTTTGGAACTATGGAGCTGGGCCAGCTTTTCAGACAGGTCCCTTGTGCTTGGTTCAGTGAATAGGTGACTTGGTACACTTGATTTCTTAAATGGGGTGAGTTCTCAGAAGCCCTTGAATGTCTTACTCTTCTTACAGGGTAGATAACCTTACTAAACTTTCTGTTTTATAATTTAGAAGTAAACAAGTGGATGTTAAATTAGTTTGTTATTTCAGATTATAAATTATAAGTAAGTGGGTAATATGATTTTGGTTTAGTTTTGGTTTTATTTGTTGTACAGATTGTTCTGTTTGTAGTCTGTGATGGAATGCATAATATGTATGACCTGTCCCACCCACAGGGGGACCTGTGGTCCGTGGACTGTTGTGTGCAGACTCCTGTGTTTGCTGTGCTGGCTTCACACAGAGTGCCATCGATGACCCCTTTCCTCAGTGGGGGATAGTGCAGTGGGCACCTCAGTGCCTCTGTGAGTGGACCTGCTGGCGAGACACTGCCTGTGCCCTCATACGGAAAAAACAAGCCAACCGCTCCATGGAGGGGAGCCCCTAGATACCTGGAAGGACTTAATGACAGAGTTAATAATACTGGAGAGATATCTCAGTAGCCTGGGCAGTGACATGGTGATGTCTGGGGAAACTCTAAGGGGGCAGGGTTAAGAGGCAGTCTGGATAAGAGCAAGTGAGCTTGAGTGGATCTGTGTTGAGGCTGAGAGAGAGGCACAGGAGGATCATTGTCCTGCTCTCGCTATAGTTAGGCATGCGTGAGATCTCCCAAAACAAGTTAAAAATACAAGAAAACAGGTAAAAACCCCAGCCACGTAGGAACAGTGATGAGGTGCAGATTTGACCTGGGACCTCTGTGGCTCCTGGTTGCTGGGGAACACTGAGCGTCCCTACCCGCCTGTGGACTCTGTGAGAGAGAACCCTGCAACTGCTGCGGGGGGGGCAGGGGATGCTCTGCAGGGTTCACGGAAGCATGACGTTCTCGGTCCCTCTCTCCCTTTTCTGGGGGTGCGCTCCGGGTCCAGGCGGCCTGGCTCCCTCGGCTGTTTTTTTCCTTCAATCTCCATCTCTCCCTACAAGCAGTCGTTGTGACGTGTTCATTGGATACCCTGTTCTGTGTCTGTGTTCCTAGGAATGCATGTTGTTGCGGGGTGTGTATATATTTTATTTTACTTTTATTTATTTTTTTGGGGGGGTCTTTTTAAAAATTTTTATTATTGTGTGTAGTTTAAATTAAAGGAGTGGATTGCATTATGGACCTGATTTGTTTCTTATGTTTTCTCGTATAGCACCATCCTTTTAGGACTCCATGCTGTCGTGTGTCCCTCTAATTTTCAGTCCCTGTGTGTGACTCCCCAGTTTGCTTCCTTCTCTGCCACCTCATCCTTGTGTGGGGTCCTGCCGCTCCTTTGGGATGTGTAGGCAGGAGTGGGATCGCTGGGTGAGCGGGACGTAGGTGGTGTCCTGGAGTGCCGTCCTGAGCGCCCCACAGCAGCCGCCTGTCTTCTCTCCTGTCGGGAGTGTGTGAGGCTTTTGCCTCCTGTGCTGCCAGCTCTGCTAATGACCTGGTCGGTCCTGCAGGTGTGGAGTGAGAGTACTTAAGTAATTACTTATTTTCTCAAAGAATCAGTTTTTAGTTAATCTCACTATTAAAATGTCCTATTTCATGGATTCGGGTTATTATATTTATCTGTTCTTTTTCCTTTTCTAATGTTCTTCTCTAACTTTTTTTTAACAACCCATTTTTAATGTTTATGTATTTTTGAGAGAGAAAGAGAGAACATGAGCAGGAGAGGGCCAAAGAGAGAGGGAGACACAGAATCTCAAGCAGGCTTCAGGCTCTGAGCTGTCGGCACAGAGCGTGACGTGGGGCTCGAACTCATGAGCTATGAGATTATGACCTGAGCCAAAGTCGGGCGCTTAACCGACTGAGCCACCCAGGCGCCCCATGTATCTTTATATTTAAAGTAAGCTTTTAATACCCCGAATACAGTTCTTGCTTTTTAAAATCTTATCTATTTCTTTTTTTTAAACATCTTTTAAGGTTATTTATTTAATAGAGCAAGAGAGAGAGACAGACAGACAGAGCACTTGAGTGGGGGAGGTGCAGAGAGAGAGGAAGAAAGAGAATCCCAAGCAGGCTCCGCACTGTCAGCACGGAGCCCGACGGCAGGGCTTGAACTCATGAACCATGAGATCATGACCTGAGCTGAAACCAAGAGTTGGACGCTTAACAGACAGCCACCCAGGCACCCCTATTTCTGTCTTTAATTGAAATTATTCATTTGCATTTAATGCACTTATTGACATGGTTAAGTTTATGTGTGCTGTCTTGCCATTTTTTTCCATTTGTCCTGTTTGTTTTTGTTGCTTATTATTTCTTATTCTTCTTTGTCTTCATCTTTTTGTCTTCTTTTGTATTAATCCTGTCCTTTTTTAGGATCCTGCTTGAAAAACTTGTTCCTTTGTTGATGGGATCATGTGATCCACCCAGCCACTCACCCACTCTGTGGCTGAAAGCGGGTTGCACAGAAGCCGTCTCTAGTTGCCCCTCTTTGGAAGAAAACCTTGGCAGGGTGGGAGTCTCCTGTGGCTCCTCTCTTTCCTTGGATTGTATGTTATTCAAGTGTTTGAGTCGTTCTGCAGGGCATTTGGGAGAGACAGCCATGTTATCCTGAAACTACTGGTAATTATTTCTGCTTTCACAGGGTGTATTGCTTCCACCCACAAATATCCATCTACATTCCTCACAACAGAAATAGGAAGATCTTAGGACCCAGAAGGAAACTAAGTATAGTGTCAGACTGTGGAGTCACTTGCACTGCAAGTCAGAGGCCCCACTGACAGTGCAGGTGCTGGCCAGAGGGAAGCCCAGGCTGTGCTGTTGCTTAGCTCGGTCTGGCAGGGTGAGTGGGATATTGGCATAGGAGACTGAGCACAAGAGCATGTGCAGAAGGATAAAGGTAGGAAGGTGTAGTTTGTGTGGGAAGAAAGACAACGTCCTTGTGGCAAGGGTAGGGTTAGGGAGAAAGCAGGGAGTGCCAGAGGGCCTGGAGGAATGCTGTAAAATGCAGCCTGGTGAGTGGTAGGCATATGGGCAGCAGAGGTTTTGGGGCTGAGTTGAGAGGAACTTGAAAGTGTCTGTGTTTTGAAAAAGTGAGTTGGATGTAGCAAAGGCAAGAGGCTGCAAAGGAAGGAAAGGGGGCTGGCTGGATGTGGTGGAGCCTGCTCCTAGGGCAGCGGGCTTCATACACACAAATTGCAGCTTCTATGTTGTGTGAGGTCTTTTATTCTTCTGATTAAAGATACTAGAGAAGATAAATCCCATCTCCCGGTACCATAATTTTGCAAACAGTCGATGTAACATTGAAGAAGAGATTTTATAATCTCAAAATATAGGTTTAACTTTGTTAAACATAACAGGCTTTATGTTTTTCATTTTGTATCAAACAGTGAAAACTTTGTTGCAAACCAGCCTAGGCCCTCAGAGCCTGCCCTATGACACTCACTGAGCAGGACAAACCTTGTGTTGTCCAGGCAAAGACAGCAAGAGCCTGGAGAGGGTGGGTGGTGTGTGACGCAGAGGGATGGCTGGGTCCATAGGGATTTCTCAGGTGGCTGTGGTGTGGGGCCTAGTGTCAGGGGTGTGGATGTGAGGGAGACTGTGGCTTCAAGGATAAGACTGGGTCATTTGGTGGGATGGGTGGTGAAAGGGGGGGCCTGGCTGGGGGACAGCAGAGCTTCTGAGGGTCAAGCAAAGTGAGCTGTCAGGAGTTTGACTTGCTTAGGTTGAGGTCTGCCAGATGTCTGGTGTTCTTTTGTGAGATGGTGAAGTCAGGCATGGGCAGGAGAGGAGACACAGGGGAGGCTCAGGAAAACTAAGTTTGTTATACGTCCAGTCCTGGAGATAGGAGGTGTGGGCCTCACCCAGAGCCACGTGGGGAAACCCCAGGGGGGTCGGGAGGTATAAGACAGGAGTCGGGGAACGCTTAAGCCATGACCTTTACTGGGGTTTCCACAGGAAAGATAAGGCATGGCAGGATGAACAGCTTAGGATCAGCTGGTTTGAATTATTTTGGTGGGCTCTAAGCTGTAGGGGTGGTCCCTAGTTGCCTGGCCCCTGGCTGTGGGATAACGAAGGCAGAGGAAGATTGTCTCCTGGGATGTGTGGGCCCAGAGAGGAGTAGTTGCTCTGGATGGAGTAGATCACAGTGATGCTCTGGCTTGCGCCCCTTGCTGTCTTTAAGAATTGGCTGGTCCTGGGGCGCCTGGGTGGCGCAGTCGGTTAAGCGTCCGACTTCAGCCAGGTCACGATCTCGCGGTCCGTGAGTTCGAGCCCCGCGTCGGGCTCTGGGCTGATGGCTCGGAGCCTGGAGCCTGTTTCCGATTCTGTGTCTCCCTCTCTCTCCGCCCCTCCCCCGTTCATGCTATGTCTCTCTCTGTCGCAAAAATAAATTAAAAAAAAAAAAAAAAAAAAGAATTGGCTGGTCCTGGGAGGGGCAGCCTGTTCCTAGCCAGAGAGGTTTTTTAAGATGTCAAACATGATATACAGGAAATTAAAAATGTATGCAACTGGGGAGAGATGCCTAGTGTTCACACAGGCGGGGTGGGACCCTGAGGAGGTGGGCTGTAGAGTTGCTAACTTTCTTAGGGTGGAGGGGCATCCCCAGTGCTGACTCATGGGAGACATGGGATGTGCTGGCCTCAGGGAGTGGAGGAAGAGACTAAGAGCACTGAAGGTATGTCCAGCATCGGGTGGGAAAGGAGAGCAGGGAAGGTGAGCCAGCGAGAGGGAAGCCAGAGAAGGCGCAGGCTCAGCGCTGGATGCTGGGGAGCTCTTGCCGGCTTTGGAGCTGGACCCGGGGACGTGTGTTGAGGGCAGCTCCCGGGGAGAGCACCCTCCAGCCCTGGCTCGTGCTGGGGACGGACTCGTTGGACTTTGGTGTAGACTTTCTGAGGGTGGATTCGCACTGCTTGGGGGAAGTGACCCTCAAATCTTTGCTTGCAGCTTCGTGGCCGTCACCATGTTCTGGAAGTTTGACTTGAACACCACGTCCCATGTCGACAAGCTGCTGGATAAGGAGGACGTGACGTTGCGCGAGTTACTGGACGAAGATGACGTCCTACAGGAGTGCAAGGCTCAGAACCAGAAGCTGCTGGGCTTCCTCTGCAGGCAGCAGTGTATGGAGGAGCTGGTGAGCCTCATCACACGGGACCCACCTCTGGACATGGAGGAGAAGGTCCGCTTCAAGTATGTACCGAGGCTCTGGCGGGGGCCCAGAGATGGGCAGGGCTGCAGGGAGGGCAGGCAGGGAGCTGGCGGGCAGCATTTGAGGACAGCCAGAGCCAGGGCTTCTGACAGAAAAGCCCACTTTAAACATTTACCCCATCTGAGAAGGAAGGAGGCCACTCCCCGTGGGGTCTGTTTTTGTGAGGTGTGAGATTTCTGAATCTCTGTGTGTGTGATTTCTCATCGTGAGTTGTGCTGAGTTATGCTGTGTTCTGAGTATCTTGAGTCGATACATGAGTCGGCACGTGTGTCGAGGGAAGACTGACCCCATGACAAAGAAGCAGATGGGACTGCACACTGGCGGGAAGTAGGTCCCAGCCTGGTGAGATGGCCTGTCAGGAGGGGTGGGGGTGGCATCTGACTGCTCGACCATGGGGACTTGGGATCAGAGGAAATAGGCCATGTCGTGAGTAGTACTGACCATTCTCAGAGTTTTTCCTAAAATGTTCCATTCAGCATTTGGCCAGCATGTTAGGAGATGACAGAAGGGCGGTGGTGGTGTGGCTAGGGCTGGGGGTGAGGACAGAGGTGTGTGAATGAGAGTATAGGACAGAGTGGCAGAGCCTGGGACTAAGGACACCGTGGGAGTGGGTGCAGACAGGGTACCCCTCGGGTTCCAGTGTCTGTAGACAGCCAGATAGTGGATGGTGGTAAAGTCTTAGGTTGGCTGACTGTGGCCCACAGGTCAAATCCTGTTTTTGTATGGCCTGCAAGCTAAGAATAGTTTTACATTTTCTTTTAAATTTTTTTTCATAAATTTTTTTTTAATGTTTATTCTTGAGAGAGGGAGGGAGAGACAGAGTGTGAGCAGGGGAGGGGCAGAGGGAGAGGGAGACACAGAATCAGATGCAGGCTCCAGACTCCAGACTCCAAGCTGTCAGCACAGAGCCCGACGCGGAGCTGGAACCCACAGACCGCGAGATCATGACCTGAGCTGAAGTCAGCACTTAACCAACTGAGTCACCCAGGCACCCTAGAATAGTTTTACATTTTTAAAGGGTTGAAAAAACCAAAGGATAATACTGTGTTACACATGAAATTGGTACCACGTTGACATTTCCTTGTCCATGAAGAAAGTCTTGTCGGAAGGCAGCCACACTCGGCCTTTGGTGACTACAAGGGCAGAGTTGGCTAGTTACAACGTAGACTGTCTAAAATACTTACTCTCTGTACTTTTACAGAAGTCTTTGTTGACTTTTGTCTTAGGAGAAAAAGAAGGCTGGAGAGGGTGACGAGAAGTGCCTGTGCAGGGGACATTCAGTCTAGGGACACCCAGTGAGGGTGGTCTGTCACCGCCTCTGACAGGGAGCCCTGCAAGATGCTGGCAGAGGAGAGCCTGAGACAGAGGCAGGGGCTTGTTGGTGAGGAGCCTGCGGGTTTAGAGCTGTGGTGGCCATCTGCAGAAAGTCGGATAGAAGCCGTTGTGCACGGGACATGCCTGGTCAGTGCCCCTTGTCTCAGCGTCCCTGTGGGTGTCCCTCATCCCTTTTACCCTCTTACCCCTAATGTGTCCTGTTTGGTGAGAGGGCACTGGTGGCAAGATGGGGAGCAGGGGCAGGGCCACGTGTTCCGGATCGGGGCAAAAGGATCTTGGAGCGGCATCAGTGAGCCAGGAGACATTCGTGTTCAGAGTCAGAAAGTCGGGGAGTCCGAAAATTCGTGCCTGAGCACAAAGCCAAGAAAACAAAGCTGTGAGAAAACCATGACTCTGGGGACTTAGAGAAGTTAGCGAATGGGACCGAAGTGAGCACGTCAGCTCCACCGTAAGCAGTGTCTGCGCAGTCACACGGGGTAGACTAAGCCCTGGGTTTAAGAATCGTGGCTTGACTGTGCGGAGAGGGTGAGGGGCAGGGAGCAGGAGAGCTGTGTCTTCATCCTCCGTCATGGGAGGTTGGTTTGTAACATCCGAGGGTGGCAAACGAAGAAATGCATCCGTATTTTATTTAGACACACGGAGGTTAACCGCGGGTCTGAGGATGGACACGGGAGGCTGGAGGCCGCTCCACCTTACAGGCCCTGTCCCACTGTCTGAGTTTGAAAGCAGGTGTACGTATCGCTTACATAAAAAATCAAAAATTAAAAACATTAAAGTTAATTTGATTAAAAAAATTTTTTCAATGTTTGTTTTTGAGAGACAGAGACACAGACAAAGTGCGAGCAGGAGAGGGCAGAGAGAAAGGGAGACACAGAATCCGCAGCAGGCTCTAGGCTCTGAGCTGTCAGCACAGAGCCCGACGTGGGGCTCAAACCCACCAACTGCAGGACCACCACCTGAGCCAAAGTCGGACGCTTAACCGACTGAGCCACCAGGTGCCCCAAAGTTAGATTTTAATTAAAATTAAACCAAAATTTCCTTTTTGAGAAAAGGAATAGGATGGATGGATAGATGGATGAGGTGGTAGGTAAGAAAGAAGTAGAGTCAAGATTAGTTTTCGAAGATGGGAAAGGGACAAGTAGGGACGTCGGCCAGGAGTTAGCACACCAGCTCTGAAAGGAAGTACTGCAGGCCAGTGGAGCCGCTGTGGCGCTCTGCTCTGATGTGGCGTGAGAGCCGCCACAGACCATGCGTGAGTGAGTGAGTCTGGCTCTGCTCCTGTAAAGTTGATGTACAAGAAGCACTGCCTGTGCATCTCAAGGCTCTAGGCAACTGCCCATCGTGGCCGGCCTGATGGGGTCAGCAGCGACGCCTCCTGTGGCCTTCGTGCTTTTGAAGCGAGGGCTTTGCCTGCAGACCTGGCTGAGCAGCATGGCTAGCTGCTTCACCCCTGCATGACTAAAGGCTGGGTTCTGAGGGGACTTTTGTCCACCCAGGGGAGGATGTGTGGGAGCCATGTCTGCTTCAGAGAAGCTGCCCCTGGGTGCCAATTTGAGGTCAGGCAGCAGCCGCTGTTCCTGCATAAAGCCAGAGTCTGCAGGCAGGTAGGGCTTGTGCAGTAGCCCTGGGCGGAGGGTTCGGCCACTGGGTCCAACCTGAGAGCCATGAGGAGGTCCTGGTCTTTCTCTTGAGGCTCCTGTCCAGTTGGCCTGCTGCGTTCTCAGCCACTTGAGAAATCAGACGAAAGAGCCAGCAGACAGACGTCAAGACAGCACTGCAGTTACTTGCAGAGTGCAGTGGAGAGTGTGTTCCGTAACTCTGGGCAGTGGGCTTCCTTGTTCCAAGTTGCACAGTCAGACCTGCTTGCTGGGTAGGAAACAGGGCTGCAGCAGGATAGCCCTCAGAAAGGACACCCCCCAGAAGACCCTGCAGTGCTACAGTCAGAGCAGGAGAGCTGGCTAAGCCCATTTGCCCGGATCACCCTCCCGCCCGCCCCCGCGGGGCGCAGCAAGTTTTGGCACAGCGGGAGGGGAGAGGGGTTCCCTCCATCCTCACTCTGAGAACCCAGGCCCACCTTCCGTATTCCGGGACCTTGTCATCGTCTTTGGTTTCCTTCCTGTGGGGAGTCGTATTCCCTAGCAGCCTCCTGAGGGGTACGATGTGAAGGGCGATGTTTGCAGATGATGCCTGTCGGTGCATTGTTCTCTGTTCACGCTTGTTTGAAACTCCCTCTGCCTTAGACTCTGCACAGATGCCATTTTCTGTCCTTTTGAAGACTGCATGGTTGGCTCCTCTTCTGGCCTTGCTGCTGACAAGCCGCACAGATGCAGCAGGACTCCCAGGTTTTCTCTCCTCCAGGGGGCACTTCGGTCCTTGTCTAGTCCCATTGTCCTGGAGTCTCCTGCTACTGTGAGATCACCCCCGGGGTCAGGCAGGGCAGTCCCAGAAGCAGCATCTATAAGCCAGGAGAGTTTTGTAAACAGTCGGCTCAGCTGTGAACAGTGCTGCATATCCGTACCACGGTGAAGCTGGCCCTGGGGTTCTTGTCAGTCCCTGTGCGGGGTACTCCATGGTACCACAGGGCCCTTTCAGTCTAGAAATTCATGGCCTTCCCCACAGGGAAGCTTCTTGTGTTGCTTCTTTGATAATTTTCTCCCTTCCGGTTTTCCCTCTTATCTCATTCTGCAGCTTTTTAAGTTATTTATTTTGAGAGAGAGAGAGAGAGAAAGAGAGGAGAGGCAGGCAGAAGGAGAGAAAGAGAGAGGGAAAGAGAGAATCCCAAGCAGGCTCTGCACTGTCAGCACAGAGCCTGACACGGGGCTCAATCTCATGAACCAGGACATCATGACCTGAGCTGAAATCAAGAGTGGGATGCTTAGTAACCAGATGAGCCACCCAGGTGCCCCCCCTTTCTGCAATTTCCAATCAGGTGTTAGATCACCTGAATTAATACTTTTCTTCGTATTTTTGCTCTTAATATCTTGTCTAGGCCTTTTTGTTCTACATCTGAGAAGCTTCTTCAAATTTTATCTTCTTATCCTTTCATTGATTTTTAAAATTTCTATCATATTTATTTATTCATAAAATTTTTTAAATAAGTTTATTTATTTACTTAGAGAAAAAACACCAGGAGGGGAGGGGCGGGGGGGGGGAGGGGGCGGACAGAGGAACTGAAGTGGGCTCTGTGCTGTTAACACAGAGCCTGATGTAGGGCTCGAGCTCATGATTCATGAGATCATGACCTGAGCCAAAGTTAGATACTTAACCGACTGAGCCACCCAGGAGCCCCAGCCCTTATTTCCTTTTAAAAGAGAGACACTTTTTTAAAATAATCTTTTTATTAAGGTTATTTATTTATTTATTTTGAGAGAGAGAGAGAGAGAGAGAGAGAGAGCGAGTGCATGAGCAGGGGAGGGGCAGAGAGAGAGAGAGAGGGAGACACAGAATCCAAAACAGGCTCCAGGCTCTGAGCTGTCAGCACAGAGCCCGGTGCAGGGCTCTCTATCCCACGAACTGTGAGATCGTGACCAGAGCCAAAATTGAGAGTTGGATGCTTAACTGACTAAGCCCCCCAGGTGCCCTTGGGTATAATTTCTGAGTCCTGTACTGGCAAGAGAGGGTCAGGAAGCCCACTCCTCTCTTGAGCCAGGCCCTCTGCCCTGTCCAGTAGCTGTTGCCTCTGTGTCCAGTGGTTTCCAGTTGGTGCTCCCTCTGTAGCCACCTGAGACTTCGATTCCCTGGTGTGCCACACCAGTCCTCCGGGCCTTGCCAAGGATCATTTCCACTTCTCTTGTCTTTTTTCCTCTGTGTTATTGGAGTAGGAATTTGAGAGGGAATGGCAACAAGCCTGTATATTTGATCTGCCATGCTTAGCTGGAGTTCCTATTCTCTGCATAAATTTTAGAACGAACTAAAGCAGTACTTTATCTCAGTCCCTCCACCTTAGAGGGTCAGTGCCTTATAGCTCAGCTTGCCACATGTGTGCACATTTGCTTGTATGTGGAGACCAGATTGGGACCATTCCTTGTGCTCTGGAAACATCTCCTGAAGGAATAGTCTATACTTTTCTCTGGGACTTGATTCTTTGGTGCCATTGGTACGTCTTCTCTTGTTGTTTGCAGTCTGGTGGGAACCTCTCTGCCTGTGTGATACAAGTCTTGCTCTGGCCTTTAGGGTCGCTGACCTGGCCCTTCTGCCCTGTACTCTGAGCAGGCTTTCTCTGACGACCTGCCCCTGGCGCCTCTGTGTTCTCTGCCATGCTGGTCTCACAGTGTACGTCCATAGGGCTGAGCCGACTCATTCAACCCTTATAACCATCCCATGAGGTGGGCACTGCTCCTACCCCTCCCTGGGCACTGCCTACACTTCTCCTGGCCTGGGCCTGCCTGCGTATTGAACTAGGACACCTCTTTTTGAATGCCGCATGTCCATCACACCCAGCCTGCCCACACGGCCCTGTTTCTCTGGTCTCTAGAAGGTGCTTTCTCTTCTTGGGGCTGACAAGGAGCACCCGTCTCTTAGCCAGACCTAGATTTCTCAATTTCTTCCCCCTTCCACATGTGGTTGACTACATGACTACACCACTACAGAGTGGTGGCCATACTCTGCCAACTGTTTTCTCCAGGGTCTCAAACCCAGGCCTCACTAGCCAGGCCACAGTGACCACTCTTTGGTTCAGGCCTTTGTTAGGGCTTGTGCAGGTGGCTGCCGGGAGCAGGAGGATCATAGTGACTGACCTTGACCCGGGGCTTACTGTGTGCCAGGCACTGCTCTGTTTTATATTCATCCTTGTGGGGAGGGTGGGCACTTGCACCTCTACATTCAAATGAGAATGACACAGAGAGGTTAGGTGATGTGCCTGAAGCTGCCGAGCTTGCCCTGGGTTGTGCCAGATGTGCTCTAGGGCAGGCAGCTCCATGGGACGATCCCTTGCGTTCCCAGATGTTTCTGGATATGGCTCTAGGCACTGTTACTGGCCCTGCTGTTGTGGGCTGTGTCCTGGATGTGGCAGGTTGTTGGGTAGCTGTGCCCATTGCAGGGCAATGGCAGTGACCCTGCGTCTATCAGGTAAGTCAGGGAGCAGAGTGATGTCACGGTATTACATGTGATGGGATAAAGATTATTTTGTATCTGGTCATTTTTATCAAGTGAATAGTACATCATTTGGTATTGGTACATCAATATTGGTATTTCTTTTTTTTTTTTTTTTAAAGTTTATTTATTTTGAGAGAGAGCGCGTGAGAGAGAAGAGAGCATGCCCAAGTGGGCGAGGGAACAGAGAGAGAGGGAGAGAGAGAATCCCAAGCAGGCTGTGCACTGTCAGCCCAGAGAGACGCAGGGTTTGATCCCACCAACTGTGAGATCATGACCTGAGTCGAAATCAAGAGTTAGACACTTAACCGACTGGAGCCACCCAGGGACCCCTGATGTGGCATTTCTTTAGCCTAGAGACGAGCTGGTTCTGTTTGTTGGTATGCTGGGACAGGAAGGGTATGCAGAGGGAGGGTGCACATGATGGCCTTGGTGTCACTAACTGTGTGGTCACAGGAGGTGAGAGCCCTGGCAGGTGGGTGTAAGGGCAGAGGTTTTGAGAGAGGAGATGCCAGAAGACTCAGAAGGGTTATTTAGAGAGTGCAGTAGAGTCAGAAACTGTGAGATGCCAGAGTGTAGGGTATGAGGAGCAAGAAAAATGCACGTTAAAAGCATTGAGCTTGTAGTAGTCAAAAATGCCAGTTGGTCACAGAATATTCACGTTTTTACTTCGTTCCAAGGTCTGTGAGTGTTTTGGTCTTACCCATGGACCTGCTTCCTACGAGGCTGGTCGTTTAAGCAGCTTCCTGAGAGCTGGAGAAGTCTAATTTCACCTCCAGTTGCTTGCATTGTGCCCTCTTAGGTATCCAAACACAGCCTGTGAGCTGCTGACGTGTGACGTGCCACAGATCAACGACAGACTAGGAGGGGATGAGACTTTGCTGAACCTTCTTTACGACTTCTTGGACCACGAGCCGCCTCTGAATCCTCTGCTCGCCAGTTTTTTCAGCAAGACCATTGGCAACCTCATTGCAAGAAAGACTGAGCAGGTGAATAATCCGTCAAGCTTGTGTGGTTTGGGGTGGCTGGCATAGCTGATGCTGACATTTCTTTCTGTCAGCTGTCGCTGTGCAAACTGTATCATTAGGGCTTGGAGAACAGTGTTTCTGACTGTTCTGTGGGACACAGGCGGAGCAGTGTGGGCTGCTGGTGTGAGTTGGAATTTGGTGAGGAAAGTGGCTTCCTGAGGATGTTTCTGCAGCCTGGCTCTGGAATAAGCAGCTCTTCCCGCCATCCCTGAGAGCTGCACAGGACTCCAGAGCACGCTGGCATGTCTTGTCCTGACCGGTCACAGGCATGAGGAATAGGGATATACCTGCATCGTGACAGGTTCATAGGACGCCCACCTTCTAAGATCTGCTGCTCTGTTTATGTGAGTGGCAGGTATCCATGTGTCGAGGGCACTTAACTGTTTCAAAGCAAATAAAAGAAAACTTCTAGCATTAGGCTTCTGTAAAAATAGTGAGTGCATTTGTTTCATTAGCTGGAGCATGGTCTTCTCAGAGTGGGTTCTTGCTGCTGCCTGTGCTTCAGGGCCATCAGTGTGGTGGTGTCCTGCCTGCCCCCAGCCTCAGCAGTCAGTTTTGGTTAGTATTCACCTTTTATCCCTTCCTACCATCCCCAGTGGATTATTTCAAAACAAATACTGGATACCATATAATTTTTAATAAATATTATGGTATAGGGGCACCTGGGTGGCTCAGTTGGTTAAGCATCCAACTCTTGGTTTCATCTCAGGTCATGATTTCACGGTTTGTGAATTTGAGCCCCACATCCGGCTCTGCACTGACAGTGTGGAGCCTGCTTGGGATTCTCTCTCTTCCTATCTCTCTGCTCCTCCGTGGCTTGTGCGCGTTCTCTCTCTCTCTGTCTCTGTCTCTCTTTCTCTCGCCTCTGTCTCTCTAAACCTTAAAATTTTTTTAAAAACTAAATATTATGGTGGGGTGCCTGGGTGGTTCAGTCGGCTAAACGCCTGACTCTTGATGTCACCTCAGGTCATGATCTCATGGTTGTGAGATGGAGCCCCACATCGAGCTCCGTGCTGAGACCATGGAGCCTGCTTGGGATTCTCTCTTTCCCCCCCACCTTTCTCTTTGCCCCTCCCCCACTTTCTCTTTCTCTCTCTCTTTTTCAAAATAAGTATTTTCAAAAATATTATGGTACATATCTCTAAAATGTAAGGACTTCTGGGGCGTCTCGGGTGGCTCAGTTGGTTAAACGTCTGACTTTGGCTCAGGTCCTGATCTCGCGGTTCATGGTTTTGAGCCCCGAGTCGAGCTCTGTGCTGACAGCATGGAGCCTGGAGCCTGTTTTGGATTCTGTGTCTCCGTCTCGCTCTCTGCCCCTCTCCCACAAATGCTCTGTCTTATCTCTGTCTTTCAAAAATAAATTAACATTAAAAACATAATAAAAATAAAATATAAGAACTTTAAAAAATTCTTTTAAACATATGTCTAGGAGGGGACAAGACTTTGCTGAGCAGATTGCATTATCACGTCCCAAAAACATTAACTATAAGTGTTCGGTATCATCAAATATCTGGTGAAGGAACAGACCCAAATTTTGTGTGTATGTCTGGGATTCTGAGAAGGTGTGACCTTCAGGGCATACCATCATTCACCGGAAGAAATTGTTGGCATGTTGTAAGTGTTCAGTGGAACATACCTTTCACAGGACCTTAAATCTTAGCTTTGCAAGGGATCTTAGAGGACTACCTCACCTCAGGTCTTTTTCTGAACCAGTCAGAGCATAAGTGAAGAGTGGCGGTAATGCAGGTAGTGAGAGAGGCTACTAGCAGTGGCAGTGGTTCTAGGATGCGACAGGGAGTCCCTCACACTAGTGACAGTGCTGCGAGGATTGAGGGCAGGGGGCACTGTGGCCGTCAGGCAGGGAGTGGTAGGGGTGGTAGGGGTGTCCTGTGTCCGTTGGGCGGTGGTGGTGGGGGCGGGGTCCCTGTGGCCATTGGATAGTGAGGGAGTCACTCTGGCCATCGGGTAGTGGGGGGGGGGGGGTCACTGGCTGTCAGATAGTCGGGGGTCACTGTGGCTGTCGTGTAGCGGTCGGGGGTGGTCACTGTGGCTTGTGGCTGTTGGCTAGTTGAGGGGTGGTCGCTGGCTGTCGGTAGTGGAGGGGGTCACTGATGGGTAGTGGGGGTCACGGTGGCTCTCGGGTAGTGGTAGAAATTCCAAAGACCTTTCAAGTCTGGCTCTTGCATCTCAGCTCATAATTGTCTGTAGCTTCACAATATTCCTCTGCTACTTTCAGATATTTGCTGAATTTTACTGCTTCTTAACAGTATTTCTGTCTTCTTCCCTTGTCCAGTGCATCAAAATAATATGAAATGCACTGTTTAAAGGTATTTCTTATATTGACAAACATGTAGCACGTTTCTATGAATTTAAACAAGACAGAAACACATGAACGGTCTCCTCTAATACTCTAGATCAACCACTGTTGATTATTTAGTTGATGTTCCTCTTTTCCTGTTCTTTTCCTGTAAGACATATTAAATATATTTTTTTAATGTTTTATTTAGTTTTGAGAGAGAGAGACAGAGTATGAGTGGGGGATCGCAGAGAGAGAGGGAGACACAGAATCCGAAGCAGGCTCCAGGCTCTGAGCTGTCAGCAAAGAACCCAACGCGGGGCTCGAACCCACGAACCGCAAGATCATGACCTGAGCTGAAGTCGGATGCTTAACTCACTGAGCCACCCAGGTGCCCCGATTATGTCACACATTTAAAGAGAAAATAGTTTACAAACCCTGGGGTTTCTTTCACACAGCTTCAACAGTTGTGTGTTTCTGACCAATCTTATTTTTTCTGTTCCCCCATTACCAACCCCCATTCCAGATTATTTTGAAGCAAATCGCAGATATTTTATTATTTTATATGTAAATATTCCCATCTGTGTTTCTACAGGATAAGGACTCTTTACAGTTCTTTATTACTGAGGAGTAGTCCAGATTGTGGATGGACCACAGTTTAACTGTTCATCTTTTGAAGGACATGTTAGTTGTTGACACTTTCTGTCTATTACACATCAGGCTGCTATGAATATTTGCATGTAGTAGTTCCACCTTGTCTGCAGTCAGCCTGGTCCAGAAATAGGTGATCCTTCTCCTGACATAGCATCAGAAGATCAGTAGGAGCCTAATGCCACATCACGTGCCCAGGTCATTCACCTCCCTGCATCTCATCAGATAAGCAGTTTATCATCTCACATTACAGGAGGCAGGGTCAATATAGCACAATAAGATATTTTGAGAGAGAAAGACCACATAACTTTTCACATAACTTTTATTATAGTACGTTATTATAATTGTTCTATTTTATTGTTGTTAATCTCTTATTGTGTGCATAATTCATAAACTGTTTCATAAGTAAGTATGGATAGGAAGAAACAGTACATATAGAGTTCAGTACTATTCATGGTTTCAGGCATCGATTGGGGGTCTTGGAATGTATCCCCTGTGGATAAAGAGGGATAACTGTCGTTTTTTTGTGTGTGAATTGTTATATTTGAAAAGAATTTCTTGGGGCACTTGGGTGGCTCAGTCTAAGTGTCCAGCTGTTGATCTCACCTCAGGTCTTACTTAATCTCAGGGTCATGAGTTCAAGCCCTGCTTTGGGCTCCACGCCCAGCATGGAGCCTACTTAAAAAAAAAAAAAATGAAGTGAATTTCTTATAAACAATACATAGTTATGTGTTTTTATTTGTTCTACTGATCTATCTTTAATTGTCATATTTAGGCCATTTACATTTAATGTAATTATCGATATGTCAGGACTGCCATTTTATTGTACTTTTCTGTTTGTTCTGTTTTTCGTTTCTTTTCCTTGCCCTGGGTGTTAACTTGACCATTAAAAAAATTAAAATTAAAAAAATTTCATTTAAGTTTAAATTTAAAAAATTTTTAAAAATTCCATTTTTGGGGGGGTGCCTGGGTGGCTGAGTTGGTTAAGTGTCCAACTTCGGCTCAGGTCATAATCTCATGGTTCATGGGTTTGAGCCCCACATTGGGCTCTGTGCTGACAGCTCAGAGCCTGGAGCCTTCTTCAGATTCTGTGTCTCCCTCTCTTTCTGCCCCTCCCCCACTCACACTCTGTCTTTCTCTCTAAATAATAAATAAACATTAAAAAAATTTTTTTTAAATACTCCATTTTGATCTACCTGTAGTGTTTTCTCATGTGTCTCTGTGTAGATTTTTAGTCATTCCTTTAGGTGTTACCACATAACTAGGACATGCATGTGGTTTGAATGGATACAGTGAATGAAAGTGGTTGAGCCAGCAGAGTTTACCAGTTCCTTTTGCTTGCTAACCCTGAATATTATCATTCTTTTCTTCTAGCTGTTGTGGTGGGTATATGTAATATAGTGTTGTGATCTTAATTTGTGATCTCCCCGGTGACTAATAAGGATATATACCTTTTCATATATTAATTGGCCATTTGGGTACTGTCTTTTGGGAAGTCTCTTGCCCATTTTCTGTTAGGCTGTCTCTTCTTTTTGATTTGCAGGAATGTTCTGTTTTCATGGATATAGTCCTTTGTTGACTTTGTGTTGCAAGCATCTTTTTCACTCTGGCTAGCTGCACCCACACCCCTTAGTATTAGTGGTATTTTAATGAGCAAAGGTTCAGATTTTTATGTTGTTCGGCTTTTTTTTTTTTTTTTTTTTTTAATTTATGGTTGGTGGGTTTTTTTGTTGTTAAGAAACCTCTCTACCGCAGTCACAGAAATCTTCTGTATTTTTTTTTAGAAGTTTTATTTTACCTTTCACATTTCTATCTATAATTTACTTAACTGATTCTTTTTTTTTTTTTTAAGTTTATTTATTTTGAGAAAGAGAGCACAAGATGGGGAGGGGCAAAGATACAGAGAGAGAGAGAATCCCAAGCAGGCTCCGCACTGAGCCCAGCACAGGGCTTGATCTCACAGCTGTGAAATCACGACCTGAGCAGAAGTCAGAGTTGGGTGCTTAACTGACCGAGCCACCCAAGCACCCTGAAATTGATTCTTGTAAATGATGTACAGTTGAAGGTTTTTTTTGTTTTTGGTTTTTAAATATGGATGTCCAGTTAGCTCAGCAGCATTTATTGGTAAGGCCCTTCTCTCTCAGTTGCTTTACAATAATGCCCCCCCCCCCCCCCCCATCATAAGTCAGGGGCTCACATATCGTGTGTCTGTTTCTGGACTTTGCTCTGTTGTCCTGTTTGTAATTGCACTGATGCAATACTGTCCTAATTCCCGTAGTTTTATAAGTCTTGGTATTTGATAATTAGTCCTCTCACTTTGTTTTTCTTCAGTATTTCTTTTTACTAATTTTTGCCTTTTGCATTATTTTATTATTTTTATTTATTTATTTATTTTTTTTTTAAATATTTTTTTTAACATTTATTTATTTTTGAGACAGGGAGAGACAGAGCATGAACGGGGGAGGGTCACAGAGAGAGGGAGACACAGAATCTGAAACAAGATCCAGGCTCTGAGCTGTCGGCACAGAGCCTGACGCGGGGCTCGAACTCACGGACCGTGAGATCGTGACCTGAGCTGAAGTCGGACGCTTAACCGACCAAGCCACCCAGGCGCCCCATGCCTTTTGCATTATTTTAGAATGAACAACTTTAAAAAAAAAAAGTCTATTTATTTTGAGAGAGCAAGAGTGTGAATGGGAGAGGGGCAGAGAAAGAAGGAGAGAGAGAATCTCAAGCAGGCTATACTGTTAAACTCACAAACCGTGAGATCATGACTTGAGCCAAAATCAAGAGTTAGATGTTTAACCAGCTGAGCCATCCAGGTGCCCCTAGAATGAACAGCTTTTGGACTGAGGGTCAGTTTCCACATTCTCCCCAGCCCTCCTCTCCCAAGAAAACCTACCAAAATTTTTATTAGGCTTACATTGGCTCTAGATTGGGGTTGGCAAATTATGGCCCACAGGCCAAATCCAACCTGCCACCTATTTTTGAAATGAAATTTGACTGAAACACATCCATTCTTACATATTGTCTATGGCTGTTTTCGTGCTACAGTGACAAAGCTGAGTAGTTAGGGCTTATTTGATTTCTCTTGGTAACATGTTATAATTCTCTGTGTAGTGGTCTTACACATGTTTCATCAGGTTTATTCTTAGGTAGTTGATATTTTCATATTATTCTAAATAATATCTTTTTTATCAAAATGTTTTACTAAGGTAATTGTGGATTCACCTGGCAGTTGTATAAGGTAATTTGAAGAGGTGCTTTGTATACTTTGCCCAGTTTTGTCAATGGTGACATTTTGCAAAACAGTAGTAGAACGTTACTGGCAGGATATTGACATTCATACAGTCCACTGATCTTATTCAGATTTGTTCACTTTTGCTTATAGCTGTGTGTGTGTGTGTCTGTGTGTATTAAGTTTGGTACTGTTTATCACCTATATAGGTTTACTTATCCATTATCAAAGTCAGGATACTGAACACTTTCAAAACCACAAGGATCCTTCATGTTGCCCTTTTATAGCTACTTCCATCTTCCTTCACCTCTACCCCTTCACCTATCCCTAGCCTCTGGCACTAATCTGTTTCCATTTCTAAAATTGTGTTATTTCAAAATGTTATTTAAATTAAAGCATACAATATGTAGTCTTTGGGGACTAGTTTTTTCCAGCATAATTCACTATAGATTCATCCAGGTCGTTGTGTGTTTCCATAGTACATTCCTTGTTATTGCCAAGCAGTGTTCTGTGGGGCAGGTGGACCACGTGTTTCTCCAGTCACACGTTCAAGTACAGCGAGGCTGATTCCAGTTTTTGGTGATTATCAGTAAAGCTGCTATTCTAATAACTTATCTGTCATTTTGTTTTATCCATGTACAGGATCATGTCATCTCTGATTGATGACAGTTTTATTTTGTCATTTACAATTCTTATACCTTTTATCTCTTTTTCTTGCCTTATTGCATTGGCTAGAACCTTTAGTACAGTGTTGAATCAAACTGGTGATAGTGGGTCTCCTTGTTTTATTACATCAGAAGGAAAGCTTTCAACATTTCATAGTTAAGTATGAAGTATATTATGAGTTTTTTATAGATTTTTTTTGTTTTAATCAGAGTTAAGGGAATTTTCTTTATTCCTAGTCTTTTTATAACATTAATGGTTGTTGAAACTTATCAGATGTCTTTATTGAGTTGATCATATGATTTTTCTTCTCTATTCTGTTAATTCATAAATCCTGCCCATTGGTTTTCTAATGTTAAGCTAGCATTGGTTTCATGGTATTACCTCACCCATTTGGTTGTGGTACATTATGCTTTCTTTCATGTGTTGAAGTTTTGCATCTGTGATCATCAGTGAGATTGGCTTATAATTTGCCTATCTTACAATGTCCTTATCAGGTGTTTAGATTTTTTTTAACATTTATTTTTGAGAGACTGAGAGAGACAGAGCATGAACAGGGGAGGGGCAGAGAGAGAGGGAGACACAGAATCTGAAGCAGGCTCCAGGCTCTGAGCTGTCAGCACAGAGCCCAACGCAGGGCTTAAACCCATGAACCGTGAGATCATGACCTGAGCCAAAGTCAGACGCTTAACCAAGTGAGCCACCCAGGTGCTCCCTATATCAGGTGTTTAGAATCAAAGTTTTATGTTCTTATATAATGATATGGGGCATATTCTCTCATTTTATGTTTCCTGGAAGAGTGTATGTAAGATTAGAAATCATTTTTCTTTAAATACTGGGTAGAATTTACTAGAAAGTCATTAGAGCTTGGAGTTTTCTATATGAGGAGGCTTTTAATTATAGATTTTGTTTCTTTTGATGCTCCTAGAACTATTCAGATTTTCTATTCCTTTTTGTCAGTTTGAGATGAGTGTGTTTTTCAAGGAAATTTTTCATTTTTTCTAAATTTACATAAATTGTCACGAAATCGTTTCTACTAACCCTATCCTGGTGATAACCCATGGGCTCTGTCCTGATGCACCTTGTTTCATTCCTGATGTTGTTCTTGGCGCTTTCTCTAGGGGTGTGTACTCATTCTCCTTACAGAGCCTCCTTCCCTTCTCCTCTTTTCCTTCTTCCCCCTCCTCTTCTTCGCATCTCAG